>NW_027397065.1:92379153-92413045 GCF_003265705.2 Callorhinus ursinus
TCCGCTCTCTCTCCGGCAGATTCGGTGCTTCGCCCGCACGATGCTCCCCTCTGTCCCTCCGGCTGGGCCTGGGCCCCTACCCACATCTCGGCTTGGAAGCAGTCTCGGGGTGGTAAGCTGGAGGAACCTTAGGGCCCCGCTGATTTGCTGCTCGTGCCCCATGGGTCACTGGCCTTCCCTGCCCAGCGTCTGGCGTCTTGTAAACCCTGCACCCGCGTTGCTGTCAGGTCTTGTTTCTCTCTTAACCTCATTCTTGCTTCTGTGTCTTGGCCAGAATTAGTAGAGTCTCTATTTGGTGATTTTAAAAATCATTTTTGTATCATCATGTTTTTCACATCTGTGAATCATCTTTTATTTACTTAAACACATCAAACTTACGTATTCTGTCTGAAAATTCCAACATCTGCACCATCTACTCCTCTAACTCTGCGGCTCCACATCGACCGTGCCTCATTTTATGATGTGCTTTTTTTTTACCATGATCTCATGATGGATAGAACTTTCCTGTGGAAATGCTTCGAGACATGAGCTGAAGGTGCATTCCGCAAGAGTATTTCCCTTTGTTTCTACCAGGCTCCTGGAGGTGCTGATGGGCCATGACCACTTTAAGTTCCAAGCTTACAATTCTTAGAACACATACGTGTTAGAATTCAAGTCACAACCCCACATGAGTATTCACCTCTGGTTTAAAATTCCAGGGATGTCTTGCTTTCCCAACATCAAGGTCAAGTCTGGGAAACTGCCTTGTGGGACAACTTTTTCATCTGGCTCTCCTTCTCACTGGGATGTCACCCTTCCAGGTTCTAACCCCTGACCCCTCACTTTACATGGTTATCAAAATGGAAGTTCAAGACCATCCAAGACACACTGATGCCCCAGGGCAGGTGCTAAATCAGACTAGCTTACCTCTCAGAGGACTGATCCATCCTACATTTGGCTTTTGAGGATTTTCCTTATTTTCTCACCCATCTAGTAAGTTGGCTGTTTGTGGATTAGTTGGTTGAAAGTAAGAGATTACATAAATTTTTGTCACCTTTCAAACCATTCCAAGCAGAATCTCTACTAGTCATCTTCATAGGCGGCCAAGACAGCCTGGCTTTGAAATCCTGGGTCTCTCCATGTCTTGCTCCTTCTTTAGGAGAAACATGCAAGCAAGCACAAATGCATTTCAATCAGTGGCTTTTATCAGAAAAGCAACTAGTGTGGTCACTCGGCCATTTGATGCCACTGTTCAGAGCAATGGCTACAGCTACACTTTATCTCCCTCTGTAAAGCTCAATATTTGAAAGTTTCACAGAAGCATTTCAAAATCTGTTTAGTAGGTCAGTACCCATTGTAAAAAAAAATGCATGTTACAAAACCATCCACTCAAGGAAAAGAGAGAAGTTAATTTTTAGTTGTATGGGGTATTCATTTATGCAGAACCCTTCGTTTTTCAGGTTTTTTATAATAACTAAGTCATGACTGTATTTATTCTGCTGTTAAAATTCTTTTTTGAAATTCTGCCTGGTATGTCTAGATGTAAATAGAACAAGTAGACAGAAGTAGCTAGAGGCAGGCTAACACAAGGTACGACTTCCTGCAAGACCCGCATCGTTCCTTTGGACTCTGGACGTGAGAATTGGTGCCAGTTTCTACAGTTACCTTTGGAACCCTTTCATCTTACCTGGGGACCAATGACAAGGAATTACCTGGCAATGACAGAGACATGGCAAGTCTGGCCATCCTGCACTGAGCAGAGTAACCAGGTTGGCAAAATGAAGACAGGAGGACAGGTCACCTTCCAGGGGGTGAACTGCTCCGTGAAGGCATCCACGCTACTGCCCGCGCCCAGGTTCTCACAGGATTGGGGTTTTCCTCCCCAAGACAGCTGTGCCTTCCACGCTACTGCCCGCGCCCAGGTTCTCACAGCCTCCCCGGGACACCAGAAGGTCCTCCAAGTGGGGCCCCACGTGTGAATCTCGGGGGACACCAGTGCTGCTTCCACCACATGCTCGAAGGAGACACCACCGTGGCACATGGGCATCAAACAGACGGTTACTCTGTTACTCGTTGGATGCCCCAGGGGCATTTTCTGTAGGTAGCAGTGCCTACAGATCTGTGCTGTGTCTGAGTGTGCGGAGTGGCTGGGGAGAGGCCTTTCCCTCCCCCTCGTCTGTGGGGGTACCACACTCACTGCAGAGGACAAAGGGCTGGGACCGGCGAGTCCCCACCCAGCTTTTGGCAGAAGCAATTCTGAGCCAGATGCGTGGTCAGCCCAGCTGCCCTGCTGCCCTCTGGTCGTCCTCAGGCGTGCTGCTTGCCCTGGCTGCCCGGGGATGCAGCCCCCCGGGTGGGGCTCAGAGACGGCAGGGCTGGATCTGACGAGCACGGATGGACGACAGCAGCCCCACCTGACTCAGCCTTTCGCTCCTTCCGGATGAGAATCAGCCTGTTCAGATAACCTACTCAAGCGAGTGCTAGAATCTTCTGAGGAGAACGGGGACCGGTGATTATGTAGGAACAACAGAAGAGGAACTTACAAAAGGGTGTGAGCCTTTTGCTGAGTTTGGATTTCATGCCTGAAGGACTCAGCACAGACCAACGTGCCCTGTTCACCCATCATACACTGTGCTTCAGCTCGCCAGCTGGTTAAGACCGGGACGAAACCCAGCCAGGCATTGACAGCTCATCTTCCCTACGCGGCCGAAAACCTCCCTGGTCGTTCAGCAGATCCAACGACGAGAGCAACCAGAGTAGCTTGGCCCTTTTGGTCCCCACCCAACTCCACACACAGACGCACATGGACCAACAACACGCACATGCGACACACACAGGCATCCCACACGCAGTGCACACATACCACATAACGTGGATACACGTCTCATGTAACCTATACACGGAACACATGCGGCACATGCGTACATACTCTACACACAGAGACATAATGAAACACACCGAATACACACACACCCCACACAGAAACATGCGATTCACACACAGTGACCCCACGTACGCCCTGATTTGCGTACGTGTGCACACCCCCCCACCAGCCATGCATGAAGAGAAGGTCAGAATTCTGAGAAACTGAACCACAGGCATTAGCTCTCAAATGTATTTGTCTCCCAAAATGATTTCCCATGAGTTCTCTTCATGTAAACATCTCTTCCTCGGTAAAGAGAAGAAAATGACGTCACCAGGGGCTAGGCGCCCCTCTCCAGGCAGGAGAAGGGGTGTGCTGGGATTGGTGAGAGCGCCCTGGGCCCCCGTGTGTGGACAGCAGGTGCCTGGGGCAAAAGGCATGTGGCAATAGTCACTACCTGAGAATGCCGGATGCACACCTGTGGCCCTGCGCACCAGACGGGGGATGTAGGGGCTGGTGCCCTGGGACCAGCACTGCCTTGGAAATGCGCCCTCCCCAGCCGGGCACCACCCAGCCGGCCTGCCACCTTCTCCAGCTTCCCTCCGGCGCCCTGTACTGAGGCGAGTCCCATTTCATAGAAGGCAGCTGGGGCCTTAGAGCCGTGAGAGGTTCAACTCTCTCAGAGGGCAGGTGTCCCTCTCCAACTCGGCAAACTCAGCAGGACAGGCGGACCAGGCAGTGAGCGTCCTCCAGCCGCTTGGGTCCAGCCCACAGCTTCGGCCAGTTCTAACCATGCGCGCTGCGCTCCCAACTCTGAGTTGAGGCCAGCCGCGAGGGAGGAAAGGACATTTGCTAACACCAAGGATAAATCAACGGTTCTCCAAGTGCTTCTTTAGTCCTTCCCCAGACGCTCCTGCAGAGATGCGCACAGTCAGGCAGGCAGGCTTGGGTGCGGGCCCCAGGGGCCCCAGGACGCTGGGCACCTGCCCGTGGCGCCACCCTCCGAATGCAGACTTAGAGAGTGGGACCCAGGCCACTCCCAGGCCGCGGACTTCCCACACACTCGGGCTACCGACCGCGGCGGTTCAGGACCACACTTCCCCGTGTCCCACTGCCCCACCAGGTGCTGCAGTAAAAGCCAGTGTTGCCAGCACTCGGGCCCTGAGACCCCAGAGCGTCTTCCTTGAAGGGTCCATCCCCATAGAGCAAGTGCGTGGCTTTGCAAACACACAGCTTGGAGCGTGAGACTGAGTGATTGCCTGCACGCTTCAGCATCAGAAAAACAAAGTCCATGATTATGAACATTATTAGCTCTGCATCGCTCACTACAGGGGTATAAATGGGGGCCACTGCACATCATTCTCAATCAACAATGAGGACCATGTAAGGAAAACGTGCTAAAAGTGTTCACGGAGCAAGTAGATAGAACGTGCATCCCGAATCATTGATGAAGTTGGCTGATCATTGACGAGTGTCACTTCCCAGCTCTACAGAAAGGAAATCTTTTCACTGGTCATCTTGTCAAGAGGAGCCGAGCCAAGCTGCACAACACTGAACGTGCCGGGAAAGGGGCCCGTGTGCGAATCTGGCCTCCGTGTGGCTGGATTTCCTGGTTTTCTGGAGATGGCTGGCCTCATTCAGGGCCTGGCCTTAGCTTCTGGCTAGCAACCGAGGGGACTCTGACTGGCTCTCTTTATTTCTGCAGATTTTGGGGGGTGATATTGGGGTTTCTTGCTGTGCAGGTGTCTTCAACACAACTGTCCTTGTGGAATTTATACATCAAACCAACACCCGTGTACCCACGACCTAAGCTAAAAAACAGAAAATTGACATTACCTCAGACACACTTTTCATCTATACTCTCACCACCTGTGTGTGCATGCATCTCCAGAAATAAACCACTTATTTCTGAAGCCCCAAGCAGCAAGCAGGCATCCAGCTGTTCATGGCCAGGCTGACGCTCCCTTATGAGGCAGGAAAAGGGCCGCCCATCCCCCACGCCCCAGCGTAGCTGCAGCTTCCCTGGGAGCAGGTCAGAGCAAGTCCTGACAGCATGAGGCAGAGCCAGGACCTCTTACAGCTCGGGTTGCTTTCGCTCAGAAAGCAAACAAAAATCTCAAAAATACACAACCATGTGCACCTGCTTCCAGGCTCTTAAAGGGACCCAGCCGGCTTGAGCCTTTCAACTGCACAGCATGGTCAGGGTCCTTGGCTCTCATATGGACAAGGTACTACTGTCACCATGGCCTCCCTGAGCTCTCAGGCATCGGGCCACACAGGAGCAGGCCCGGGGGACGTGTAAGAATCACATCACAGTGTTCAGGCTCACCTAGGCTTTCTGCCCTTGAGTACGAAGTTTGTTCATGAGCAATAGGGCTCTGTCTGGAGTCCCCTTCTTCCATCTGCACTGACTGTCGCACACACACCTGGAGAAACCTGCCATCCTGGGGTCAACCTTCTGCTTTCTCTGGGTGGGGTCCTTTGCCCCTTGTCCATGGTACATGTTTCTGTCCCTTGGTATGCCCTCTTGTTCCAGGGACCAGATCCTGTGAGTGCTTGCATATAAAGGTGTTGCAGCCAGGCACAGGGGCAACATCCTGATTCCCTGATGGTGGCTGGACCGTTACAGAGCTTCCTGCAGAATTCTGTCCACTCTCTGTGCTTGTTCCTGGCCTTGCGTGGAAAGCCTCTGAAACGATGCTGATCGTCACTCTTCCTTTTTCGGAAGCTCCTCTTGGCTCCCAGGGTTCCAAAAGCCACCGCGATGGGCCTTGATCTGAATCTGTCATACCCGTTGTTCTGGGGCACCAAACGTTCTAGAAACTTGTCTTGAATTATTTTACTGATAATTTCGTTCTCTCTGATTTCTCTTTCTCTAGTTTTTTTTTTCCTTTTTGGAATTCCTATTATTTAAATGTCGGTCCTATTTCTATCACTTTGGAGGGTTTCTGTACATTCTACAAGATTCCTCAACTTCATCTTCTAATTGTCTTATTGCATTTGTTTTACTTCTGCTGCTTGAGTTTCTTCCGATTGCTCCTTTTCTCTTGCTAGCGTTCCTCTCCATGACATTCAGTTTTCATTCCGTGAGGATCTTCCCTGAACTCATTGAGAAGATCAGTGATACTTGTTCATTTTTTTAAGATTCCTTATCCCCAGATGACCTCTTTCTCCAAGTTGCTCTTTGATGTTTGTTTCTTTTGGTTTATTTGTCAGATATTTGGTAAAATCTGCTCATGATTCAGAGTGATGACCAAAGGGAAACTTAGTGAATGAGGGCCGTGTCCCTTGGCGGTATTTGGCGTGAGTGTCTGTGGGACTCTCCTCTAGGCCTGACGACATTCCCCAGAGAGCAATGTTTCTGGGTACAGAAGGGATGCCCACACCCTGGTCTCCAGGACCTATAAGTATCACCTTATTTGGAAAAAGGGTTTTTTTCAGATGCAACTAAGTTAAGAATCTCAAAATGGAGCCATTATCTTGGATTATCTGGGTGGGTCCTGAATGCCATAACAAGTGTCCTTATATGAGAGAGGCAGATAAAGACAGACACACACACAGATAGACAGAGAGAGAGAAGGCCATTCGAAGATGGAGCAGGGAGATGCGGCCATGTGCCAGGGAGCACCAGGGAATGTCAGGGAGCACCAGGGAATGTCAGGGAGCACCAGGGAATGTCAGGGAGCACCACGGAACATCAGGGAATGTCAGGGAGCATCAGGGAATGTCAGGGAGCACCAGGGAGCACCAGGGAACACCAGGGAGCACCAGGGAACATCAGGGAATGTCAGGGAGCACCAGGGAACATCAGGGAGCACCAGGGGACAACAGAAGCTGGAAGAAGCCAAGAACGGATTCTCCCCAAGAGCATCCAGAGGGAGCACAGCCTTGCCAACACCTTAAATGTGGACTTTTGGCCTCCAGAACAATGAGAGAACAAATTTCTGCTCTTTAAAACACCCACTTGATGGTGATTTGTTATAGCCGCCTCAGGACAATGACTCATGGTCCTCATTGTGCCCGTAGAGCCCCGGGGAGCCCTTCGGGTGTGTTTGGGGGGCAGCCTATTCCGGCAGCTGGGCTCCCCCCTCCAGAGCAGAGGCCCCCGGCTGTGCGCCCACCACACAGAGTGAAGCACATCTCCCGGGAGGTGAGGCGTCCCCAGGGGACCAAACTTGAGTGTCTGAATCTCAAGACCGATCCCCCCTCATCCTTAGATTTTAACGCCTTCCCATCCCACCCCGCGTAGCTGGGGCGGCCCGTCCTCCAGCCCCGAATGGATTCTGGGGCATAAACTAGGCTGGGTCTCCACTTTCTCACCTCCACCCCAGGATTCCACCGCCTTGATTCTAAGCAAATAACGTGTCTTGTCTTTCTCTCCAGCTTCTCGATTACTCTGGTGTTTTTGTCTGCTCTCTTGTTCTCTCCACCAAAGTAGGTTTAGGTCCTTTCATAAAAACTATCTTTACTGCAGTTTTAGTGGTGTCTCAGAAGGGCTGAGGTTACACACCCTTGTCCGATCTGCTCCTGAAACCTGAAACCCACCGTAACTTTTCCAACGGTGAGAACATCAGGAGTTCTCACGCCTGGGGCTGGAGAGGCGGGAGGCTGGCTCGCTGGAACACAAGCTGTGAGCAGGAAGTGCAAGACACCTCGACTCTCTTGGGCAGATGACCAAGACCATTGTTACGATGTTAAAATTCATCTCTATGGCCAACTAAACTGCACCGGAAATCCGAAATGTACATGTTGCTCCAATCGCTGATTTGGACCTAAAAGGCCACACTTCTTAGTTCAGGCAGAAACGGTACTCCTTCTTTGTGACCACATTTAGGCCTGTGGACAACCAGAAGCCCCCACCTCTAGAGGCCACGGCATGGCTGAGGCTCTCCGGCTTCCCGGGTGTCCAGGTGGGCAAACTCCACAGGCCATTTGGCTGGAGGCCTCCTGGCCGGTGGGGTCGTGCGCAGAGGTGTCACTCCTGCCCTACACAGAGGGGCTGACTCCGGCCTACGGGGAAAGAAGCAACGTGTGTGCTCGGGAGAGGCGCCCACCAGCCGCCCGCCTGCCAGGCCCTGACCTGCAGTCAAGGGGACTCCAAGAAAGGCCTCCGCACTTTGGAGCTCAGGGCAGGGGAACGACAGGCACAGGGCAGGCAGGGAGCCTCCCACCCCCTCGTTTGCTCCCACTGCCTGGAGGCCTGGTGACACGCAGAAGGGCAGGCACGTGGCCGAGCCAGCTGAGAGAGTTTGGGGACGCTGCGCTGGTCGGAAGCCCGCATTCTCACCAGGAGCCAATGTGGGGGTGATAGCAGCAGGATGTCACGGTTTCTCCACCGAGTCCCTTGCAAAATGCGGCAGCCTAGACCCAGTGCCCACGGGCCGGGGGCTGCCTGCACCCCATTGGCCTCTCCCTCTGTGCGGAGGGAGCTGCCTGAGGGGGCTTACGGGTCTGCCCAGCGTCCAGGCCGCAGATGGAAGTCCAGCCCTGGAAGGTCAGCAGGGCGCCCCTCACACGCGTCACCCCCAGCGTCCCTGCCCCACCTGCCCCACCTGCTGCACCACAACCCAGAAGCGCTCTTCGCCGCAAGCGCACGAGGGGAGGGCACCCAGGGCCACATTTCCTCAGAGTAGCCACAGCTGAAGGGGCTCCTTGCTAGTCTCTTCCCAATGGCAGCTGGGACGTGCATCCATGGCGCTGCAAGGGCCTTCCTCACCCTCATTCCTAGCTTCTGGCGAGAACCATCACTTCTTCTAAGGGTCACCACGCGAGCGAGCTCATATTGCAGCAAGCAGCCAGGCCCGGCTCTCCAGAGATCTGGATCAGCCCGACCGAAGGGACTCTGGAAGCTGGGTATCCTCCCCGGAGTCCCGTGGGCTGCCCCAGGGGCCGTATCAGGTGGCATGGCAGGCCCACATCTCACTGTCCCCTGCTGTCAGATGCAGGCACCCCAGCAGTCGCCGAGGTCAGGGTTCACTGTTGGTGTTATTGCTTCTGAGTAGACTGCACATGGAGGCTCCTGGACAGACCTCAGCCTGGCCTGAGGTGACAGCTTGGATGGAGAGACCCTCTGGCTGCCTGCACTGCCCGCTGCCTGTCCCTGTGTCCAGGCGAGATCCTCAAGCCAGGACGTGTCCATCCCACCAGATGTGGACTCGAGCCACACTCGGGAACACTTTGTCCCTCAAGCTTTGAGAGCCCGTGTCTCTGCCAGGTGGACCACGCGGGGAGCCTGCACCCTTGGGGCTCACAGAGCTCGGGGGCCCAGGCTGAGTCTGGGGGCTGCTGCAGACCCCTGATGAGAGGGAGGCCGTACCCTCTGCCCCCGGCAGGCAGGTGCAGGGGGGAGTACCAATTGCTTGCACAGGTGGTGACAAGACAGAGCCCAACAGACCCCGGGGCCGGTCACGATGCGGCTTCAAGGGAGAGGCAGTGTCAGTGCCTGTGGAAAATGAGCTTCCTGATTGAAATAATAACATCTGTGAAGGTCCTTTAGCAGTAATTTTGAGGAGGGCGCAATTAGGAACTTGGACATTTTTATGACTCTTTTTACACCTAATACGTAGCCTGTAAATGTCACTAGAACACTGGTGCCTGGGCTCTGAGGTCACCTGCCACCAAAATTCTCCTTCCACCAGTTAGACTGAGTCTCCTGTAACGACGGAGTCTGCTTTTGCCCCTGACCCCCTTCCAAGAAGGAGAGAGCAGGCTCGCTTCCGCGTTGGTGCCGGCACTAGTCGTTGACCGAAGACTGCTGTCGGATAAGCGTTCGGGTTGTCTGTGGTGGAAACAGACCTGGTTTTTGCAGCAAGTGGCGGGACCATCATTGCATATGAGCTTGCACCTCTGGGGAGACGCAGGTTTATTCAGAGGTCACACAGATCCATGCAGTGGCAGCTTCTAGAACCACGGGGCTCGCGCACAGCCTGCTTACTGTGGCGAGGTCAGAACCCAGTCCCCACGGAGCGACTATCTTTACAGGAAGCTCGTGAAGGCCCCCGGAGGAGGCGCAGCCTCTGTGGCAAGCGCGCACCGCTGGGGACAGCCGGACCAGGCTCTTTGGGAGCATGCAGTGAGACAGGACGGAGGCCCACATGGAAGATTACCCAGGTCAGAAACACGCCAGCTTCCAGCGAACCCCCAGGGCGGTCTCTCCATCCAAGCTGTCACCTCGGGCCAGGCTGGGGTCTGTCCAGGAGCCTCCATGTGCAGGCTGCTCAAAAGCAATAACACCACTCTTGGGTCCACAAACACACAGCTAGAGGGTGGGAGGCATTCAAGGGGTCCAGCGCGGGGGACGTAAACAGCCACAGAGAGGGGAGCCAGGCTGCCCCTGCCAAGGGCGTCGGGGAATCACAAGGAAACGACCCCCCAGGGCTTCCCCCATGGGGACTGCTTTGTCTGTAAGCACGCTGGGGAGGGACAGAGTCAGGTCCCTAACCACGGTGGGTACTAGGCTGCCGGCACAGCCCCACCTCCCGGCATCGAGCACAGCGGGGGCTCTCTGCTTGTCCCACTGCCTGCCGCGTGGACTGGACAGGGCCTTTGTTTTCCCCCAGCTTTGCTCCATGTTCCACTCTCCAAAGCCTCCAACACACCTTTGGGATCAAAGAAATCTGAAGTCAATTAGCCCTGTCATCGAATCCTGAGCATCTGATGTGATGTTAGACGATGTAACAGCCTCTGGATCAGGCTTCTCGTCTGGCTCCACACTGCAGGGCTCAGAGCCACAATGCGAGCTGGCCTTGCCGAGGAGCGCCCCAAGGAAGACGTGGGGAAGAATCACCACCGTCCACCGCTAAGGGCTGTGAGCCTGCTCTGCTGCCCAGATATCTCTCCTTGACCATGGACTGGTTTTAGCTGCTGCAGTCATACCACCTACTGGATGGCCAATCGTGGGACCGGATGGCAGATACTAATAGCAGCAGAGTATTTCCATTTCTCAAGCCCATTTCAAATTAATAAGAATGTCCCTCTTCTGTTTTTCATCCACAAAGAGACTCCGTTTGCATATTCATTTAATGTTAAATTGATGGATTAAATTATACCAAGCTCAAAATCAATCCTGCACATATCCATTAGAATGGACTGAATCCCCCAGTGGGGACAGAGCACAGAAAACGCATTCAGAGACACTGATAAGTCCAGGCCCATTATATGTCATTTTAAACAAAGAGCACAAAAAGCCCTTTGGAGACGCTCTATCAGCTATTAAACAGAGACACTGCATGCACAGGGAGATTGATGGTTAGCATTTCCATCCTCCAAATGGTTCTCCCTGGGCTGATGATTACAGGGAAATGCTTCTCCGTGTCTCTGTCACAGTTCACAGGCAAACAGACGCATCAGTACTGAGCTTCTCCTTTGTCTTCCCAAGGCGCAGTCAGTTAACAAGTGCCAGGCGGGGACCTCCCACTCCGCGCCAGCTTAGCAGGGAGACACACACCGTCTCGTGAGAATCTTGTCTCTCCATCTCCGGAGGCACCATGCACAGAATGTGCAGAGCGACGGCTGCCCCCCTTTTGGGGCAAGCACCAAAAGCATGGGAGGGACATGCCAGGGCTGCAGCAGAGGGGGCGACCAGTCACTGTCACAGTGGGGTGGCTCTCAGGACCTCAGACAGAGGGGCCAGAGACACATTCTGGATTCTCTCCAGAAACTTTAATTCTGAGTCTAGTTCTGGAGGTGAAAATAGTCAAGAACAGCCCTTCCATCATCTTTTCTTCTCTCCCCACCAATGGATTTTCCTCTTTCCCCATTTAGCATCACCCACCACTGTCTTCCCAGACTCTCTCCCCACCCACAGCTGAACACAACGCAAGAGAGCCAGTCAGGATTGGGACAAGGCAAAGTGGAGCCCCCCCCAGGACATTTTTCTGTCTACCCCGTACTTTTCCCATGCAGCCCCCATCAAATTCCAGTGCCTCTCCATGAGTGCAGAGTTTTATCAAATGATCCCACCAACTGGCTTCAAGTAACTTTCTTCATCAGTGGAAGTGAATATATATATTAAAGTATATATTAAAAAATCACTGAGAGTTTTACTTCCAAGTAAGACGTAGTAAATAGCAGCAGGGTACATATCACTGTAAATCTAGAAGAAGAAAAAACTGGACTAAATGACAAAAATCATAGTCTTAAAGACTTTGGAGAGCAATAGAAGCACTAAGAACCAGATGAACTAGAACTTCAGTGCTGGGCCAGGAAGACAAAGAGAAATTCCCTGTATTTGCACAGTACTTCAGTGGAAAAGTCCCACTAAAGTGACAAGACTGAGCTAACATGGCAGCTCTCATGATGTTTGCCAGATTTGGAGAGATCCAAGGAATAGGGTGACTCAAGGTGGATTGAGTCTAGCTGTGATCACAACCCAATTGCGATTCCAGTTAATTCCCAGTTGGGAATTATCAATGATTGATAATTATCAATTATCAATTATCAATCAACACAGTTGGGTTGATTCAATCAGCCTTTACCTTATTTGCCTTATAGAAAAGTGGATGAACCCCCTCCAGGGTGAAATAACATCAAATTTAGACTCGGTAGTTCTTTTCATCATAGGGTCCAGCACACAATCAAAATTTTGTAAGAAATATAAAGAGGCAGGAAAAAATAGATAAGTAGTTAATAGAAAGGTAACAGAAAATAGAAACATATTTACAGATTATTCAGATTTGGAAGTTATCAAACAAAAACTTTAAACTCTAAAAAATATAATAAATAGAAAGATAATATGAATTAAATATATGAAATTTCAATAGAAAATAGGAATCTGTACAAAAGGATCCAATTGGCATTCTACAAATGAAAACTGCACTATTTGAATTTAAGACTTAATTAGGAAGGTTTGATAATAGACTGAATATGATTAAAAACATGATTAATTAATTGAAAGACAGGTCAATAAAAATACCCTAACTTAAACTCAGAGATAAGAAAAAATAAAAAGAACAGAACAGAGTATAAAGAATAGCAAAGTATGTTCAAAAAGGTTAACTATCAAGTAATCCCATCTTACATGGAGAAAGGGACAGACAAAATTATATTTAAAGGTACGGTGGCTGATGTTTTTTTCAAAATGAATGATATCAACATATGGATACAAGAAATTCTATGAACATAAATATAATAAATAAAAAGAAAAGCAGGGTGCCTGACTACTTCAGTTGGTGAAGCATGTGACTTGATCCTGAGGTTGTAGGTTTGAGCCCCATGATAGGTATAGAGATTACTTTAAAAAAAAAGAAAAGAAAAGAAAGAAAAAGGAAACTGAGTCTGAACACATTACAGCCAAACTGTTGAAAACCAAATACTAAGAAAAAGATCTAAAAATTAGAAAAACTGACATGGTACTTTCAAAGATGGAAAATAGGATTAATGAATGACTTGTCACCGGAAACTATGGAAGTCATGAAACAATGGAATGCTATCTTTAAATGCAGAAAGGAAGCAGGAAAACCTTCTAACCTAGAATTCCATACCCAACAAAATAATCTTTAAATCATGGAGGCAAAATAAACATGTCTTCATACAAAAAAAATTGAGAAAATTCAGCTCCAATAGCTTGTATTACAAGGCATAATAAAGCAAAACTTGGGACTGAAGGAAAGGAAAGGAATTATAAAAATACGTGAAACAATGAAGAGCACCAGAAATCATAAATTTCAGGGTAGGTATTGATCTTTTAAAGCAACAACAGGAAAAACATCTTACAGTGTTTTTGACAAAGGAAAAAGTAAAATCTAACACCAATGGCACAAAAAGCAAGAGTGGAAACATGACAAAAGTCTTTTGTGAGATTCATCAATTGCCCAGGAAGTGGTAAAAGTACTAATTTAAGGTAAATCTTTATAAACAATTATACATATTTTAAACTAGAGGGAAATGAAAAATATATAACTATAATGTCAGTAGAGGAGGGGAGAAAGGAAGTAATAAAAATACTTGCTTAATCCAAAAGAAGGAAAGGAGGAATAAGAGAGTAACAGACAGCATGAACAGAAAGCAAATCACAAGGCATTAGACTAGCCATCTAACCATGAATGTAGCTAAATTAAATGTTAATGCACTAACATTCCAATTATGACAAAGCTTCTCAGGCTGGTTTTTTAAAAAGGAAAAAAATCCCAACTATGTGCTCCTTATAAGGGACATACTGTAAACCCAATAACATAGATGGGTTGAAGTAAAAGTTTGGGGAATAAGAAACACCAAAAGAAAGGCATGGAGGCTATATTAATATATGACAAAATACAATCTGAGGCAAAAGTTACTGTAGAAGTAAAGGGAGAGATTTCATAATAATAAATGAGGATATAAAAGGAAGATATAAAAAACTTTATATGCATAGCTTGATAATATAAAAAGAAAATATATAAATAAAGCAATAGGCCAACCTACAACCATAGGTGGAGATTTCAAGGCATATTTCTCAATAAATGAATGGTAAAAAAAACAAAATCAGTAAAAAAAAAAAAATACAGATTGTAACCACACAACAGCCAAGAACAGAGTAGAAGACATATATTGAATATTTTACCCAATGATTGCAGAATGCACATTTTTTAAGATGTGTAAGTTGGACAATTGTCCAAGCTGACCACATTCTGGCCATTAAGTAAGTCTGAAGCTATATTTAAAAATTGAATTAATACACAGTATGTTCTCTGCTTGATATAAGTAAACCAGGAATCAAAACAGAAACATATGGGTCAAAAAAGAAATCACAGTGAAAATTAGAATATCTTTTCAATTGAAAGATAATTCAAATAAGACATACTGACATTTGTGAGATGCAGTGAAAGCACTATATAAAAGGTATAATTAGGTTTTAAAAGCATGCATTAAAAAATAGGAAAGAATAAGAATCAATTATCTAAGATTCTCCCTAATAAAACTAGAAAAAAAACCCTGCAAATTAATCCTAAGAAAATAATAGAAGGAAGCAAATAATAAAATTAGTAGTACAAACTAATGATATAGAAAACAGATATGCAACAGGAAAAAATAAAAAGTCAAAAGTTGATCCTATAACAAGATTTGTAAAAATAATAAAACACATAAAGATGGACAAAAAAAGAAATCACAAATTAGAAAACTTGAAAAGGAAAAAGGTGTATCACTTTGGCCCTACAGACTTTAAGAAGTTAGTAAAAAGGTATTATGAACAAGTTTACATCACTAACTTTGCAGCTTAGAAGTAAATAGATGGCTTAAAACCACTTACCAAAAGAGACACGCAAAATAGAAAATACCAAAGACCTGTATCTGTTAACGGTACTAAACACTTAATTATTTTTTTAATGAAATTACTCCAGATCCAGGTAACTTCACTGGTAAATTCTTCCAAACAATCAAGACAGAAATAATAACCATAATATACAAACTCCTTCAGATGATATAGAAAGAGAAAACACAGCTCATTTTATGAAGCCAGGAAAATCCTAATACCATAACCTGACGAAGAATACTACAAGAAAGGAAAACCATAGACCAGTATCTCTCATGAACAAGTTATTAGCAAATCAAATTCAGCAAAGTATAAAGGATATACCAAGTAGGGTTAATTTAAGAGCATAATTTAATGTTAACACATCATGATCAAGAGGGTTTATACTAGAAATGCAAGACGTTTAACATTTAAAATTCAACTAACTTGGTTCACCATCTTAGCACACTAGAAAAGAAAAAAATACATATTATCATTTTGGTAGTAAAATAAAAGGCATTTGACAAAATCCTCCCCAACTAAGTTCAGAAACAAGGCAAAGATGTTCAGCCTCACCACTTTTATTCAACATTGTTCAAAATTCCATTAGAAGTTATAGGTGAATTTAGGATTCAAGATCAGAATTCAGAATTAAGTGTGTTTTTATATGCTGGCAGCAAATAATTAGAAAATAGAATTTTAAAACTTCCATTTACAATAGCATCAAAAAAACCCCAAACATTAACAATATGGTTTTTAAATGTGTAGAACTCCCACATTGTAAACTATAAAACATTTCTGGGACAAATTCAAGAAGACTCAAGTAAACGGAGAGATATAGAATGTTCTAGATTAGAAAATGCAACATAACTAAGATATCTATTTTCCCCAAATATATCTATATTTTAAATAACCCTTTCAAGATTCCAGCTGTCTTCTCTGTTAGGAATTGATTGGCTAATTAGAAAATTTATATTTATAAAAAGCAAAGGACTTAGCATAGCCACAGTATGAGAAACTACGAAGTTCACGAACTGCACTACATGACCTCAGGACTTACCAACGCCTTCAGTAACCAAGAGAGTGCAGTGCAGGCACAGAATAGCAAGCATTTCAACAGACCTATATTTCCCAGCATATTTGGCTTTTGACGAAGGACTAACACAATCTCATGGAAAAATAAAATTCTTTTCAACACATGGCTCCTGACCAATGGGATATCCCTACACAAACAAAATGAACCTGAGCCTGACCTCACAGCATACATGAAAAATAACTCAGGATGGATCACAGACCTAAATGTAAAAATGAAAGCCATAAAGTTTCTAGAAGACAGCACAGAAGAACACCTTCACATCCTGCGGATAGACAAAGTACAAGAAGCAATAACCATTAAAAACTGAGAGATATCATCAAAACTTAAACTTTCCATTGAATAGTCAAACCATATTTTGGGTGAAAATATCCTCTCTATATATTTGGTAATGAGTTGATATTCAGAATATATGAAGAATAAACAACTTCTGCAATTTCGTATAAACAAAGACCACAATAAACATGGGCACTCGGTTGAACATCTACTTCACTAAAGAATATATGAATGGGTAACAGGCACATGACATAATTCTCAGTCTCATTACTCATTAAGGATGTGCAAATTCAAATCACAACCAGTCACCCTTAAGGATGGCTAAAGTGGAAATGATTGACAACACCAAACATTCGTGAGGATGGGGAGCAAAGGGAATTGGCAGGAATATAAACTGATGCAACCATGTTGGGAATGTCAGAACACAACTTATAAACATAAACAGACGTCTATCCTACGACCCAGGAGCCCACTCTGAGTTATTCACCAAAGAACAATGACAGTGTATATCCACACAAGGATGTGTCCACGAATGTTCACAGCAGCTTCACTTATAAGAGAAAACAGTTAGATACAGCCTTGGTGTCCACCAACAGGAGAATGGATAAACAAAGTAATATATCAGGACAAGAAATACTACTGAGCAACAAGAGGAAAGAAGCACTAACAAACACAACCACCCAGATAGATATCAAAAACATTATCTCAAATGAGAGCAGCCAAACACAAAAAAAGACATGCTATTTGATGCTATTTAAGTAAAGCTTTAGAACAAGTTAAACCATTCTATAGAGAAAAAAAATCCAAACACTGTAAGGTGGGAGCAGTGTGAGTTGGCATTGATTTGAAGAGGGCATGAAAGAATTCTCTGCAGTGGTGAGAGTATTCTGTCTCTTGATACACGGCCACATTATGCAGATACGTATTTGTCAGAAATTACTAAATGGTGCACTCAGAAGTTGTGCATTTAGTTCAAAACAAAAGTAGACATAAATATTCAACTCTACTTAGTAACATACACACTGAGATGTTTAAGAACCCAGTGTACTAATATCAATTTCCTTTGAAATGCATCAAAATTTATAATAAATTGATAGATGGGATAGAGAGGTGGATTTACATGTGATATACCAAATACAGAAAAATAATCTAGGCAGTGAGTGTTCATTGTACAACTCTTTCCATTTTTTATGTTTGAAAATTTTTACAATAAAATGTTATAAATATAAACAAAAATTGTTCACATTAATAAAATAAAGAAAATCATGTAATCATGCCAATAGATGCAGAAAGATAAAACTCAATACTAGTTCATATTTCAAACCCCTAGCAAACTAAGACTAGAAGGCACTTCATTAATTAAAGAGCACCTTAAGCGCGCACACGCACACACACACACACACACATGCGCATGCACATGCACACCCCACAGCCGCTACATCAACCTTAATGGTGAAATATTGAACAGTTTCCCCCTGAGGTCAGGAAGAGACAAGAATGTGCTCTCACCACTTCCATTAAACAATTGCTCTATGGGAGCAGAACAATAAAAGAAAGCACAAATTTAAATAAAGAAATACAAGCATAAATGTAAAGTTGGAAAGTAGCAAAATTAACATTGTCACATATGTTTATGTACATAAAAATCTGAAGTAGTCTACAAAATATTAGAATTAAATTTGCAAGGCCACTGGATACAAGACCAATATGCAAAATTCAATTAACCATATTTCTGTATGCTACCAACAAAGTCACTGGAAAATGAAATTAAAACAATACCAATAGCATCAAAATATATGCCATATGTGCAAAACCTATTCATTTAAAACAAGACATTGCTGAGGGGCATTAAAGGTGACCTAAATAAATGGAATAATATAACACAGTTATGGATTGGAAAATGGAAAGAAAAAAGATGTCAATTTTTCTCTACATTTCTCTATAGATTGAAAAGAATTTCCATTAAAGTCCAAAGAATTCTCTTATATAAACTGACAAACTGATTCTATAATTTATGTGGAAATGCAAAGCACCTGGAAAACCATGTCCATCTTAAAGGAAGTGAACAAGGCTGGAGGTCTTAAGCTGCTTGATTTGGAGACTTACTACAAAGCTGCAATAGGTAATTCAGTGTGCCACTGGCAGGAAGAGGGATAAATAGTCCAGTGGAACACCAGAGAGAATGTGGACATGAGAGCTGTTCTTATTAGTCCCTTACTATTCGTTAGTGTTGGTAGGCTCTGTAGTGATGCCTCCTGACTCCTTCCTGATGTTGGTCATCCGTGTCTTCTCCCTGTTCCTTCCAGTCAGTCCTGGCCCTTGTTCTTTTCATGATTATCTCAGTGAGCTGACAGTCTCTTGACATATAAACTGACTAATAAATTGATAAAAGTAATCAATCTCTTTTCTGGGAATCCAAAGATTCCGAGAGAGAAACCGAGGGTCCTGTCTTGACTGGTAATACTCTTCTCAGTGGGCTCAGGACATGCAATATTCAGTTGTCCCTCGGGAGTCAAATAGGCAGTTAGATACATGTCCAAGGACTCATTACAAAGACATGAGGCTGAGGGGGATTGTGGAGGACAGGGAGAAAAGCTGGGACCATGACGAGCTGCCTATACCTGGTGACAGAGTAGAGGTTTCAGCTTCCCAGCAGGCTGAGAGCCGTAGCCGCCAGGGCAGCACGAGGACCCAGCTCGCATAACTTGTGAAGCCGAGCTCCAGAGCTGTAACAGCACAGCTCATAGCACGTGGGGCCATGATCTCAGCTTACTTGCCGTGAGCGTCTCTTGACTTGGAGCCAGGGTGGGCTCAAGTTGCTCAGGGCCTGAAACTTACACATTTGGGGGCCCTCTTTAAGATGAAGCATTGGAAATTATGAACAGAACATTAGGGACTGCCTTGGAAGGGGCCATACAAGAAGAATCTTGAACTGGATTGGCTTCCCGGTAAATCCATCTGCAGGTAGAGCCAGGCGGCCCCCTCCCTCATCACCACAGCACACTCAGGCACTCACCCACACTCGGGGATGGGGCCACACCCAGCGTTAGAGTGTAATAAAGCTGGCCTCCCCGCCTCCCAGTCCACGGTAGAGCAAGAGTCTTACTCCAGCATCTGGGGATAGCTGCAAGCTTCCCAAAGCCCTGAGAAGAATACACATGCAAGGTTCTGACATCTCCCGGAACATGTGATCCATCAAACCAACATTTCCACTCACCCACCCTTCCCATACTGGGTTCCTAGGCCAGGTGCTAAAGAAGGACACATGGAAGAAAGATACCCCCAGGAGCTGGAGGAAGGGCTGACTGGTTTGCTTCACCCTGGAAGAGAGAAAGAGGGAAAAGAGGCCTCGGGCTGTCCTTCGGGAGTGGTTCCTGCTACATGTATGCCTGGCCCCGAGCAGGTGTGCGTGCGCGGGGCCGCAAGAGGAGATGAGGGCCGGAGAGCCGGCCTCACCATGTGCCTCCGGGAGCCGAGGCCCGGCCACCACCATCACTGTGGCCGTTAGGCTTTGTGGTGTTGACACAGCTTGTTCAAGGTGTTTAGAGGAGCAGATCTACACCCCAGACTGGATACTGGATGGGTCTCCAGGCTAAGATGCCACATCCTGCATCCTGCAGAGAAAATGGCCTCTCTGCTTTGTTCTTTTTTTTTAAAGATTTTATTCATTTATTGGGTGGGGTGGAGGAGCACAGAGAGAGGGACAAGCAGACTCTGTGCAGAGCACAGAGCCTGAAAAGGGGCTCGACCCCAGGACCCCGAGATCATGACCTGAGCCGAATCCAAAAGTGGGACATTTAACCAACTGAGCCACCCAGGTGCCCCTCGGCTTCCTCAGTGTGAGGGACAGAAAGGATACAGGATTCACAGAGGAAGAGCGAGGGGCGCTGGGAGCCGACGCGCTTCCTTCACTGAGGCCGCGGGTCACGGGGTTTCATTAGCCCGCCCCGAATGCAAAGGCACCACGTGGGCCGTGGGGGTGTGGGGTTTGTTCCCCAGGCTCTCGTGTAATCGAAATCAGTGAGCCACCGGCGGTCCCCACCAAACCACGAGGTGAAGGCCCCAAGCCGTTGCAGAGCCATGTTCTGCTCTCTGGGGCAGTGCGTCTTAATGAGGCCTCAGATGTTCCCCCTACTAGCAGACTCTAGTGGCAGGCTCCATGTTTGAGCGGTGGGCACGTGGCAACAGATGGTGAGGGGCCCTCAGGGACTCCCAGCACTTTCAGGGGCTGCCCTGGGTCCCCTACAGGGTGATTAACTGAAGGGACCCCCAAATGTAGGTGTACAGGGCAAAATCACCACCTCCCAACAAAGTGTTGTGATTTAGGGACTGCAAAATATGGCCCCACCCATCATCTGGGGAACCTGAAGGGACACGGGTCCCCAGGCCCCGGCCCGGCTCTCTGGGTGACCCCAGAAACCCGGACCACTAAAAGCTTCCTGCGAGGCGCCCAGTGGGTTGTCTGCGTCGGATTCAACTCCTCTCCTACGAGGAACGTCACCTCTCTGCTTGTGGCTGGGGTGATGAAGCAGAAGAGACGGATGGTGGATTATTTATAAGATGCTAGCTTCACCTCAAGGCTGTCTAAGAGAATGCCATCACACGAGGCGGGCTCCCCGGAGAGCAGGCCGGGCCTGGAAATGGCACATGCTGTTCCTGAGTCCCACACAGCTCTCCCCTCCACTCGTATTGACCCAACCGAGGGCTTTGGGCCGGGGAGAGAGAAAAGCCAGCAGGGCCATGGTTTCCACCCTGAGCTTAGAGCATGGGGTCGGGGCAGCACACCCAGCTGAACCGCCCACCCAGGATCCTCGTGGTGGCCCCCACCCTGCCCCAGCCCCGGGGGCCACCAGCCCTGCAGCACCCCCGCCCTGTCCTGGCAGCTAGGCTCTGGGTCCCAGCTGGGGCATGTTCAGATCGGACGTGGGCCGTGACGGGCCTTCGAGATGCTCTTCCCACCGTGGGCTCGCGGGCAGGGCAGCCTCACCCCACCGCCCTGAGTGCCGTGAAGATGGCTTCCCACACCCTTGGTGATCCCGTGCCCAATGGCCACACTCCACCGCCCTGCCTGGGGACACACACAAAGCTCTCTTCCTGCAGACCCCACTTCCCTAGGGAGGCTGAGCCCCTGTCCTCCTCCCGCTCACCTCACCAGTCCCTGGAGACCAAGGGAGCCACCGCCCAAGGCTGTCCCACCCCTGCGGGCTGCCCCGGGGCCTCGATGCTCACCACCTGCTGGCCCAGCAAAGCTTTCCTGGTCAGGGATTCTGCGGTCCCTGGCCTCCCCGTCCCTACCCTCACCTGCTCCCACCTCCGCTAGGGGCTGAGCCATGCAGGCCCTTGGCAAACATGGGTGATGCACAGGAACGCCCCCGGAATCACACTGTGGAGGCTAACCATGCCGACCCACAAACAGTCTGTGGTCCACGTGGAGTGACACCTGTGACAGTCGTGGCATCCAGGTGGGAGGTGGGTCTTTCCTGATGGGGAAAATAATTCACTTAATTGAATCGCTTATTTCTTAGTTATGCAGGGAGGCTTGCATGGACCCCACACCACACAGCAGTGCCCACGTGTGCGCGCACACGCAAGTACGCAGAGGCTAACCAGTCTGCGTGTTTGCTACAATGTTCTGTTTCCCAAAGCCCACATTTCTTCCTATTTGACATTCTCTTAATCTTCGTCATTTGTATTCAGTGCTTAAGGAAAACAGAATGTTTTAGGATGTGAAGTGTCACAGCAAAGAGCCTGCTTCAACAAAGCCTGTCATGAGCAGCCCTGGAAGCATTCAGACTTTAAAAGAGGCATTGCTAATTAGGTCTGGCAGTTGCCTCTTCCTGTGGAAGGCCCAGGGTATCGCCCCAAGAGAACCGCCGCACAGCCACTGGCCTCAAGAGAGCCGCCACAGACAGTCTCTTCCCGCTCTTCAGAGACTCAAAATCAACTGAAAACACCTTTGCAAATGGTCCAAAAAAAAGGAGCAAACAGTGAAGTGAAGTATTAGGGCAGAGCAGGCACGTCCCAGGGCACTTTGCTGTAAATTTGTGAAGCTGTGGGAAAGGAGCGGGCGGCCCCAGGACGCACGTGGGCGTCAACAGGCTGGACTAACTACCCGAAGACGGGAGCCTGCTCCTCTTCCCAGCCCGGCGTCTGCAGGAGGCTACTCCTCTTGAGATCCCTGCTTTGCCCCCTCAGTCCTTGTCAGGTCTGAAGAGCTTGTGCTAAATGGGTCACCGCCGGCCGTGTTGGGCGCTGCATTTTCAAGATCTCTGATGACTGATGCTGGGAAGGAGGACAACATCTTTGTCTGATGTGACGCTCTTCTAGAGCATCTGTTTTCACCGAGGACACGACACATCCGATAAACTTGGCTTCAGTGTAAGTCAGGATCCAGACAACTGGGAAAATCTGAAACAAGGCAGGTTGGGTCTGATCTTGAGTGTTTGCAGAAAGCTCCGTGGCCAGGGCCGTGGCTCCTGCTGTCAGGGACAGCACGGGGAGCAAGGAAGACGCTGGAAGAGGCACACACACTCCTTAGCTCATGTTTCCTGCGTCTCTCTGTGCCGGCTCTGGGGATTCCTGCCTTGCTGTGCACTTGTCCACTTCACCCAAGTGGCTTAATTTACTGTAATTTTCCCCAATGTGCCCTTTGTGTCAATCGAACTTATGAGAGATCTGTGGTGGCCCCTCTTCTGTTCCTGAGATTGACAGCTTGTTCCCCGCCTCTCTCTTCCTGATCACTTCATCCAGAGCCTCATCATTTCCTCAGTTCATCTTAAAGAACCAGGCTCTACTGCCATTAGCTTTCTCTGGGGTCTGCGTTATCGATTTCTGATTTTACCTTGATTATTTCCTTCCTTCCACTTACCTTCAGTTCAACTTTCCTTTCCTTTCCACCTGATTCTTCAGGTGGAAGCTTAGCAATGACTTCAACCCTTTCTTTTTTCCTAATACAGGTATTTAAGGTTATAAATTTCCATCTAAGCAATGCTTTGTTGCAAACCATGAATTTCTCATTATCACTTATACGAAATATTTTTAATTTGTCTTGTGATTTCTTCATTGAGACAATGGTGACTTAGAAACGTGTCACTTACTTTTCAAATATTTGGGGATTTTCCAGTGCCTACTCCTTGGTTTCTGATTTAATTAGTTTGTGATCAGAGGACACGCACTGTAAAATTTCAATCCATTTTAGTGTGTTGGCACTTGTTGCCAGGTGTCCCCGAGCCCTACTTCGGTGCGCGTGCGCGTGAGCGCGCTGAGGTCCGCTGGGTCGGGCGGAGCACCCCATTAGCGGCAGGTGGACCGCGCGCGCCTCCCACCCTGCACCTGCCACTGAGGGTCTGCTGTCTCTCCCCCCGGGGGAGAAGGGCGGCCTCCTTCAGCCATAGCTCTACATCGTGTCGTCTCCTTGTGCTTCGGTAAGTTCGTGGTTGACGTCACTATTTACTCTATTTAATTTCAGTCATTAATTATTCAAATATTTTTCTGCCCGTCCCCTTTTCCTGGCATCTGATCACATCCGTGTTAGGCTTCTTGATGTTAACTTACGAGTCAATGAAGAGCTGCTCTTTTATTAGCCTTGTTTTGTTTCTTGTTTGTTTGTTTTGGGGGTTTTTTTCCTCTCATTGCTCCAGTTTGGATATTTTCTATTTATCAGGCTTCAGGTTCACTTTTTTTCTGCAATTTCTGTGCTTGAGATTAAATGAAATTTTAAATTTCTAGATCGGTATCTCCGATCATTTCTGGGAACCGCTGCCCAGCATCCCTTCACACAGTCTCTCTGCTCCGCTCCCTCTGAGCCCTGCTCCAGAAACTCTGTTTAAACAAATCTCTGATTTCCTCAGTCATACTACGAAATTTACCTATTCTGTAGTTCCATTTTTTATCTTTCTGCTCAGGGCATATGTGGGTCCTGTTTTATAATTTACTAGTTCTCTCTTCTGCTGTGTTAATTTTCTATTAAACCCATCCATTTGGGGGTTTTTTTTCAGTTTTTTTAATACTATATTTCCGAAAGTTCTACTTAATTCTTATACACATTAGCTATGCCATTTTAAACATTTTCCTGATCCCTGAAAATATTCCCAGATTTGTTCTTAATTTGTTATTTTATAACCCGTGGTCAGTGATTCGTTTTCTGAATCCTTTATGGACCTTTTTCTATGGAGCTCGGCTGAACAGAGATGTGCATATCCAGGTTAGTAAGACTGTGATGACAGTGGGATCGAGGAAGGGCTTTCTCCCTGGTTAATTCAGAAGAACTTCATTGAAAAGAAGGAAGAGACCTGGCTCTGTTTTTATGGTCTAGAATGACAATACCAATAGTAATTAACATTTTTTCTTTTCTTTTATTAGTTTCAGAGGTAGAGTTTAGTGATTCATCTGTTGCATGTAACACCCAGCACTCCTCACATCAGGTGCCCTCCTTAATGCCCATCCCCCAGGTACCCCATCCCCCACCCCCACCCCTCCAGCAACCCTCAGTTTGTTTCCTAGAGTCCAGAGTCTCTTATGGTTTGTCTCCCTCTCTGATCTCATCTTATTTTTTATTTTTCTTTCCCTTCATATTGCACTTTAAAATTTTTACAGCCATTCAAATATTTTAATTTCCACAAAATCTCCCTAAGAGAGAGATTCTACCCTCTCCTCTCTCTTTCTTGGACAAAGAAACTGAGATTTGGATAAGACGATGTCTTGTTAAATTCCTGCAGGGGCAAGTGACAAAGCAGAACTCAGGCCAGCTATTCTGATGGCACGTCCGCTGTGGGGGGAGGTTCAGACGACCGGGTGGAGGCGCAGCACAACGGTCCTAGCGCTGCCGAGGTCACGGGCAAGCCTGCCCCTCTGCCCCATCCAGATGTGCTTCTCCACACAGAGAGAGGTGACATGGACAAGCCAAGTGTCCGCAGTGGGCAGAGAGATGGTGTCCCTGGGCGCAGGTGTGGCCGAGTCCGGAGCCCGCCGAGCTCTGTTCTCCCTCCCAGCTCCCCGTGTTCGGGCTGGGCTGCCATCTATCGTCAACCTCAAATTCCGGTATGCTGCAGTGCCTGAAGTGATAGAAAAATACATCTGAGAAAAGTGAAATACTCTTTTCTTATCTCATTTTCTTTAAAAAAAACAGTAAAATGTTTAGAATTTGAGGCATTCATACCTAAACTTCTTTTTATTGCCTACTTAAGTGTTAAATAAATGGAAATAGATTTTTGTGTGGACATTTATAAGCTACACCCCATATCTCAAACATCTCTCTGAAAAACAAACCTCGAGATGTTTATCATGGCCTGGTCTTCCCTTAGCGCATGGTAATGTCACCTACTCTTCATGACCGGTTGCACACATCACCTTCTCGGCAGATAGGACCCCTACTGCCCTACACAGAGGCATTGTCCCTGTGAGCAGCCATATGAGCTCAGTGCCCGATGGACTGAGCCACTCAGCCGGCCACACAGCGACACCCTCCCTGGACACCCCAATGACCACTGCTGTCCTGCTAGACTCTCAGCACCTGGAGGGTGAATTCACATTCTTTTTTAGGTGTTCTGAATGATTTCTACAGTTATCCAATTCCCTTGTGAAGAAAGCAAATGATGGACACAAACTAGCTGCTTTTGAGTGTGGACTGTGTCACAGGCCCTGCGCTAGGAGCTTTGCACATATGACCTTATTAAATCTTCACAGCACCAAAAGAAGTAGGGATTTTTAAGCTCAGAACTTACTCCATGTAATTTCGTCAAGGTCACGTAGAGCTAGGATTTTAATCCTGGTGAGCATGACTCCTAGCAAACTCATTATGATCCGGCATGTGGTTTTAAAAAACATGTTTCTATGATGGTGGATGAACTAAGGAAAATGGTAATATTTCAGAAGGTGACCTGCACAGGATTCACCACCATGGAGCGTCCCTCCAACTCCCTGGATGATGTTCACCTGTGCTGGTCCAGCCATGTTTCCTAGAATCAGCACTCTCTTGGAAAATGAAGCCCAATATGTAACCATAAAAACAGAAAGGTAGTCTGTCCCTCAGGTGAGCGACACAACAGCTGGTCTGGCTCCTGAGAGGCGATGACCACGTCTCTTCCCAATGGCTCGCTCCGTGACAGCATGTCGGGAGCTTGGAATCGGCCATCGTGGGAGCATTTACACCACAGCAATCAGCAAAAACTACAAACCAAGGCTATTTTTCCCCAAAATCCAATTGCTGAATAGTTATAGGCACACCACTGGAGTAGACCAAGAAAAATGAAGTGATCATTCAGGTGATCTTCTTCATAAATTGGAAAAAATAAAGTAAAACAACCAGAGGTCACATAGTTGCGAAAAGTTAATGAACGGGAGGAGGGGGAGAAGAGTCAGACTACTACCAAGTGGAGCTGTCAGTCTGGGGCGGCAGGACTATGCCCTCGTTGACAGGACGTCCTCAGTGTTCTAGTGTTGGGACTGATGCTTCTCCAACAGGGCCGCCCACACCACTGACCCAGGGCACGCGGAGCTGGACGCTTAGAACAAGGAAGATTGGGTGCTCAGCAAGAGCAAGACGCCGTCAGCCCTCCGAGCTATCGCGTTAAGAGAAGCTCAACAAATGGGATTCGCTGGCCACCATACATTTCTGCAGCTCGCTGTTGGCTCCTGGAAACAGAAATTCCCTCCAGTTCCACCTAGGAGGCGTTGAAGCCTATCTGGGTGGGAGCTGGTGCTTTCGGTGCCGGTGCCAAAGGCTGTGCCTGGTACTTCAAGCACGAAATCAAGAAAATCTTTAACTCAGGTCCATGACATTATTGGTCAACATTATAGGAGAATTCAAAGCCTCTCTATCTTTTCTAACCATACGGCCCACGCTTGGGCAAGTCATTGAATAATATGGCGATGAAATGCCTCTGCTTCTATCTCTCCACACCAAACACAGAGCTCTCACTTGGCCCCGGTACAAGGCTGATGGGGAGCCAAATCTTGCCCAAGGGGGGAGCCCCAAAGTATTGCAGGAGAGCTAATTATCCACCCCATGTGTGCCCTGCACACTAGTCCCTTATTCCCATCTGCTGTCCATCTCTCAAGGATCAGAGACCTATTCACCCCGGAAAACCTTTATTGTGGCTACTTGGGTCATTCCACTAGTCCCGCCTGGTAGGATTAAGTCCGAGTCTGTTTCCAAATTGGAAAAGACTGTGCTTTGTTCTCCAATATTTGGGAAATAGAGAAGTTGTTTAGAAAACCACCCCCCACACAGCACACGAAGGCTCTCCAGAGTACGTCTCTTCCTCATAAACAAATCATGCAAACTCCCTCTTCTCCCAGAGTTATAGCTGTGTCACAATTATGCAACTGACAACAATGGATTTGAAAATATGGAAAAGCGTGTCATGAACGTTTCAACTGCCACCTCGTCAAGACTTCATCATCTCTAAGTAGATTAGCCATCAGCTTCAGGACCTCTCCCCTTACAAATAAGCCTTTGGTGGCGGACCAGAAGCACAGACGGCAGGCTGGTCAGTGGGTGGGGTGA
Source organism: Callorhinus ursinus (assembly GCF_003265705.2). Lineage (NCBI taxonomy): Eukaryota > Metazoa > Chordata > Mammalia > Carnivora > Otariidae > Callorhinus > Callorhinus ursinus. The sequence continues at coordinate 92,407,079 of NW_027397065.1, forward strand.
GCGCCTGCTTGGAAGCCACACACTCATGTGAGGAGATGCGTTCGGCATTATTTATTGTCTGCATCTCTTTTCTTTTAGTAAAAACATTAAAAATGGATTGCAGTTGCCCTCATTCCCATCTCCGGCTCCCTGTGACGGGCTCTGAGCCTGTGGTGGGCTTTCCTTCTTGCTGTTAGATATCACTTGAGATAATACAATGTCAAGGGAGGCCCCTACACTCTGGCCTGGTGAACTCTCCGTGTGACTGTGTCCTGAGTCAAAGCCATATTTATTTTGAGATCAATGAAAACAGACTGAAGGTTTCCACGCACTGTCCCCTTCCCCACTCAGTGCAGCGAGCACCTGCACCTGACAGGCACCCATGCTCTCTGCCCCTGCCCGAGCAGACGCTGCTTGCTCAGGGTGAAGGCAGACCCCTGGGACTCGGTGGGGAAGGGAGGGCGAGCCCCGTCTCCTCACCTTCTCAGGCTGAGAGGGGCTGATGGCCAAAGCCTCCACAGGACTCAATCCTTAACCTTAATCCTGAAGGCCAAGCAAGGGCCAAGGCGCAAAGTGTCTTCCTACACGGATCCGGGGAACATGCATTACCTAAAGCATACAGAGGTCACCGCAAGGACACCTCAGTGAGAGTGACCACCCAGGTGACTCATTTGTCTCGGGGCAAACCTGGAACAGCTTCTTGGAAGCAGAGAGGCACCCCCTGGCTCATCTCATTTAGGATCACTGTCTATCGTATGGATATCTGCTCTTCCCCTAAGAAGGAAAATCACCGTGACATTCCAGGAGCGCCGGGCCTCAAAAGGGGACCAGCAGAATGACATCACAGGTGTGTGCCTGGCACCCCAAGCAGGCTTTTCCTCTTCTACAAAATCTTCCCTAACTGCTCACACACGCTTTCATAGAATGCCAGGTCAGCAGTAATTAAAATTTTAAACACTATGTGGATTCCAGATTAGATCCTGGGGCCAAAAACAGGGGGGAAAAAAGACATTATGGAAAAACTGGTAAAGTCAGAACAAACAGGAGGTCAGGTAACAGCAGTGTAGCAAGGCTGGTTCCTTCGTTGTGACGAAAGCACCATGGTTGCGTGTGAGAAGGGGGGCCACAGAGGGGTGTGGGAGCCTCTGAAACTTCCCCGCACGTCTAAAATTATTCCAAAATAAAAGCTTACTTAAAAAAAAAGGCAACCCAAAAGTGAATGGAATTACTTTATTACTTATTTCAGTAAATGATCACAATGTCAACACAGGATTTTCCCTAAAGATACAGATGTATGAAGTCTACTGGCTTCGTTCAGTTTTGTGTGAATTTCCTCAGTACAATTAACTATAATATAGAACATCTTTTAAATAAATTAATACAAACCAACTTGTCAGCTAACTGGCTACTTGAACATAGGAACCTAATCACCACCACATACTAATTGAATATAAAATATTAAACACACACATACGGAAAAATCCAACACGTAAAATAACTAGGAGATGGTACCCAGGAATTTGGTAAGTGTGTTGACCCAGATTCAAGGAAGTTGCTAACACTTTCCAGAATCTTGCCCCCTGTGAGAAGGGGCCCAGGACCGAAGGACAGGTGAAGGGGCATACGGCTACAGGTGAGCAGCCTGGAAAGCAGCCGAGCACAGAGGGCCAGGTGGGGACAGCGTGTGCAGGGCGGGGTCCCGGTGCGGTGGCAGAGGACAGCTCCAGAAAGGAAGGGGCAACAGGTGCACTGCTTCCCAGGTTGTCGAGGAGAGCCGGCCTTTGCACACCACCCGGAGGGGGGCCGCAGGTGATGCTCGCCAGCAGAACACGCCCAGGGACTCAGCTCCTGCCCACTATGCTGAACGTGCACAGATGAATGTGCGCAATACTCCTCCAGCCTGAGCTCAGACAGGAAAGGAGAACTCACAGCCTCCCCGAGGGGGAAGACGGGGAAAGAAACACTGCCTGCACTGTCTCCCAAAGGCAGAGATGAAGAATTTAGTGTCTGCTGGGCGGGGGGGGGGGCTCTTACAGTAATACATATGGGGCTGTGACAGGATTCTGCAATGTAACAGGCTGAACGCGGTACTTGAGATGCTCAAAACCTACCTTTGGAAAAGACTGCTCTAAGAGTCAGAAGTCAGTTTTGACAGCATCTATCCTTCACACACATTAGGAAAACAAACTAGGAAACGTGCCCAGAGCTCTCCTGCCGGACAAGGCCCCGTGCGGGGGGACGGCAGAAACAAAGAAAGTCCGGTCTAGATAAACAGGCGATCTCAGGCCCCCACAGCTTTTGGAAACTAGGAAAACAAGAGACTCTGTGAAGTTACAAGAGCTTTTTTTTTTTTACATTTCAAAAAATTTTTCCTCTTTATTTAAACATAAAACACATTTACAGCATGCAGGTTAACTTAAAAATTATATGGCGTCTTCCCAAACCAGTTATCTTTGAGTGTATCTTCAAGCACTGAAAATAAACCAACATAGTCCACAGGTGTTCTCAGATTCTTTTCTGTCACCTTATGTCAAATTGAAAGTTGCGAACAGTAGCTTGCTTAAGTTAGGCAGATAATTTAATTGATCACCATGAATAAATATTACTCTTTTATTTCACTGAGTTTCTCTTCTGAACCATTTATCAATACCATTCAGAGGAACGTTAATATTCAGCCAAAAAAAAAAAAGGCCACCGTAAATTGAAATAAGCGTCAATGTTCTAGATGATCAGAAATTTTCATTTATAAGAGTAAATGCTGTGTTTAATGACCTACCATAGCAAAAAGAGCAGTTCACTGAAAACTAATTTATGAAATTCTTTGTACACTTTGTGAAAGTCTGAAATTATAAATAGAAAAGAACCACTTCGATATTTAAAAAACCCTAACATTGTGTATTCTGAACCACATGCTAGATACAATTGTTTGTTACACAGCACCAGTTACAAGTGCTGAGCACGCCTCCTTCTAAAAGTTTAGAAAAACTAGCTTCATGCAAAAAATGAGGATCCAGGTCAAATGTCACACAAGCCATTACAAGAAAAAGAAAACAGAGGAGACAGTAACCCCACGGACAGTGAAACCATGCAGAGATGTGCTCACAGAAACAAAACTGTAACCCACTGACTTCAAAACACAACGGGCGGACAAGATCATTCAAAGTTAGAAAACTCAGAAATGAGCTCACCTTGCCTAAGATGTAATAAGAAATAAGAGGAAAATATTCCATCACTGAAGGATGAACTAAAATACAAGGAACACAGAAATGAAAAGGAGCAACGTGAATAATCAAAATACATGAAGAAAGATTTTGAGAGACTTGGAAAGAAATACGAAAGACAGGGAAATATGGAAGACAGGCAAAGAACACCCCTCGAGGAGACAGCGGGTGCAGAAGCTGAGTGAGGGAGGTCAGGGGATGGAGACATGGCGGCACAGAGCACATACCTGCGGGGGTAGGGACGCTCTGGGGGTCCTGGGGCCAGAGCCCCCGCTACAGTTCACCTACTGCCTTGTGTATTTGAAAGTTGTCCAGAGAGTGGATTTCTTAAGTTCTCACCACACACAAAACAGTGGTTGTGTGAGGTGGTGGGTGCTGACTCACCTTAGCCTGCAAGATAAACATTCATCAAATCATCACATTGTACACCTTAAACTTCAGCTTGCTTCATATTGTATGTCATTTATAGCTCCATAAATTTGGGCAGAGGAGGGGGTACCAAATAGAAAGAGCAGAATAAATACCAACAATGGTCATTCAAAAAAGCTCTCCTCAGATACTTTTTTCTTTTTAAGATTGGAGACATCACTCTGAAGGAGGCTGGCTTGGCTGTTGGCTTCTGCAGACCTGCGACCTCAGAGCCTGGGGCTCTGGGCTGGGTCTCCCTGCTCCTCATTTTGGCCGAAGCGCGGACTGTCGGTGGCCTCTCGCTGCAGTGGCTGCCGCGCCTGTCTTGGGCAGCTGGTCAGTCCTGTCTCCAGCCCGCAGGGTGCAAAGGACAACCCGCTGGAGTCCCGTGGCCGCTTTTAGACGCAGGGTCCCCAGAGTCTGAGCGCCCGGAGGGGCGCAGGGGCAGCACAGACGGGCCCAGGACTGCTTGACTCACTGGGACCCGCACTCCCCTGCAGGGACCAGCGCGCAGAAGGAAGGGCCGTGCGCCCCGATCCCTCGTCCCCAGGACTGACCTTGACCCCAGACCCCGGGGGACCCCCGACCCCTGAGCCCCGTGGGACCCCTGACCAGCAGCCCTGAGCCCCGGGTGGATGCCCAGGGGGCGGTGGGGCGGTGGAGGGTGGGGCGGGGTCTGCAGGTCCGGTCCGTTCTCCCCACAAGCGCTCTCTGTTCTCCGCGTCATCCACCTTGGGGTCCTCTCTCAGCTGGAAACGACACCCCAAATTGGGGCTGCGCGGGGTGGCCCGGTTCCAAGGGCAACGGCGCCACCGCTGGGCGGACGCTGGGAGCGCACCCTGGGGGGCGGGGGCGGCACGCGGAAGGGCGCGCGCAGGGAGGGGGAGCCCAGCGGGGGCGCGGGTGCTACGCCCTGCAGGGCCATGCGGGGGTGGGGTCTCCTAGCGTCCTACAGAAGGTGACCTGCACAGGGAAGGGCCCCCGCGCGTGGCCCCTCCCGGGGTCTGGGTAGGTGCTTGCAGGAGCGGTCCTCTGCGTCACCACCTGCCAGGTCTCTGTAGTCACAGAAAGTCAGGGAGTTGGCTGGCAAGGCCTGACCTGGGGCCGCGGGGGTCAGGGTCAGTGCCTGGCTGGACCAAAGCCCCTCGAACCCTGCCCCTCATAAAGGTTCGCCAACACAAGACATTCGTCACCCTGGGTCCCTGGGGCAGCCCCTGGCCCTGGATGCAGGGTCCTTTACCTCCTCTGGTAGCTCTCCCAGCGTCCAAGATGGTGAATCCTACCCCAGGTGGTCTCCCTTCCAAGCACCTGGCCCTGGGTCAGCACTGGGGTCCTCGGTTCTACATGTAAGCGAAGCTCCAGAGAGCCCCCTGCCCCGACCTCCCCTGCTAACCAGGGGCTGGTGTCAGGAACCAGCTGAGGGGAGGCCTGAGCTATTGGGGTCAGGGAAACCCTGCACAGAAAGGTCACCCAAGGGGCCCATGGTTGCCCAGCTGCTCAGAGCTGGTTGGAGGAGGAGGAACCTCCTCCCCATTCTGGGGGGTGGGGGAATTGTCCCTGAGTGTCCCCAAGAGGCAGGGCAACAGGGGGAGCTTTGGAAGGCATGTTTCTGGGGCAGGAGAGCAGGGGGTGTCTGGGACAATGGGCTCTGGCTCTGTTTAAACACCTCCCGGGGGAGAAAACTGCATCTTTAGCCCCGAGGTCAAATGAGGAATTCAGGGTGGCGGCCAGCACGGAGCCCAAGCTCGGTGCCCGTAGTGCAGTAAGCCAGCAGTCAGGCGCTTGGAGAGGAGCAGGAAGCTGATGTGACAGTCCTCGTCAGTCACCGGAGCTACTGTCCAGAAGCTGCAAGGGGAGAGCCCTCCCTCGCCTGTTCCTTTAGCCCGAGGCAGAAGCCAGACCGGAGGAAGGGCATTTTGGAACACTGATCCTGGCAGTGGGTCCTGTGGGCCCATTCTCATCACATCAGTGCACGCAGTCTGAACCCACCAAACCCAGCCAAAACTCCCGTCTCCTCATACCCTCCGAAGTCACCAGCAGCACTCACCACTCCTGGACATCTCCCCTCCAACGGGACTTCTGGCGTGTTCTGTCTCTTTCCACGCAGAGAGCACACCAAGTCAGCAGGAAGCTCAGCGGGAAGGCGGCACGTTCCCAGTGCGGTGGGCACAAGCTGGGGACGGGCAACGGGCTGGACACTCCACAGTCAGCACCAGAGCAGAACCGTGCAGATGGTCCGCAGGCCCTCCCCTCGGGGCCCCACTTGCCCTTCCTTCCCTGACACCTCCCCCATCTGCCTGCCCCTCCCCAGGCTCCGGGAGGAAGCCCCCAGATGAGAGGCACCCACTGCCCCTCCCCC
>NW_027397065.1:92413445-92473650 GCF_003265705.2 Callorhinus ursinus
TTTGAGGCATTCCAGACCACACGAGGGTGGGGATTGTGGGAAGGACACAGATGTTGGAGTCCTACTTGGAAACAGTATTTGTTTCATTTTAATTTCTGATTGTTTTTTACTATTTTCCCTAATTAAAGTTGACTTTGTATGTTGCCATAGCCTACGAACTTGCCCAGCTGACTCTTTCTGTAGACCCTTTGGGGTTTTCTTTTTTTAAAGGTTTATTCATTTATTGGAGAGGAGAAAGAGCAAGAGAGCATGAGGAGGGCACAGAGGGAGAGGCCCTCCGGCAGGCTCCACACTGAGCGTGGAGCCGGACACGGGCTCTGCCCCACGACCCTGCCTTCAGGACCTGAGCAGAAACCAGGAGTCGGAAGCCTGACTGCACCCCCCGGGCGCCCTGACGCTCTGGGGTTTTCTGTGGTGACAGTGGTATCGCCTGAGAACAGAGGCAGGCTTGCTTCTTGCCTTCCCACCTGTATGCTCTTTCGGCCGATTGTACCCGCCGGCACCTTCAGCCCTGTGGTCGGCAGAGCTGACAGCCTTTCTCCCGATTCTTCTGAAGAAGCAACAGTCAGTCTTTAACTACTAAGTGCGACGTTCCTCACAGGCTCCTCAGGGATTTCCAAGGTTGAAGACGTTCTCCTCTGCTCCCGGTTTCCCCAGAGTTCTCTCTACAACCACGTACTGGTTATTTTCAATTTTTTCGTGTGCATCATGAGGTTCTTTTAAAATATTGTTGGCCTCAACTTTCTAAAATTTGTTAACAATTTTTTACCTATATTTGTGAGGAATAAATACTGGGTTTTGTTTTGTTTCGAAAAAAACATGGAGCTTGAACTCATGGCCCTGAGATTAAGAGCCACACACTCTCCTGACTGAGCCAGCCAGAAACCCGTTTTTTTGTTTGTTTTTGTTTTGTTTTGTTTTAACATATGGTGTCTTTTTCTGGTTTGAGCATCAAGGTAATCCTGGCTTTGTAAACGGAGCTGGGAAGTATTCTTTTCTGTTCAGTTTTTGAAAAAGTTTGTGTGGGGTTGGTGTTACTTCTCCCCTAAACATTTGGTTGAATTCACCAGTGAAGACTTCAGGGCCTGGAGTTTCCCTTATGGGAATATTTTTAACTACAAATTCAGTTTCTCTTTTATATGTAGAACTACCGACTTTTTTCTGAGTGAGCTTCAGGTTTGTGTCTCTCAAGGAATTTGCTCTGAGTAGGCTGTGGAATTCATGGTCACGAAGTTGTCCAAATTCCCGCGCGTGAGTGACTTTCCAGGGTCTGCGGCTCCGCGGTCACATGAATGCCTGCCCCGCTGAGCACAGCACCAGCTTCGGGAATCAGCTCTGCATCGAACAGGAAGGAAACAGAACAGTGAGGTTTCCAGAGCCCACCCCAGGGTTTCTGAGGACACAGGAGGCTCCTGCCCTTGGTCAGAGCCTCATGCCACCGCAGGTGTCTGGTTTCTTGGCCACCTCCTCGGGCTCCCGTGGGCGGCCAGCTACCTCCACGCTCCTCTGTCCTCGGATGGACGTGCCGCCCACGGGGCCCTTATCCGTGTGGAGCAGCCTCCCCCTGCGAGCCAGGAGCAGCCCCAGCACCGAGCTGGGAAGGAGGAAGTGAGCCCCTCCCGACAAGGGGAAAGGTGCCCCCTGCCCACGTCTCCCCTTCCTCCAGGCTCTCCTAAAGACAGCCCCTGCAGCCCCCCATCCCCCACCCTTGCAGAAGCAGCCCTGCCGGGGCATCCTCCTGTGGAGACACTACCGGTATCTGCAAGCCTTCCCCAACTGTGGGGTTGCAGGGAGCGCTTGGTTTCCTGAATAATTCATGTTGTAAGATTCCAACCACCAGGGACTTCACAACCATATTTAGTAAGTTTTTAGAAGCTCCATATACGCTCCCGGCAACTATGGCTACTATTTCTCTGGACGCCGCCATGTGCAGCTAGTTTATGTACGTGGTTCCCAACCCTCGTAGCCACATCCTGGAAAAGGCGCTCTTCCTGTTACAAGTCTGGAAGCAGAGGCTCATGGAAGCTGTCTTTTCAAAGCCACATGATGGCTAAATTGCAGAACGAAGATGGGAACCCAGGCCTGCTGTGTTCAGAAGTCTGCTTCTAATACCCTGGAGCCATCTGCCTATCCCCATTCGTGCTGGAGCATCGCAGCAGTTTGTGAGACAGACCTCCTGCCTCCGCATCCAGAACCCTTCATTGCAGCACCGCGGGGGCTGCCGTGGCACGCAGGGCCTGGAGGCAGGTCTCTACCGACACAGCAGGTCTTGGCTCCTAGAAAGGATCAGAAGGGCCTGGCGCCGGTTTAAGGTGAGCTGCTCCCTTTGGCTGAGACACGTCATTCTGGCTGTGCCACACAACACGCAACCATGGGTACCACGGACGCCACAGAAATCCAATGACTGAGTGCGGCAGTGACGGCATGTGGAAATACATCGCTGGCATCTTCATGCAGATCCCAAAGAACCCTGTGATGGGGGATGTCATCTACCCAACTCAAATTTTTCTTTTTTACAGATAAATAAACAAAATCAGACCCTATCATGAAAAGAAAATTGGCAACAGAGTGGGGAATTGAATGATCTATAAATTAGACTGTGATTTATACTTCACGGACACAAACTATCCATCAGCCCGATGACTTCTAAATCAACACCAGAACACGCAAACATCCGTCTCCACCTGCATACATCGAAGAGCAAGACGGGGTCAGACGGTGACCACGTTGTCAACCATTCACAGCATAAATTACACTCTCAGACAGCGCCTGCCAGGGCTCAAAGCGGCGTCTTCTAGCACGGGAAGCCACCAGGGCAAGGAGGCCTCCTCCTCACCACGGCCACCACGGCCACCACGCTTGCCCTGATGCACCCGCCGCCTCACCGAGGCATCGATGGAACACCGTGGCAGGCAACGGACCTCAGTCGTCACATTAAGAATGGTAAGGGTCAGTTGGTTTAGCATCGCCCTGGAGGTGTGGACCTGACGCTGTTGTCCAGCTGCACCCATGCTCCGTGGAGTCCGTGGCCGTGGCCCGTGGCTCAGCACCACTGGCTACGTCCCCCAAGCTATCCAAGCCACAAGTTCCTCATGAAGAGAGAAGGCTGGTGGCTCATGTCCTACAACAATGTGTGACAGTAAAACGGAGTAAAAGGAGACAGGTGCTTAGGAATGAGCTGGGCATGCAATCCCCCTCCCCTCAGCAGGGATGCACACCTGTACCACGGGCCGGGGGACAGAGACAGAGACTCCCGTGATCCGCACACAGACCTACCTTGGTTGCAACATGTTGTCATTTTAATATATTGCGGTATTGGATTTGCAATAATCATTCAGAATTCAGAGCCTGTGTCCATGAGTGAGACGGGTTTCTAATCTTCACTTCTGATAATGTTTTACTAAATTTGGTATTGGAGCGATGCTGTGTTCATAAGACGGGTTCAGAGGTGTTCCCTTACCCTCAGTTTCTTCAAGGGAACTCGTGTAAGATCAGCATTTTTTATTTATCAGATATTTGGAAGAAATATCTCAAGTCACTAAAGTCGTTTCTTTGTGTAAAAATATCAAGTTGCACATTTTATTAACAGATATAGAAATATTCCTATTTCCTGTTTTTCCTTGTGTGTGTTTTGATAGATTGTTTTCAAGAAATTTGCCCACTTTACCTCTCCTCTATCACATGTACTGACATAAAATCGTTGATAATATTATCTTTTTAACAATTGAGAATCTGTGGCAGTGTCCTCCTTTTTTGTTCTCATGGCCTTGTTAGTGTTATTACTTCCGTTAATATGTGTGAAGAGTAATTTTCAGATTTGTTCAATTTTCCTACTGCGCACACGTTTTAAAATTTCACCGACTTCCCTCCGTTGTGACTTTCTGTGGATTTATCATTTCATTCTTCTTTCAGTTTCCTGACCTGGAAGCTTCTACGGTTCAGTATCTTCTTTTCTTTTTTCTGGGATTTGCATTCGGAGCTGGCGCTTTCTTGGGTGAAGCCCGCAGGGTTTCACGCGCCTCACTGCTACTGTGAGGCTCCCGTCCGTCCTGCGTGTGTGCCTCAGAGCCACGGCTCGTGCGCAGGTTCAAGTCTGAGTCCCCGTCACCCAGGTGCTGACCAAGGAGGGGGTGGGGGAGCCCCTGAAATCACCACGTGGTCTCAGCCGTGAGTCTGGGGGAAGCACGAAGGTAAAGACCCTTTGTGCTGGGCCTGGACTCTGGGCCGGTCACTGGAGGCCACGGAGCTGCCTGGGGGCCAGCTGGACCAGGTGGGGGCAGACGGTGGCCCTTCCACAGGATGAAACAGGGCAGAGGGTAGGGGCGTTGGTCTCGAGACCACACGTGAGCATAAAGGGAGAGCCACACTCCCGTCAGCCTGGACGCTGAGGCCCCGCTGTGGTTCCAGTCGGCGTGGGCAGGGCGTGGGCAGGGGCCTCTGTGGGGCTACGTGGCGTGAGGAAGCTGACGCATGAGGAAATGGGCTCTCGCGGTGGGCTGCTTGGCCATCTTTCCTCTGTAAGGGGGTGGAGGACAGAGAGAGCTCCTGGGAACTCAGGGCAAGTGACAGGTGACACCGGGATCCCTGCTTGTCCCCAGGGCGGCGGCGGGTCAGTGTGGCTGGCCCGCAGATGCATGGCGGCACTCACGTATGGACTCCTTTACTGACTGACTGCTTTCTCAAGCGCGTGTATTACTTCATGATTTTGAAAGGATGTTTGAAAGGTTCTGTTTTTTTTTTAAGATTTATTTATTTGAGAGAGCGAGAATGAGAGAGAGGGAGCACGAGAGGGAAGAGGGTCAGAGGGAGAAGCAGACTCCCCGCTGAGCGGGGAGCCCGATGCGGGACTCGATCCCGGGACTCCGGGACCATGACCTGAGCCGAAGGCAGTCGCCCAACCGGCTGCGCCACCCAGGCGCCCTGTTTGAAAGGTTCTTGAGAAAGCACTGCCACACTGTGACCTCGGTGCCAGGGTGCAGGAGGGCACGATGCTGACAGGCACCCGCCTGCCTCGGGACCTTCGCCCATAGGCACCTGGGACTCAATTACCAAGTTCTGCTGCTGCCAGAAATCCTGCGACTCCCCATCCAGGGGCTCGCTGGCCGCACGGGCGGCCCGCCGAGGCCAGGAGGACGAGCCCGCTGGCGTGGGATGGCCTGGCTGAGGGTCATCGATGCGACCCTCAGGGCCTCCCAACCCACAGAGTGTGCCCTGGGTGCTGAGCCAACGGCCCGCGGCTGTGGCGACAGGGCCCACGGCACAGGAACGCAGGGTGGGTGCCTCCCTTGCGCGCGGAGCAGGGCTGCGCCCAAGGGCCCAGTGAGCAAGCCGCCATGGATCAGAACTAGGAGAAGGCAGACCTGCCTCGACCAGCGCTATGGGGGCAGAAAGGGGGGCCACGGGGACAGCCAGTGCAGATGGACACCATATGGGGGACCCCAAAATGCTACGTCCGCCCCTCCTTCTCTGCAGGACCTTCCCTGCCGCTGAGGGTGGGGCTGGGACTTCTCACCAGCCCGGCCACATCTGGGTCCCCAGACCCCCCCGAACCCCCACCGCGCTTCCCAGTGTCCATCCCCCACACCCCATCCCTCCCCTGTCGGCCCCTTGCACCATCCCCACTTGATGCCCTAGAGAGCCCACATGAGGCAGGTGCCTTGGCTGGGGGGGGCAGTGTTGCTGAGCTGAACTGATTATTTAGCAGCAAGATGAGAAGATTCAAGAAGACATCATCGGCTCTACTGTGTCCCCTCAAAATTCATACCCTGACTCTAACGCCCAGCACCTCAGAATGGGGCCCTACTTGGAGACTGTCTCTAACGAGGTCACTGGGGAGGCCCTGATCCCATCGGACTGGCATCCTATACGAAGAGGAGGTCAGGACACAGAGGGACCCCCGCGGGAGGACGTGGGAAGAGCCGGTGTCTGCCGCCCTGGAGAGGGGCCTCCGGAACCAGCCGCAGCCGCAGACGAGGACGTCCGCTGCTTGAGCCGCCCGCCGGAGGTGATTCCTCCCACACTAACACAGGCACAAAATAGCCATCTCCGAGTGTTTGGGAAGCCCCTCGTGGAAAATGAGTAGACACATCGTTGTTGGTCGCCACCGGCAGGACTAACCAGAAGGAAGGATCCCAGCCTGCGCACGGGGACAAGCAGGCATGTTACTGAAGCACCCAGGCCGCAAATGCGTCTCCAGCCATTGCTCTGCACTAAGTCACTGTTGTGGACTGAACCGGGCGCCCCCAAAATTCATGCTGCAGACCTAACTCCCGGTGGACTGTCTGGAAACAGGAGATCCTCGAGGTTCAGTTAGGCCCTAAGGGCAGGGCCCTGACACCAGGGGACGGGTGCCCTTGCAAGAACGGAGCCAGGGAGCTCTCCCCCCTCCCTCTGTCTCTCTCTCTCTGTCTTTCCCTCCCTCTGTCTCTCCGTCTCTGCCTCCCACTCTCTCTGTCTCTCTCTGTCAGGAGAGGGCACAGCAAGCTGGTGGCCGTCCACAGGCAGAAGGGCCCTCACCGGAGCCCGACCCTGAGGACACAGTGATCCTGGACGTCTGGCCCCCAGAACCTTGAGGAATAGCATCGGTTTTCCAGCTGCCTGCTCTGTGGGTTCTGTCCGGTGGCCCAAGCGGTTGGAGGTGGAGGTCACGCCTAAAACCCACCACATCCGGCCACCACGCTAGTCTCCGCCGTCTAAACAGGAGGGTGGTTTAAACACCCGCCTTTTAAGTGGCAAGAGGAGAGGCAGCAAGACTGGAGGCCTGCAAGGAAGCCGGGTTCCGGGGTGACTGTGCCCGCGTGAAGGCGTGAAGGTGCAGCAGCCGAGGGCAGGAGCGGGAGCCACGGCATCCCCGTGTCGTCCCCCGGGGTCTGTGTGCGTCCGTCCACGCTCCCTGGCCGGCTTCACCACAATTCCTGTCCCCAGGGAGAGAAGCCCTCTCGTTGGCCTTTCCCTTTGATGACTGAGCCAGCGTCCCCCGCTTGGAAGCAATCAGACTTGTCCTTCAGGAGAGACACTTCAAAGACACAAATTGCTGGTGTGCTGGGAAAACGCAAGCAAGCCGGCATTCCCGAGGGAAAGGGGAGGGGGGAAGAAACGTCCACGCCCCGGCTTTGGGGAGCATTTTAAAAGTTAAAACCAGAACCTTGTTTTGTTTCTAAGATTCACGTGCATCAAAAAGATCTCATTTAAGTGCATCACCATTTTGATGCTCAACACTGTGTCGTTGTTGAAATTCATCGCCCTGAGCCATGAACAAAATTAGGCCACCTCCTTCACATGCGTAATCGGGGAGAGAGCAGGTGGTTGGCTTTGTGTTGGTAAATTGCATTTCTCTCCTTTAGAAACTCCTCTGTTGTGATGTGGCCTGATGAGCCCCCGCGCACCATTAACCCCCCGCCCGGGGCCTTTGCCCTCGGCTCCTGCCAGACTCCCCACGCCGCCCCACCAGGAGCTGCACGCGGTTATCTCCTTCTAAATTAAAATTGTAGCTCACTCAGTCCCATTTACACAAAGCCTCTGCTTTGACACATGCAATTACTATGAACATAGGAGCAACATGATTGCTAAGGGCTCCAGAAAGAGAGTTTAATCAGAAAACACGGAGTTGTTCCGGCCGATTTATAATTTCGCTGCTTGCTATTCCTTTATGTTCCTATGTGTTCAGATAATTAGATACACTAGTTCTTGCTTCCCGAGAGGCCAGAAAGGGCAAAATTCCTATTCTTTTTACATTAAAAAGATTAAATTATAATATAGAAAATCTGTAACTTTGGGTAGAAATGACAAATTCACACTACATTAATTTCAGTGGTTACAAAATGTTACAAATAATTTGTGCATTCTTTCTTCTCTCGTAGGTGCGTGTGAATTAATTACCTATCCGATTTCAACGTCCTTCAATGTCTTTTCACAGACAACTCTGAAATTAAAAGAAAATAGGTTTGATTTCCATTTGCTGACATTTGTTTTAGCTGTGTGATCACTTAAGTCTCTGTTCATGAACATGGCAACACAAATGGTAACAGACTCGCTCACCCATGTAAGGGCCGTGGGAACAGCACAGTCCACGGGAACAGCATGTCCTGGGAACAGCACGGTCCACGGGAACAGCACAGTCTACAGGAGCAACATGGTCCACGGGAACAGCATGTCCTGGGAACAGCACGGTCCACGGGAACAGCACAGTCCACAGGAGCAGCATGGTCCACGGGAGCAGCATGTCCACGGGAACAGCATGTCCTGGGAACAGCACATCCCAGGACTGCCGATGGTGAATGAAGGGGACAAGCTTCAGTCCGGATTCTATGCAGACAGGAGCAGACTTGCTGCAGCTCACAAGGAGAGGTACAGGCACCCCAAGTCTCCAAAGGGAGGCATCTTCCCAGGGGCTCTGGCACATGTGTTGCACATGAGGAGGGGGTTTTGCCTAATGGTGGGAGGTGTCCAGCCCCTTATTTGTCCAAACAGCCCCTGACTGAGGGCCCAAACCATGCCAGCTCCAGGGAAGGACCATTGCAGCTCTTAGCAAACAGACATGGGGGACATCCAGCTCCCCGTGGACTCGGGGAGTTGGGGTGGCACTTACACACAGTGACCTACACACACACTAGAGCTCCCAGCTGTGGCAGGTGCTGCCCAGGGAAGCTCAGATGCCTCAACAGAGGGCGGTGGGAGACCCACTGGGCTGAACAGTGTCCCCAGATCCAGTCCACCCAGATCCTAAGAACGAGGCCTCATCTGGAAATAGGGTCCTTTCAGGTGTAATTAACACAGGCTGGGTCCTACCAGGGTAGGATGGACCCTAACCCAATAGGACTGATGTCCATCTGAGGCCACGTGGAGACGGGATGGAGGACCAGCCCCGCGGTGACAGAGGACAGGTTGGACAGAGCATCTACAGGCCCAGGGACACCAAGGAGTGCTGGGGACACTGGAAGCGGGGAAAGGCAGGAAGGAGATTGGCCTGGACACATCCTGATCACGGACTTGGGCTTCCAGAGCTTTCTGAGGGTAAATCCCTGCTGCTCTGAGCCACCCAGGCGGTGGGGTGCAGTCACAGGAAACACGCTTAATTTAATCAAGAGACCTAAGCTAGTGCTTGAGAACAGACAGGGCCTCTGCCAGAGCACGGCGTGGGAGCTGAGGCAGGAGGACGCGTGGGGACCGCAGGTGAAGGGCCAGCACTGCCCGGCTCCCTTCCTGCCTCATTTCACAGCAGCTTTAGTAGCAAGACAGATGCATTAGGATCCCATGTTGCAACATTGTGTTGTCCCAACGGCTCTTATTTTTTTCTTATTCTAAAGAAACTGAAATGTTTGGGACGACCCCTAAAAGTATCATGGGGTCCAGGCCTGTGCCCACCTTGTCTAATGGATAAGCCGGTCCGGCCACCACGGACTGACAGACAGCAGGAGCCAGTGTGTTTGGGGAAAGGACAAGTCCCCAGAGGGGCCCAGGGTGGGGCAAGCCTGGAGCTTGAGAGGTGAGCAAGCTCCTGAGCGCCCTGGACCTGCAGGCCGGGCCAGAGACGACAGCCTGTAATCCAAAGTTGCAATGCAGGTCCTGTGAACGGTTTTGCTTGCTTTTTAGAGTCATGTTATCTGTTGCATAAAAAATCAACTTACATGATGTTTCCTAAAAACTGGTGGTTCCAAAATGCCAAATTCAAACACACTTTCACAGAAGTCACCAAAGTATATAAAAATGAATAGATGTTCCAGGAGGGTTAAAATGTCAGAAAAATGAGCCAAGTACTTGAACAGATCCTTGGAAAGAGATAGGTGATGCCTGACAAGCCACTCACTCTGGGAGACATCGGGAGTGCGCGGGAGGAGCCCACTGCCCACCGCAGGGCTGGGTGGCCGACGCAGCCCCGTGCAGCCTCCACCCTGCCTGCGGTTTGGCCACTGGAAAGCCGCTTGGTGGGGTCAAAGTGAAACACAGGCCCGTCTGTGATGGCGCAGTCCCGGTGCAGGGGGAATGGACTATTAGTCCCCTGGTGCTGTGCTAACAAACCACCCCAAACCTGGAAGCCCCATATACCACAGGCTTACCCCCTTGACGCCCTGGAGGCCAGAGTCTGAAGTCTGGGGGTGTCAGAGCCTCGGTCCTCCTGAGCTCTGAGTGGAAATCTGCTCCACGCATCTCCCCAACTTCTGGAGGCCTCTGTCCTTGGCACCCCTTGGCTTGTAGACGCAAAGCCCCATCTCTGCCTCGTGTTTCTGCACATGAGCGTCTTCAGGTGGCATTTTCCTCTCCTTCTTGTAAGGACACCAGTCCTGTGGAGTAGGGCTCACCTCGCTCCACGATGACTGTATCTTAAGTAATGACATCTGTGAGGATCTATTTATTTCCAAATAAGGTCACATTCTAAGGTTTGCAAAAGGATGTGCATTTGGGGGGCCATCAGACACTCCAGGGCAATCTGACCACCTCAAGAGCCTCCACTGAATCCCATGGGCAAGGCCCCTTACATGTGAGGGAACATACAGGCTTCCAGCATTAGGGCACGGACATCCTCGGGGGCCGTGATTCAGACAACCACACTGTATATGCGCAGCAACAGACATGCTGGAAAGTTCATAGCAGCTCCATTCTTCAGCCAAGAGCAGAACCCCTCAAGTGTTCATCCACAGCACTGGGGGGGCCGTGGTTCACTCACGCGGGAGGGGACCGTCTAGGATCACGCGCTTGAAGGAAGAACCTCATGGACTGAATGTCCCACACAAGCCAGACCCACCGGAGCAAGCACATGTGTGCTGTCTGACTCCGTGTGTGTAAGATTCAAGCAAAGGGAAAGCTTACCAAGGATGACAGACTTCGGGATGAGAGTTGTCCCTCCCAAGACTGGGAAGGAGCATGGCGATTCCTGGGTTGCCAGCGACATTCTGTGCCCTCCCCTGGCTACTAGCTTCACGGCTGCAAAAACGTGAGTGTTTATAAAGTAAGCCCAAAAAGTCGTCAACCATGTCCTGTCATTGCCAGGATGGCACTAGCCTTTGTCCGTTGGCACCGGGTGGCCCCCCTCCCTGGACCCTGCTGGACCCCAGCCTGCCCTCCATCACTGAGCTCCACTGCTCCTGCATTTAACTGAAGCAGGTCTGATGGCCCCTGGGGTCCCTCACCTCAGCTCCCCTGGGACTCACTGGTCTGGGGCAACCTCTGGCCAGGCCTCCCAGGTGAGTGCTTGGTTGACCAGCAGGCCCCGAGGCTGAGAAGTCTTTTGGGACACAAAGGAGCATTTTTACGGAAACTTCCAGCCGCTGGTCTGCCTACTACTATAGCAGTGGGTCTGTTTGTCCTTCTGTCCTTCTGTGGACCTGTGTGGGCACCTGCGGTGGTCAAGGAGCCTGCCCTCTGCCGCTTCTCCAGCTCCAGCTGCCCGTGCGCAGACGCGAGGCGGCACCAGGGGGCGCTGCCGGCCTGATGGCGGCCAGCTGCTGGCAGGGAAGCTGCTGAGCCCTGAAGAGGGCCATCGGAATTCCAGAACCCTCGCTGGCCCCACGCTTGCCAGGCAGCCTCTGGACAGCACGTGGACTGCCCACCACCAACCCTGCTCCACCCAGGGCTCCATCCTGGGAGACCACGGCCGCCGGGGTTCCGTAACGGCCTCACCAGAGCACGGGTCCAGGCTTCGGTCACTCTGCCCTGCCCCAGACGCTGGCCTTCCGGAGTCCTGCCCCCCACCACCCGTGAAAAGTGAGCGGGGGAGGGCACCTCCACACCCATCGTGTGTGCCCCCCAACATGCACACACAGGTGCACACACCTGCATGCACACCAACAAACGATTGCACGTGTGCACGCACGAGCATGTGCATACTCGATGCACGCAGTCACACACGACCCAGACACACACATGCTTGCACATGTGCACACTCAGGTGTGTGCACACTTGCTCACACATGTACTCCAGGCAGGGCGGATGAGGCTCTGGTGGGGAGATGGAGCTGGGCCAGGAAAGCCAGAGGGGGCAGCCCCCACCCATGTTCTGTCCCTTGTCCCCTTGGCACTGGGATCGGCTGCAGGCAGGCTTTTCCTGGAGCCTGAGGAGGAAGAAGGCGCCAAGTCCCCCGTGTCCCTCCCGAGTCCTAAGTCCGTGCAGCATGGCCACTGTCCACTAGAGGGGAGTGTTGGCTGCAGAGCCCAGCCTGCACTGTCCTCACTATGGAAACAGCCAGCCTTTCCTGCCTGGAAAGGTGGGGAGCCCCTAGTCCGTGTTCCCGGAACCAAGTCCTGCCCCCATGACCTTCTAGTACATTCTGCACATCCCAGCAGTGGACCCTGAGCCTTCTTGGGACACAGCTTCCCGGGCCCCTGCTGACCGAATCTTAGGGCCATCTTAGGGATGGGAGCACGAGGGGGTTGGGAGCGGGCCAGTACCGGGGGTCCCTTCCCTGTCCGAGCACCCAGTCCCCAGCCATCCCACCTGCAGGGCCTCTGGTCCAGGGACAGGTGGTCTGACCGGCCACACAGTCCAGGTTGTGGAGAGGAATCATGGGGCCAAGGCCCGAACTCCCCCGTGTCCCTGAGCACGCCACCCCCCTTGCCCCTGCACACGTGCCCTCCAGGCCTGTCTCTGTCCCTTCTTTGCTTTGTCACTTTCTCTTGAAATCCTCCTTTGTGCAAAAGATATAAAATCTGACAAGTCTAGCCCTTCTTTGGGGGCTTTCTCTTCTTTCCATGAAGCCACTTCTTGGGTGGGACAAGCTCTTGAGATGTTTTTGCCTCATGAAATGTGTCCCTTCTGCAGAGACGCGGGAAAAGGCGAGGTGGAGGGGCGGTGGGTGCCGCCCACCTCAGGGCCCCGGCTGCGTGGGGGGTCCACTCTCGTGAGGGGCAGGGGCACAGGCAGATGGGGGCTCGGCGGCCCGCTCGGCTTACACTCCTCAGCTCCCACTGGAGGACCCGCGGCCCTCAGGGACTGATTTGGTCAGGGGGCCCTTTTCTCAAGACATAACTGAGAAACCGGGATTAGGTTGAAAATGTCTCAGTAAAACTGCACGATTAAGATCTTTATGTATTTTCTTCCTAACTTTCTACTTACACATAACCTTTAAAATGAAACTGGAATAAAGCTGTATTTGTAATTTAAATATATCTTCACACTCAGCATTAATTGTAACATGGTGCTTATCCAAGTTATTGGAATTTCTTCAAAACCACTATTTGCAATGCTGGTCAAATGTGACAGGATTTGGATTTGCCAGAATTTATTGAGCTACTTGCACAGTGTTTGGGACACGTGCGCCCTGGGTGGTCCTGCTGCCGGCACAGCTGGGTGCTCGGAGGGGCTCCCTGTCCACTCAGCACGCGCACCAGGGATGGACAAACTTCTGTGTAAACGCCAGAGAGCGCGTGTGTAGGCCACCCGGCCCCGCGGGATCTGGGTCCCATACTCTGGCTGCTTTTCTGAGTCTTTAAGACTGCAAGGCATTCTTAGGTCCTGGGCCCGCCTGTACCGCTGGGTCCCCACCCTGCCCACCCCCAGGCGTCCTGGGGGCAGGAGTACCCAGCAGGACAAAGTTAGTCACTTTCAAGGTTTTTGGTCCTTCTGCCAAATTCCTTCCAGAAAAAGTACGGCCGTGTGGACGCTCCCCCCCCCGGCGCTGAAAATCTTTCTCCGAGCACATGCGGCACTGAGTCCGCTCCCCTGATCTGTTACTCATTCCTGAGGCAGAAGCCAGTCCCGTTTTGTATGTCCCCAGGTGGCTGTGAGTCTAGGTAAGGTGGTCGGCCCCGCTCACGCGCACTCTGGGTATCCAGGCTGCTGGTCCCTCGGCCACGGCGCTCACGGAGTTCGCAGCTTCTGTTGGCTTGCAAGTTTTGTTCCATATTTTCATCTTCGTGTTTCTTTTTGACTTTAGGCCTCAGGCAGCGGTTAGAAGCTCAGAAGCACCGAGGTGGGTTCAGGAGCAACGAGGGTGGTCTGAGCGCCGCCCTGAAGCTGCAGAGAGAACACAAACTCTCGCCTGTTTGCAGAGCAAGGGTGTCCACAGCAAAAACCAAACCGAAGCAGAAGCTTCCTGATCCAAAGCACATTAAACATGTGTCCATTGGTCATGGCTGCATTTTGTGCATTGACCCCTCACCACCGCACGCTCGCTCGCACGCACACGCGCACACACACGTGCTATGGACTCCACATGGGAGGCCTGGGAGCGTCAGAGGCTGCAGGGCCAGCTCGCCCACGCACACTAACTCTGACCCCCCAGGCACGAGGATAGAGGACGCAGAGCTGGGGCTTGGGGCCCCTTGGACCTGGTCTCCCGGCAGGGGAGGCTTTGCTGGGACTGAGCCCGGCGGGCCGGAGTCCACTTGTGAACGTGCAGGATCCTTCTGGCTGTTGGCAGGCGAGGAGCAACCTGATAAAGATCTCAAGCGCCCATTTTCAGCCAGCCCCCTTCTACACGGGGTTTGATGGCTTCTCATAAAATCCACCTTCAGCCAAACGAACGACGGGCAAATGAAAAAACCCGAGGTGAGGTGGCCCCTTGACCTGAGCCAGCTCCTGTCCCTGGGCTTCATCGAGCCCTGAACTCGGCCCGCCTCGCAGGGGAGAAACACGGCCCCAGCCCCTACCCACCTCTGTGTCTCCCCCTGGAGACAGAGCAGTTTTGTTTACGGGCGGCGTCCCCCCCTCTGCCGGCCGCCCCTCCCTCCCGACCGTTCCTGAAGAAGCCCTACTCACTGCTCTCCACCCCAGAGTCCTGGCTGGCCTGGGGACCCGTCCCCCGGGGACTGCCCGCACACCCTTGTCACCCCGCAGGGACGGCTCTGCGGCCTTCCGGAGGGGAGGCAGCCCTTTGGGGAGAGACTCGCCCAGAGGAACAGGCTCTGTGCAACCCAGATACTGAGCACCAGCCCCCCGCCCGGTAGTCCAGGCTTCCTGGGACCCCCGGACGCACGCACACGCCACTGCTCCAGGCTGGGCCGTTGGCCCCTTTCCCAGAGAGGAGCAGAGAACGGAGCCTGAGTTTCACCCCTGACTCCTCTGGCTGCACGGTGGCGCTCAAGCAGTTTCCCCAAAATTTCACAAAGGTGAGTTCTGGGGGGCGGAGATTTCTTCTTTAGAGTTGATTTCAAGTTGAAATCAGTTAGGACCCATTAAGCCCCACAACTGAGGGAAAACTTCAATGTTGAGGGGTGAGAGCCAGTAATAATGGTTAAAGCTCTGTTTTAAACCTTGAACTTCCTTTCCAACACCCCATTGTGAGACCTCCCTCAAAATGGTTGGGAGGCATGCTTTAAATGACATAGAAAGACACAGAGACACATCCCCTAGAGAAAACTGCAAGCTACTCAATAGAACTAACAGCATGATCCCATTTAAAGATTTTATTTAAAACCGTTTTTTAACAATCAGTAAAATTGGTACCTGGTAATGTTCTCTGGGTGAGGGAATATAGATTAGACTATTAGTACTCACACATATATTCTCCAGCAGCTTTTTTGCAATGAGTCATTTTAACAAAACCACTGCTGTGAATCACAGCTCCTGGGAGGATCTCCTTCGAGAAGCCATCCCTTGCCAGGGTTAAATGTCCCAAAGTGGCCCATCTGGAGAGGCACTGGGCACCCCAGGGGTGCCCCGTTGCAGGGGCCTCACTGGAGGGGTTTCCTCCCCAGTCTGGGATGATTTTCCTGGGCTGCTCCCAACCCCCCAAGCCTCCAGACCACCGAGGAGTGACGCAATGTTGACAAGCCCATGTGAACTATATGCAAGTCAGCTTTGCCCCCAGCAGCCTGGACAAGTGCCATGTCCCTCAGCCGCTGAGTCAGACCCCGAGTCCATGTGACCCCCGCTGACTCAGGACCTCACGGACGCTGGGAAAGAGCCCCGGGCCAGAGCAGATGCGAGGTGAGCGCCTCAGTTAGGAAGGCCGGGGAGTCGTGTGCACCGGCCCCTTGCTCCCCTACAGCGCTTTCAGCTACCCTGGGGCAAGAACCAGCCAGGGCCCCGGGAGATTTGGTGTCTCCTTTCCTGACCTTTCTGCCTCAGGGCACCTGCCCTCCCTCACTCCTTGGAGGAGTCAGGTTCCAGGTCCCAAAGGGAGGCCTCCCACTGGGAACATGAGGAGGGGCTTGGAGAATCCACCCACCCAGGGATTCAGGAAACTTACCTGTGAGGATGCTGGGACCAGAGGGGTGGGGGGGGCGGTCCTCGGCCACAAGGGGCAGGGGCCTCAGTGCTGAGAACCAGCACCAGCCTCAGCACCTCCTCTATGGGGCACTTGGGCCCGTGGAGGCTTGCTTCCCCAGGGTCCACCAGCTGCTGACCCTCCAGAACTCTCCGGGGCTCCTCTGAAAGCCTCTTCCTCAATTTCTCACAACCCGTGTTATGGGTTGAATTGTGCCCTCCCCAGAATGCAGAAGTCCTAACTCCCAGGACAATGAAGGGAACTTTATTTAGAGACAAGGACCTTGCAGAGGAACTCAGGTGCAGATGAGGTCGTGAGGGTGGGTTCTTACGGAAAGAGCGTCAGGTGCAGACAGAGAAGACGCTGAGGGAAAACAATGTGAAGAGCATGGGGAGGAGCCCACCATCTACACCCCAATGAGACAGGCCCAGAAGACTGCTCCTCACTGTCCTTAGAAGGAGCCAGCCCTCCCCACACCCGGACCTCTGACTTCCTGCCTCCAGGACTGGGAGTCAGGAGATGTCTGGTGCTGGAGGCGCGCCCTCTGAGGTGCTTTGTCTCCCTGACAGCAATGGGGCCATGCGCGTCCAGGCCCTCCGTCCGCGCGGCCCGAGTGCTGAACCACGCGCGGATGGGGGCAATAGCAAGAGGTCCCAACAGCTCCCTTCCTTCCTTCCTTCCTTCCTTCCCCACTGACGCCCCTCAGGCTGCCCTCCCTCCACTGCAACAACCTGTGCCCCGGGTGAATGTGCCTGCAACCACATGAGCCTCGGGACCGGGCTGTCCAGGCTCACTTTCAGGCACCGCCTGCAGCGCTTTGTGGGGCCTGCCCACCTGCTGCCTGCTCACCTGGGGATGGGCCCACCTACTGCCTGCCCAGCTGGGGTCAGACCCACCTGCTGCCTGCCCACCTGCAGACAGGCCCACCTGCTGCCTGCCCACCTGGGGATGGGCCCACCTACTCTCTGCCCACCTGGGGTCAGACCCACCTGCAGACAGGCCCACCTGCTGCCTGCCCACCTGGGGACAGGCCCACCTGGGGACGGGCACTGGGGCCTGCAGGGGGTGCTCTCCCGGCACAGGGCTGGTCCACCTTCCTCATGTCTTCTGGGCTCACTTCACTTTGCTGAGCCTGTTCTGCAGGCAGCGATCAGGCCGCACCCCCTCCTGGGGCTGCCCTAAGGTGCCTGACAGTGGTCATCAGGAGCAACACCTACTTGCACCCACACAACAGTCTCCTCAGCCTTTTTGGAGGACCAGCCAGCCATGGGGACCCAGCGTGGGGCCAAGTCTGCTGAGGAAGATTAGCACCAAGGGCCTGCGACCTGGCCTGAGGAAAACAGAGGGGGCAACCTGCTTACAGCTGTTGTCAGGGGACACCTGTGCCTCTCCCCCTCATGCCCGCGGTGGCCAAGGCTCTAAGGGCCATTGAGGAGCCAGGGACAGGTTCAGAGCAAGGAACCAAGAGTCGCCAATGTCCACACCAACCAACAAAGTCTACATCAGGCCTGATGTGCCCTCGGCCCAGACGGGGTCCCTCCCGGCTGTGCATCTGCATGACAGAATAGGGATGCATCCACCCTGGCCAAACCGTTCCGAGAGTGAGCACTCAGAACCTGCTGGCACTTATTATTGTTAAGCATGTAGCACCCTGGGGCCCTTACAATAATCCGACAGAGCTTCGTCATGCTCCTACTGTGCATCGGGCCTCTGCAGGCACCAGAGACAGGTGGGGAGCGAGACACCCTCCCCCCCATCAGGACGTCACTGTGGCAGGCTGAGCCCCCATCCACAGACAAGAGAGGCGAGTGACAGAAGAGAAGTCCCATGCTGACAGGGGCCCAGGACACAAGTGGCGGCTGCTGGGCCCCAGCATCACCTGAGGCAAAGCCAGCCACTCACAGCCTGCAGGACGGATCCCCCCACTGATTTAATTCATTCAAAGTTTGCTCAGCAATGGCCTTCTGACCTCAGATGTATCCAAACAGCCAGAACAGCTCAGGTGGGGCCCCTCGAGGGTTGTTGAAAGATCCACCCTGGCACCCAGACGCAGGTGGCCTCTCGGAACACCTTCTCGTTCACCCAAGGTGGGGGCACGGTGAGGGGAGTGCCCAGAGAGTCCCAGGAGCTCCCCCCAGCCGAGGAGGTAAGGAGACGTGGCCTCCCACCCGAAAGCTCCAAGAGAGAGGAAGGTCCTGGACAAAACGGCCGGAAGGTCCGGAAACAGCAGTTGGGGAGGAAGCTGGTGCCAGGAGACCTTCCGAGACCTGGCGGGGGGTGAAGGCAGGAGCCACTGCAGGGCTCTGGGCCACAGCGTGGAGAGCAGGGCCGGCCCACAGCAGGTCTCCCTCCTCCCCCACCCTGTTCCCGGTACCATCCTCAGGCACGGTTCCGCCTCATGGGGCTGGGGGCCCTGGGCTTCGGTTGGGGTCTCATGGACTTTGAGAAAAAGACTGAACAGCTCTGGGTCTTGTGCCCATGGAGACCGGCGGCTGGGGCCAGTTGTCCTCTCTACCAGTGGCCCCGTGTCTTTGACTCACTGCCAGCAGACGTGGCTTCACAAAGTGTGCAGAGAACGCAGGCCTGCACACACGCCTGCCGGGGCCCAGATCCACCCCGGCGCTCGCAGGTGAGACACCTCCCAGGCGGCCCAGGATCCAGGTGGGGCCGAGCCCTGGCGGCAGCACCCCATCACCTCCCTGTCGAGCTGATGGATGCGTGCAGCGTGTCGGGGCTCCATCCCTGGAGCTGGCTGTGTCTCCAATGCTGGGGGACAGCATACAGCCACGGGGCTGCCTTGGGCTGCCCACCCTTCCTCTGCACCCTCTGGGGAGGTGGGCGGCAGCCTCAGGGAAGCCGGGGAAACCTGCAGGCAGTGGTGGGGTGTTGCTGGGAGCTCAGGACCCGGGGGGGTGTAGGCTCAGAGGCCTACAGGGGCCAGGGTCTGGGAAGCAGAGTGGGCCACAGTCAGGGTTTCCAGGGCCGGCAGCCCCTGCCTCACACTGCTTCTGCCCTGTGGTCACTGCTAAGACCCTCCCAGCAGGACGAGCATGCACCTCTCCCCCAAACACTGATGGGCCACTGAGCCAGCCCCGAGTCACTGCTGGCCTGAGATGGTCACAGCAGAGTGGGGACAACCTGGGGAGGGGTGCTCCCCCGCCCCCTAGCAGGTTGAGATGGAAGGAGGTTTGGGACTGGGGAAGCAGGCGGGAGTCAGTTCAGAGATGGCAGGTGTGGGTGATCGTCCACAGGCCCGTCTCGCTCTTCCTGGGTG
Organism: Callorhinus ursinus; assembly: GCF_003265705.2. Taxonomy (NCBI): domain Eukaryota; kingdom Metazoa; phylum Chordata; class Mammalia; order Carnivora; family Otariidae; genus Callorhinus; species Callorhinus ursinus. The sequence goes on from NW_027397065.1 coordinate 92,432,861, forward strand.
TGTTGACGTGTGGCAGCGTCGCTGGGACAGTGTGCATGTGGGTGATTGTCCACAGGCCCGGCTGTCAGAGGACCACGTCCGTCCTCGCTCCTGATCAGCATGGGGCCGGGTCTGGCCTTGGCGTGAACCTCCCAGCTGCTGTCTTGCCCTCCTCTCTGGCTTCCCCACGTGGTTTCCCTGAGTCAGGAATTTCCCCAAGCGGAAAGCAGAACTGTTTGCTACAGATGGAGGAAACATGAGAAGAACACGAGAAATTCCATGGAAGGCGACCAGATTTAACAACATCTGAGCAATCCCAACAATTCAGCAGAAGTCAGAATGAAAGACAAGCACGAGACTAGGAAATGATAATTATAGAATGTCAGTAATATCCAGTCTTGAAAACTCCCACAGATCGATCAGAAACAGACAACAACTCAACAGAAGGTATGACTCAGTAACTCAGAGAGAGAGAAGGGCAACAAGCGTGCAGAAACCTGCCCGACGGCACGAGCCACTGGGAAACACACATGAGAGACCGAGGTACTGGCTCTCTGGCCGGCGGGACACACACTGTGGTGGGTGGTCTCCAGGCCACAGGACCCAGGGGAAGATGCCATCCTGGCCGCCACTTCCAGGAGGCAAGGTGAGCCATCCGCAGAGTGTGCTGGGTCAGGATCGGGGCCACAGCTCCAGACAAAACTCCCATCTGGGCTCCAAAGCCCCTCCGGAACCCCCCAGATCCCCAGGACTGGAAAGGACAAGTGCACACCCTGAGAGCCAAACCGACGTGGGAAGGACCAGGAACTTTTCTCTGAGAAGAGAGCTAGGGAGTACCCCGTGGGGCAAGCAGTGGCTGCCTGTGAGCATCTAGGGAGCATAGAGGGAACAGATGCGCACTAGGACACAGAAGCTCCACAGGTACAGGTGCCTACATGGATGCAGGTACAGGTACAGGCGCAGGTGCAGGTACAGGCGCAGGTACAGGTACAGGTGCAGGTGCAGGTGCAGGTACAGGTGCAGGCGCAGGTGCAGGTACAGGCGCAGGTACAGGTACAGGTGCAGGTGCAGGTGCAGGTACAGGTGCAGGCGCAGGTACAGGTACAGGTGCAGGCGCAGGTGCAGGTACAGGTGCAGGTGCAGGTGCAGGCGCAGGTACGGGTACAGGTGCAGGTACGGGTACAGGTGCCTATATGGATGCAGGTACGGGTACAGGTACGGGCGCAGGTACGGGTATAGGTGCCTATATGGATGCAGGTACAGGTGCAGGCGCAGGTACGGGTACAGGTGCAGGCGCAGGTGCAGGCGCAGGTGCAGGTACAGGTGCAGGTGCAGGCGCAGGTACGGGTACAGGTGCCTATATGGATGCAGGTACAGGTGCAGGCGCAGGTACGGGTACAGGTACAGGTACAGGTGCAGGCGCAGGTGCAGGTACATGTACAGGTGCAGGCGCAGATGCAGGTATAGGTACAGGTGCAGGTGCAGGTACAGGTGCAGGTGCAGGCGCAGGTGCAGGCGCAGGTGCAGGCGCAGGTACAGGTGCAGGCACAGGTGCAGGTGCAGGTACAGGTGCAGGTACAGGTGCAGGTACGGGTACAGGTGCAGGTACAGGGGCAGGTACAGGTGCCGGCACAGGTGCAGGTATGGGTACAGGAACAGGTACATGTACGGGTACAGGCATAAGTGCAGGCACAGGTACAGGTATAGGCACAGGTACAGGTGCAGGTACAGGCAGATGTACAGGTACAGGTACAAAAACAGGTACAGGTGCAGGAACAGGTGCAGGTACAGGGGCAGGTATGGGTATAGGAACAGGTACAGGTGCAGGCACAGGTGCAGGTATGGGAACAGGTACAGGTGCAGGTGCAGGTACAGGTACAGGCGCAGGTACAGGTGCAGGTGCAGGTACAGGTACAGGCGCAGGTACAGGCACAGGTACAGACACGGGAACAGGCACAGGAACAGGTACAGGTGCAGGAATAAGTGCAGGAACAGGTACAAGCACAGGTACAGGAGCAGGTACAAGTTCAGGCGCAGGCACAGGCAGATGTACAGGCGCAGGCGCAGGTACCGGCACTCTGCCTCCAAGAAGGCGGTAGAAGGGGAGCGGGACGCAATGGCCACAGCCTGAGGCAGGTGACACCACCACTACGTGCTCAGGTTCATCTGAAGGCTGGCAACGCCCCGAATCTGGGGCACAGGTACAGCCTCATGTGGAAACTTGCAAAGCCGTTCTTCCTCCTTTCTCACACCAGCTCCTGCGTCGTCTCTGGCTGATGCGACGGCTCTGGGTCGCGGCTCTGGGACGAGGGGCTAGCAGGCAGGCGGGTTGCCCGGCAGGCAAACAGGGAAAGCAGGAGGGAAAATGGCCCCCAAAAGGGGTGAGTGAGACCTCCTGCCCTCTCCACCCCACAAGTGAGGAGACGCTACCAGCCTTCAGGGTCTCGGAACATTCCGAGTGCTCTTGCCAGGCAATTTGCCACTTCCTTTCCCGGAATAATCCTCACGGGAGCCGTGGTGGGCACCACTCTCAGCTGCGCTCCAGGAGAGGGACCAAGCCCAGGAGGTCAAGTGACCTCCCAGAACCACGACCTGAAGCAGGCGCGTCTTCCCGGAAGCAGACTCGGACATTTGCTCTGACGTGCGCACAGAGCACAGCAGAGCGAGGGTCTTTGTCCTAATGCCCCGCGGAGCAGAAGCAACAGGATGTGTACCCATAGAAAGAGAGTTCTTCTAAGGAGTCGGCTCACATGGCTGTGGAGACTGACAAGTCCTCCACACTGACAAGGGGGTGACGCCCGCCTCGGGCTGTGGCCATTGAGGCAGAGTGCCAGTACCTGCACCTGTACCTGTTCCCACGCTGGAGAGCCAGGAGAGCCGATGAGGGGCTCCAGTCTGGGAGCCAACAGGCCCCACACCCAGGAACACCTGACGCGTCAGTTCAAGCCCGAAGGCCCCAAAGGACCGGTGTCCCAGGTCAAGTCCGTCAGGCAGGAGGAGCTCCAGCTCACAGCTCTTCTGATCTAGCCCAGCCTCCAGCTGATTGGATGAGGCCCGCTCACACTGGGAAGACCAATCTGCTTTAGTCAGTCCACCCATTCAAATGCTACCCTCTTCCAAAAACACCATCATGGACACACCCAGGATAATAATGTTTGGCCAAATGTCTGCGAGCCCCATGGCTCCGTGGGGTTGACACGGGAAATCCACCTTCCCAAGGCCCCTTCCTTCCTTCGCTCCCTCCTTCCTTCCCTCCTTCCTTCCCTCCTTCCCTCCTTCCTTTTTTCTGTACGGATTTCTCAATGGCTTTACCAAAGGAAAACACTTCTCTCAACTACCGACGTAGCAGTGGTCCTCTTAACTGCTGTCATTTCTGATCCTGGTGAAGACTCCGAGTAAGAGATGAGAGTCCGCATCCCCGCCCCGTCCCGAGTAAATGTGCAGATCCCACCAGGAAGCACGAGTCTGCGCAGAAAGCTGGGCGGTTTCTCGTCATGACTCGCCGCTGGAGGCCACTGCTGCGCAGCCCAAGGCTGCTAGACGGTCAGGAAGACCCCCGACCCAAGACCAGGAGACCTGTCAAGGCACCCGGCACCAAGAAGAGGGTTCTCACTCAGCAACACCCTCTTCGCTTGGTTGAATCTGCTGGTTAAAGACATTTCCAAGAAATCTCTTCTTTATGTTATCATTTCCTTTATTATTGACGCCTTTGTCGTGGGTTGTTCTGCTACACGAGAACAGAGTTATTTTCCAGGGGCCATTTATTTAATAAATAAGGACAGTAAAATCTTATGAGGACAATTAAACCTAATAATAATATCTGTAATGAGCACTTTTTAAAGATTTTATTTATTTGACAGAGAGAGACACAGCGAGAGAGGGAACACAAGCAGGGGGAGCGGGAGAGGGAGAAGCAGGCTTCCTGCGGAGCAGGGAGCCCGACATGGGGCTCAATCCCAGGACCCCGGGATTATGACCTGAGCTGAAGGAAACGCTTAACGACTGAGACCTCAGCGCCCCTGGAATTAGCATTAACTGTCCTTGCACACGAGGCCGTTCAGCGGATGCTCGTCGACAGAGGCCAGGCCTGCAGAAATCAGGTTGTGGGGCCGTCGCGCAGCTTGATGGCCGCACCGCGCGTTCCGCTCACTTCTGTGCTGCCTTGAAAGTCAGCTTTGAGCAGACGACATGGAGCTTGGCTTCCAAGGAAAAACGACTGGAGTTCAGTAGCTCATGTGAATAAGCCTGCGGACAGCAGAGGCCTCCTGCCCTCACCAACCCTCCTGGCCAAAACCTTTGCCCCAGCAAATTCCAAAACAGGAGTGTGGCACAACGCCTGCTGGTCACGAAATCAATGTGACCAACACCCAGAGGATCCAAAAACAGGAAAAATCAACGCATACAAGTAGGAGCAAGGCTGTTGGAAGGACTGAGAAACCCGGGACCTGCCTCCTGCTGTCTGGGCTCACTGGGGGGCTTTCGGGAACAGAAGAGCCCGGCGCGGGCACACCCCAGGCCCTGGCGGCCCGTGCACCCCTGGACTCTGGAAGCCAGGGGCAAGCAGGGATTGAGGCTTGGACAGTAAGACTGTGTGGTGGGAAATTTGCTGCCTCCCCCTCAATGTGGAGGTTCATGCCCAACCATCGTCATGACTTTGAGGACCTTCTCAGCTGGGGTAAAGCAGTCCTCCAAGCACTTCCCAGGGGCCCGGGGTGAAGGAGCAAAGCGGGGGCACAGCCAGGAGTAGACTGGGGGCGGGTGGGCTTTGCCCCCACGGGAACGGGAAGAGTCCAGAGAACTGGCCAGGAGCTGAGGCCTTGGAAGTCCCTTCTGGTGGGGGTTCCGGGAGCCGCCCCGGGGGCGCCATCCTTGGGGGCCCTGGAAAGCAGGTGGAATTAAAAGCCAACCATTGTCTGTCCTCAGGCAGGTGGTTGCGAGGTTCTCTGTGCCCTCCCCAGGACAAGGGTGAGGAGTGAAAGCTCGTAATGTTCATGGTTCTGTGTGCAAGTCTTGTTTGCTCATTCTGGTTTCTTGGTTTTTTTGGTGTTTCAGTCAAAAAACTAGAAAGGAAAAATGCTTATTACCTCGAACCAGCTGAGAGGGTTGTGCGCCCATGTCTGTTGATGGCAGCATCTGCCAAGGACCCAAAGGCCTCTGTCCTACAGCCGCTGGCCCCGGGAACAGGCCCTCTTCTGCTGGAGGAGGTGGTTACGGGCATTTTGCAAGTGGGGAGCGCCCAGCCGGGGGCAGCGGCTGCGACGTCCTGGGGCGGCCCAGTGAGGAGGTAGTTCGGTGGCACAGGTGTGCCTCTCGCTCGGCCATGGGGTCCTGCTCCTCTGCAGTGTCAACACCCTCTCCCCACCCACTGGCCCCCTCAGGGGGTCACGGACCCTCACAAGGTGATGTGGACTCAGGCGTGGGAGAAATCGTGGGGTCCAGGTTTGGGGTCCAGGCCTTCGTGAGCAGAACTGACCAGGGTAGAGACAGGGGCTGGGGGTCAGGATGACCTGGAGGCCCTGAGCTTCCTGCGGCCTCGGGAGCCGGGGAGAAGTGGGGGGTCTATGGAGCGTGAGAACCGTGGGGGACCCCGCGGCAGCCGGTGGGTGGGTGCTCACACCCCAGCTTCACAGCGAGGCGGGCAGACAGGAGGGTTGGCTGTGAGCCCCTGCCAGACACCGAGAGGGAGGGAGGGCAGGTGGGCAGGGGTCGGGGACCCCGGGCAGGACAGCGCCAGCATGTGGCCGGGGACTCACGGGCCCCCGCCGCGGCCTTCCTTCCTCCGTGGACATACTGCACGGATGGGGTGTGGCGCCCAGCTCCGCCCCCTGCTCCACTCCGCTGCCGGGCAGGTGGGGGCTTCCCAGTCTCGCTGCCATAAACCCTCACGCGTCTGTCCGGGCTCCATGGGCCTGTGCCTATTTGCAAGGCTGGAAGGGGTGATCTCCCCTAAATCACTAACAAGACAGCTGTCCGCACAGAAGCCGGCTCATGACTCAGGCTTCCCTGCTGCACACCATGCCTGTCCTGACAGGTTAAATGTACAGCTGGTTAGCGTAACTAGAGCAATGTGTCACACCCAGGCGAGATTTCGGCCGACACCACGTCGAGAACGATCGGTCACAAGGAAGCGAGAGAGGGGAGAGAATCATGGACCTCGGCTCTGAAGAACCGTACACACCAAATGATCCTGAACACTAATAGCGCTCTTGCTCTAGAATAAACCAGAACCGAAGTGACGTGTCCAGGCAAGGCCTGAGGTTAGCCTGGAGATGCGGGCTTCCGAGGGTAGAATTAACTGTTAGGAGAGTCACATTTCAACAGGTTCTGGATCCTGGCAGCCAGTTCTTGGCAGGTCACCAAGGGTGCGTGCGGCCCTAAGACACGGCCTCACCAGCCCCACAGCCCCGTCCCCTGCAGGAACGGTCACCGTTGGTGCCCACATCCCTCCAACTGTGGCCACGGAGTGGCTGGGGTCCACATGGCAGATGCCACCACGTGTTGATAGGGACAGCGTCCCTGACCAGGCTGAGGAACGATGTCGTCAGTCATTTCCAGAACAAACTGTGGGAACCGGTGACTTACAACTTGAAGTTGCATATCGGAATATGTCTGGGATGCTGGGAACCCAGGGAGGTGTTCCGGGGAGGGAGGGCTCCGCCGCACAGACACCAGGCTCATCTCCGCAGTGAAGGTCTTGCCAGCAAGAAGCAAGCAGCCGGGAGGGTCCACGAGGAAGATCAAACCGCAGAACAGCAGAGCCGGCTGGCCAGCACCCATGAGGACCAGGGGGATGGGGTTAATGCAGGGGGGACGGGCAGGGGTACAGCAGAGGAAGGCGGGGAGAGTGGGAGGCTGGCTTCTACGAGGCGCAGAGCAGGGCAGGGCAGGGACCCCCAGCGGGGGAGAGAGGTGGGGGCCCATCTGCTAGAGAGCCAAGGCTCCCACCGGATGACCCACCGCACACCCACGGCCCTAAGGCTCCAGCGGGCCAGACTGTGGGACCGCCCAAACCCATGACCTGTCCAGAAAAGTCATGAGAGAACTTGAACCCGAAAACGCAGCTCATTGGAGCCCTGTCTGGCTTATCCTCCTGGATTATTTGCACCTTTCTTTGTGTTTGAGCTGTTTTAGGGGTCTTCAGATATGCACATAGTTCTTGCCTACAGAGATGCAAAAGAATCTTGTCTGTGAACCTGACACTCACTCTCTGGGTGTTGATCACTGTGTCATTGTTTAATACATATATATCAATATTCCTGTGTGTTCTCCTTTGAACCAGTCTTTAAGACCTTATTGGTTGTCTTGGAAATAGTGAGTTTAACAAATTCTTTGACACGTCACACTTTTTTTAAATGTACCCTTTAATGCTCTCTTTTGTGCACTAACCTGGACAATTAAGAGTGAGACAGGACAGCGGCAGGTGGGGCCACAGAGGCACACGTGCCCCTGATGGAGGCCAGCTCGAAGGTCGTGGCTTAGAGCGAGAGCCCAGTACCTTCCCAGGGACACCTGAAGGGACCCGGCAGCCCTCTCCGGAGAGGGGTTGCCCCCCGAACAGAGAGCACAGAGCATCCTTTCCAAATCTCCGGCCAGCCAAGCCCACCTCGCCTCGCGGGGCAGCAGGTCGAGACGACAGGGGCAGAAGTGCACAGCAAGGGCCCTCCACCCGCTGAAGCAGCACCTGGAGCAGGAAGAAACGTCCCTGCAGATGCGGGGCACTTGCTCCCCGGAGCATTCAGGCTGAGTGGAGGGTCACAGGCCCCGAAGAGGGTGTGACTTTCGGAACAGTCAAGCCGAGAATGCGGCCGCTGGCGTGCCCTGGTGGGACCGGAGTCTGCTAAACACCACCCAAAACTCCAGGACGGTCGCTTGTGTACCACGGGGAGCTGGTCACATTCGGGGCCCCGTCTGGGTGCCCAGCAAGCCTCCCTGAAACCCAGAGTCTTTCCCCGTGACCCGAGCACCTCGCACTCCTTGGATCATTTTCCCACAACAGGGGAGCGTCTGACCAGAGCCCAAAGGACGGTGGAGGAATTCGTGTGGATTTGGTATCAGACGGCCTAGGCGGGGCCTGAGACCCACGGCCGCGGCAGGAGCGCGGAGCCGGCTTCCCCTGAAGGAGACAGCGAGGGTGACGCCGGGCAAGACGCGCCCCGCACGGGACGTCCCCGTCCTCACACATCGTAGATCCCGCACAGAGGTGAACACTGTTTTCGTGATGAAAGCACAGACCGTGTCGTTGGCAAAGTCTTCAGGAACCCAGCTGAGCAGCGCTGTGAGCCCCCTTGTCTAGTGTGCGCGAGGGTCACGGTGCCCTGCGTCCCAGGAAAGAGTAACCTCTCTGGGCTCGCCTGGGGCTCCTTGAATGCCCGCCACACAGAAGAGGGTCCACGCTCTATGTCCAGGTGCGCCCACCTCACACTCACCTGTGCGGGGTGGAGGGGCCCTGTCTCCCCACTGTGAGCGCCTGGCCACCCTCTGGGTCACGTGCAGGGGCGTGGCTCCCCCTGGGGCATCAATCCTGAGTGTCCCTGTCGCCATGCTCAGACGCAACCGCAAGCAGCGCAGGTGACACAGCTGTGACCCCGCGGGGCACCCGGCTCCAGGCAAGATCCCCTCGGGGAAGAGCCTCCACGTGGACGAAGCAGGAGCGACAAGCAGGGAACAGCTCCAAGGCACACAGGGCCTTAGGTCTGGGTCACAAGCACCACAGACCCATAGACAACACACCTCGTTTCTCACAGGTCTGGGAGCTGGGCGTCACGGTCAGGGTGACCACACGCCGGGCGAGGCTCTCGCTGGGGGCCCTCGTGGCAGAGGGGCCAACGGGTGTGGTGGGGGCTCCCCTTCGAGGACTGCAATCACCCGTCCCCCTCACGAGGGCTCCCCCTCGCCTCCCAAAGCCCCACCTCCTGAAACCATCCCCGGGGAGGGGGTAGGTCTCAAACTCTGAGTTTCAAGGAGACCCGCACATTCAGAGCACAGCCATCACTAACGGTACAAATATGGATGGATTCGGAGCCGCCCATGGCCTCCCCCAGCCCTTCTGCTTCCTGTCAGGGGCCTGGGATCAGAAGCAGCGCGGGAACCATGTCTGCACGGACGGCAGACGGCGTGGACAGTGCCGGAGAGCAAGGAGCCAGCGCCTCCTTCACCGTTCCCCAAACCTGGGGGTCCACCGCCGCCGCCTCTCTCCAAACGCTGGTCGCTGGTCCTGCACTCTCCCTTGCTTTCTGGAGCCACAGTGACTCGAGCGCCCCCTTCTCCCTGACCCCCGTGTGTCTCTGTTTCTGTGACTCCCTTTGGCTGTGAGTCCAGCTTGTCAGTGTTTTCCCAGCTGTGTCTAAACACACCGAGTCCACACATTCTGCTTATTGTGACTTTTTGTTTTGGAATTTCCTTTATTGTCATTTTTATTTCTCTGCTGCAATTCTTAATCTTGTCTTTTTTGTCTTCTGTACCCTTGAGCAATGTCACTAATGTCACTTCGAAATCTACGTCTGGGAAACCCTGTGTTCCAAGCGCGTGTGTAGACGTTTGATTGCTGTTCTCTCTCCCATTTACATCTATGCTCATCTCCACGTGAGTCTGGTTATGTCTTACTTTTGACCCAACATCCTATTTGCAAGGTTTTAGAAAGAAAATTCGAGGCCAGGACAACGTACAGTCCTTCCAGAGGCAGGCAGCCAGCCGAGGGTGTGCTGTGATTCTGACTGACTTCTCTCTACTTACTCGATTCACTAAGAGACAACATTGCAGGTATGAATTCTTGGGGACGGGGGACACCAGCGTCTCTTTTGACGGTTCGGTATCACACACTGATTGTCTGGAGTCTGTAAACACGCTCTCATTGGGGTGAGAAGTGTGTCTGTGTCATTGATACCTGCTCTCCCGGGTCACATGTGTTGGGGGCCACTTCCCGGGGACAGAGCAGCCTATAGGGGAACGTGGGCGTCCACACACAGGTGCCCTGGGTGGGGTCAAAGAAGGCTGTGTTTCTCCCCTTTGCAAAGTCCTGGGGGACAGAACCGGGGAATGTGGGATCTTGCCCTAAGAAAGACCACCCTGTCACCAGCATGACCCCCCCAGGCGAGGAAGAGCATTCTTCCCCCAGAAGAAATGGGAACCCTTCCCCAGATGAGGCCACTTGGGTTACAGAGCATTTGACACAGTGAGTGGCTCCGGCTTGGGTTCAGGTTAATTAAAAGCCGCTCAACTCTGGTTCCAGGATTTTTCCTTCCTAAGACTTCTTGGAGACAACCCTTCCTCTCAACTTCACCACCGCAGAGGCTGGTGAGCACCAGCGCGGCGGTCCCAACATCAGAGGAGGCGGTGCTTTTCTCCTTGCTGAGACCGGGGTCTGGCTCTGAGCCAGCAGGACCCACCATCCCGCTGCACCGGACGGGGAGTTTTCCCGGGACGTGGGACTTCCATGCAAAAACCAAGACAGCCCCAGGCAGACGGGGCAGCCTGTCTCTCAGAGGGACATTTGGGGCCTGTGGGGTCATCATCGGGGCCCCGGCTCAGGCCTCGCCTTCCAGGGATGATAGGGGGCTGCAGTGCCCACATCCTGTGTCCGGGCTGCATTCTGTCACCTGCCACCTGCCTGGTGACTCTCCTTGAAAACTAACCCCTTCTACAGGAAAGTAGCACGCCCCTCTGCACTAGGTCTGCTGACGAGAGCCTCAAAGAGCCACCGTATGGTTCCAAATTACTGTAAATACTTGTTACTGAGACAAATCAGATACTTGTGAAGAGCAAGCAGGAGTGGGGTCAGAGCGTCAGGGGACAGCGGGCATCCTCGTCTTGTGGAGAGAATGCTGCAAACTTTTGAATTTACATTAAAATGCCTTATAATGTTCCAATGCCCTGAATAGTTCTAGCCAAAATGCATGAATGGTCTCAAACTAGCCACTTAGGATGATTGTACCTACGTCTTAAATTGACCATTCCTTGACGCTTGGGGCGAACAAATGGAAGGTAAAGCTCTCAAGCCATGGCACCGAGGCCTCCTGCCACAGATGTGACTGTTCCCAGCCCTGAAAGTGGAGTCCTCTGGAGAACCACACGGCGTCTTCTGCAAACGAGGCTTCGGAACCTCCCGGCCTCATTATTGGCCACTCGCTCCATTGAAGACCCGTCCCCAGATCAGGACCTCAGTGGCCCCACACACGTGGGGCTCAGCTGATGATCATGGGAAGTTCTATTGGCTGAGAGGTCACCAGGAAAACCCTTCCAAGTCCAGCAGTCTCCATTTATTTGAAATAGACCGTAATTGATAAAACTCGCCTGTTTCAGAAGCCCCAAATGTTACTAGACTCTGACTCATTATTCCTTCTTCTGCATTATTTTAGAAATGATCACAGTGCCCACGGGGTTTGTATAGGAAGAAGTTCATTGCCAAATTCATTCTAATCAGGAAACTTAGGAACGCACTCACTGAGCCCCAAGGTGACACTGTAGCAAAACGCATGCGATGAAATATCACGTAACTATACTCAACACTTAACCAAACACCACAGGAATCATAAATGTTTCACGAACCCCTCAGTAGAAGTCTTCCTTTTGTTTTGTATACGTGATAATTATTGAATGAGTCCCAGTAGTCAAGGAAATGGCCAGATAATTTAGAACATAATTTTGTTGCTATTATATTCTCACTAAAACACAATGTTTCTTCTCCTCCCTTCCTTTGAGACAACTCCGTCTTTAACCGGCCCGTGGTACCCATTATCCTGCCACGAAGCATGCCCTGGGCTGCTAGGAGTTAAGGAAGCCCCGGGCCCCAGGGCTGTGCTCTCCACACGCCTCCGCCTCCATGCCGCGCCCACAGACAGCCTCACAGGGGAGCGCTGTGTACTGAGTTCTCCCTGCACCCTAAGGGACTCTCAGGACCAAGTCCCACGCTGCTCAGCACCCGACAAGGTCCGATGTCACACCCCACCTGCCCACCAAGCACCTGCTGAGCCAACCCATCACGGCCCCCAGCCCACGGACCGTACACGTTTTCCCGTCCCACATGTTCCCGAGGCACCAACCTGGCGGGCCCAGTGGGGAATTTCAGGGTCAAACGAGGCAGGAGCCCTATGGCGGCGCTGGGAGGGGGGGAGGCATTGCCGGCACCTGAGGGTGGCTCTTGCAGCCTCAGGAACCTGCCGCCTGCAGCCTCCTCCCAAGCACTGTCCTGCCACACACACCCCATAGAATGGCCACAACTCAAGATGGACAACATCACACGTGGATGAGCCCCACCAGCCAGAACTCTCTCGCCGGTGGTGGGAACGTCACATGGTGCATCCGCTTTGGGAGGTGATCTGGTTGTTTCTTATAAAACCAAAGGTGCTCCTGACCTGGGACCCATCAATTCCACTCCTAGGTACTCAGCCAAGAAGAAGGAAGGATATAGAGAATGTTCGTAGCAGCTTCACCAGTGACAGCCAAACCCTGGACACACCCCAGGAGGGCAGATGAACACATCGTATCGAGGAGAAGTATGGACATGCATCACGCAGATGGCGTGTTGATACCGTGTTCCTGACTGTTAGTTAACTGCCCAAAGTGGCTAAAAACAGCAATGAACATTAATTATCTCACATGGTTTCCATGGGTCAGGAATTCGGGTGGCCTGCCTTGGAGGTTCTGGCTGGGTATCCCTCTCAAGGCTATGGGGGCAGGTTCTGGTCAGGGCTCTGGTCATCGGAAGGCCAGACGAGGATGGCAGACCTGCTATGGGACAGTGCATCTGCAGGGCTGGGGGTGGGGGCTTCGGTGTCCCACCGTGGGGACCCTCCCGGGGCTGCCAAGCCATTCCCACACTGGCCACAAAGGTCCACGCTGCTCCGCGTGGGAGGGATCTGCAGGGCATGAACACAGGAGGCAGGGACTTGGTGGCCCCTGGGAGGCTGAGCAGAGGAGTGTGCCATGTGAGTCCATCTGCGGGAGTCAACCAGTGGGCAAACTAATCCAGTGCGATCCAGTGTTCAAGAGCTGCTGCCCTGGAGGGTGGTGTTTTCTTGGGGTGAGGTGGGGTGACCTGGGGGCTGACCACGCAGGCCCCCATACACACGGGAAATGAGCTGAACAAGTGATCCGTGCACTTGACTATCTGGACGGCAGTACACTCCAATATAACCTAAAAATGAAAGCACACAGCGCAGTAGATACTGTGACAAGTCTGTGGACCAGAGACCAAGGGCACAGAGGAAGCCAGCCCTGGGAGGCGTGAGGAGACCTGCGGGGCATTTGGCGAGACCTTGGCTGCTCCCACCCCCACACCCAGCTGACATCTGGCATCCACCACAGACACCCTGAGCCAGAACCACCCAAGCCACAGAGATTCATCTTCTCCCAGCCTGGAGGCCAGAGTTCTGACGTCGAGACCCCGCTCCCTCTGGAGGCTCCAGGGCGGGTCCTTCCTGCCTCTTCCAGCTCCTGGTGCCCCAGGCATCCCTGGGCTGTGGCCGCGTCCCTCCAGTCCTTGCCTCCATCGTCACGTGGGCTCCCCCATGGGTGCACCTGATCTCCCCTGCCTCCCTCTCGTAAGGGCACTCGGGATGCATTTAGGGCCAACGGGGTAATCCAGGATAATCTCCGATCTCAAGGTCCCTAACTCAGCCACATCTGCTGAATCACATTTCTGCTATTTAAAGAAAGGTCACCTTCACAGTTTCCGGGGATTAGGACGTAGACGTGGCAGCCGCTAATAGCAGCAAGGGTGTGCAAGGTTTCAGGATAGCTATGCTACAGAGAGACAACTCTGCCCAGACTCAGAAGCCCTGGAACCATTGGAAGGACATCGGGTAGTCTCCAGTTTTCAGGAAGGCTGGGAAGTGACGTTTAGACATGCACGAGGATGCTGGAGGCTGGAAGCCAGCAAAGGACTGGTTCCAGGAGCAGCTTGGACAGGGGTCCTGCCTCAGTCACTGGACCCTGAGGGCCCCCGGTGACCTGGCCACCCTCCCTGAAATGGATTCTGCTCTGCACCCAGATCTGGCCCACTCCTGATGCCTGGAAGGCCCAGGGCAATGCAGGACCCTCTGTGGCAGGAACCCCTGGGTGGGAGCTTCCTGGACCAGGTGCATGTGGGGTCCAGATGCCAGGTGACTTGGCAGGGCACAGGTAGAGGTACGTCGTGAATGTAAGGAATAAAAGCCACAAAAAATATGAAGACTCTAGGACCCCTCACCTGTGGGACCCCAGCCATGCAGCAGAAAGCCAGCTAGTGAGGGGGAAGTGTCTCCAGGGAGCCGACCCACCTGGCCACCACTGGGCCCTTTCCCTGGCTGGCCAGGTGTTACCTTTACTGGAGCTCTTGTTTGCATGTCTCACCTCTGCTGGCCACTGACCCACAGCAACCTGAATGGTGGGGTCCAGGAACCCCCAGGCCACCAGGATGTGCAAAGCAAGCCTCTGCTGTCCTGGTTTCCACTCGGGGACGCCTGTGCCATGAGCCCTCAGGGCTGGGCTACCCAAGCACAGATGGGGTTGGATGCAAGAAAGACAAAATGACAAACGTCTGCTACAAATGTTGAGGTCCCACCTGCAGGCTCCCCACAGAGGTGGGAGGTAATCCGTGGATGGGAAGAGCTGATCTTCAAATGATGTGCTCTCATCTGTGGTTCCTGCCTCACATATTCCTAGTGTTTGTTTTTCTTTTATTATGAAATTCATAAAGCTCGTGTCCCTGTTGATGTGTGTCTCTGGGCATTGCCAGAATGACCACCTCGAGGCCTCGGAAGTAGAAACACACCTGTGTGTGACAAGCGTGAGCCAGGAAGATGAGACCCTGGCCAGTCCCAAGTCACAGAGGGCAGGTGACAATCAGCAGCGTTGCTAGCATGGGTGATGGTCATCTCAGAAGGAAGCAGCTGCCACACGACACCTGCCTTCTCGCCACCTCCCTGACCCTTTGGTCCCTTTGGTTTCAATTCACGTATTTTTTTCTGTGTACTAGTGAAACATGACAGAAAAAGTAAGTTCCAAGACATGAGCACTTAGATAACTGGACAGGTATACAATGTTCATGAATGGAAATGCTCAACTGTGTGAAGTGTCAATTCTGTAATTTCATTGCAATCCTCATCAAAAACTTCAACAGAATCACATCTCCAAAATTCACATGTAAGAATAAACTACAAGGTAACCAAGAAATACTTGACAAGAGCAAACAGGAAGGGATGAAGGGTAACCCCACCTAGAACTCAGGAGTTTGTAAAATTTTAGAACAAGTATAGTCAAGCAAACCAGTGAAGCAGATCTGTGTACGTGTAAGAATTTATTTCTTGATTTTCATGACTTCCAAATCCATGGAGGAAAGATAAATTGCTCAATAAATTATACTTGACAAATGACTCTACATTTGGGAGGAGAAAAGTATATCCCAAAGATAAACTTTAAGGCCTAAACACTGAGACACTACAAATGTATTAGAAGCAAATAGAAGACAGTGGGTTTATGATCCTTCAGGATAAGGTCCTTCTTGAATAAGATACTAGAGAAAAGGCCTAACAAACAAAACAACTGATAAAGTTGACCACATGGAAATCAGAGACTTCTAAAAGACAGTGAGTACACAGACTGGGAAAATTTGCAACATACGCAGCAGTCAGAACTATTATCCAGCATATGTAAAGAATTCTGAAAATCCAACAAGCAGAACAGACATACAACAGGAAAACAAGTCACAAGCAAACCATTCCCAGAGGAGGGCACTCTGATGGCCAATGGCAAGTGAGGAAGTATTCAAATGCTCTACTAAGCAACAAAAGGCAAATTAAAATCACAGTTTTTCACTGGGCCTTTTCTCAGAGGCAGGGGAGAATGGGTCTGTGGCAAACCCCCAATCGTCCAGCGATGTGCATCCCTCCTTGTTCCTACAAGAGAAATCCCCAGTGTTTAGCTGGACATGTTCATGTCCTATAGCCTCCCTGCATCTGCTTGGCCAGGGGCCTGGGTCCCGGGCAGGGCCTTAAGATAGAAAGGAAGGATGTGTGTCTCCAGGCGAGTGTCCTTAGGGAAGGGGGATGCACCTTCTTCCTTTTTAGTGGCTGGTTTCTGGAAAGACGTGAGGGCTGCATCTTGAACATGGAACCAACCCACCAGTTAAGGATGACAGAGCCACAAAATGAAGGGGCAGGTCCCTGCCTGACCAAGAGCCACCCCAGCAGCCAAGTCAGGACCACCCACCAGATTTTGTTTCTGTAAGTTCTCGCTCTTTCTGGTTTTCTGCACCGCAGCTCAAGCCAATCCTCACGGCTCCGGCTACAGGCTCTCCTGTAGCTGTTGTTGTAGATGTTGTAGATGTTGCTGGCAGTGAACATTTTTGGGGCGCTTGGAATTAAATTTAAAATGTATATAGCAGCCTTCTGGTCCCTCAGCATCCCACGTTCCCACCCTCTGCTATGCTAGAAATGTCCTCATGGAAGCACCACTGAAAACAGTAGACGTGGCCGTGGCCCCAGTGGCCATGGTCAACTAGGTAACTAACGCTTTTGGTGGACGGGAGACATCCTTTGAGCCGAGATCTGGGTTTGCTGTGGGTGGGGCAACGATGGGCATCAGGATGGCTTTCACAGTAAGTGGCCGCTGGGGCATCAGGTGGCACCTCTGAAGCAGCACCCCATACACGGCCAGTGGATGGACTAGTAGTGGCAACACGGAGGACAGAGAGGGACAGCAAAGGGGCTGCTCCCCTCCAGTGGGGTCTCTTTGGCACCACATGAAGGAGCCACGCCAGGTGGGGGCACCTCCCCCGCTGGGGCAGATGAGCCTCAGATCTGGGCGCCTCCTGGCATCCCTGCAGCCTCCTTCCACGAGGAGCCGTGCAGACACGTGGGTCTCAGCACGCGTTCCCACGCAAACCATGGACCTGGGTGTCCAGCAATCTTCTTGTTATAGAGCAGCAGGAAGGCTGGTCCATTCTGGGCTTCCATGTGTTCTTCAAGGCAGGACAACTTGATAACTTTCCACTGAACTGACACGTGAGAGCATTCACTAAGTCAAATAATGTCTTCTAAACAGAGCAAACCACGTATTGAGACAGAACTCGGGACGGGGCCAGCACTGGGCCTGCTCCTAACACCATTGCCAGGGAGGCCCACGCCTTCAGGGTTTTGGCAGGAGCAGGCCAGACAGTGGCCAAAGCCTGGACCTAGGACCACGTCCAGTGGAAAAGCAGAGCCAGCCCAAGCCCTGGCTGGAAACGTGGGCCGGACCAGTGAAGGCAGTTTGCGGGGCCACAGGTGCCCGAACACAGTGGGCAGCTAAAGCACATGCTCACTGGAGCTAACCCAGATTCCGGCCCCTTTTGTGCAAAGATTAGCCAGATCTAAATGAAATATTCAAGGCCACCAAAAATTCCCACAGGACCCCTGCTGGGACGGAGTCTCCCTCTGTCCCTTTCTTCCTCTGTTTCTTCCATCTGTCACCTCCCGGGCCCCCACCCTGGCCAGAACTCTGTCTTCATGGAGCTCCAAGGGGCTTCGTGGCCAAAGCTGACACATCCACAGATGAGGCGACATGGGGTCGAAGGCCAGAGGAGAGGGAAGGCAGACGGTGCTGACGGTTTGAGAGAGGGAACGGTCCCTGCTGTTTGAGAGGGTGTCCCAAGGGAGCTGACTCGGGGTGGGTCTGCCCGCCTGAGACACCGATGGGCTCCAAGGGACCAGCTATCATTAGGGGTGGCTCCACGAGGGAGCCGTGTGGCTCCCTCATGGACCTGCGTGTGACGAGGTTGAGGATAGGTCATGGAACGGGTCATGAGAACCACGTGCCAAATGAGGCAAGTCCGTGGAGTGTTGTCAGCAGAACCCACAGGCAACTGCAGGTGGGGACAGACAGTGGTGACCACCAGACCGGAGTCGGACGGCCCCTGGAGCCTGCACCTGTGCCGGTCGAGGCTGTCCATGCTGGTCCACTGTGGAGACAACCTACTGAGGGTTTCTGGAGACGTATTTCCCTTTGCTGAGTAACGGAAACAAGCGAGCCCTCTGTTTTATGCTGAAGCAATGATCCCACGTGTGCGAGCATTGATAGCTCGGCTCCTTCTTTCTCTCTGGCCAGGTTATGAATAGGGTTAAGATCCCACTTCCACCTGCACCTGTCCCGGGATGCTCAGCTGGCGAGGGGTCTGCCCCATCATCAGGACAGGACCCATGTGCACACACAGTTTTGTCCTGTGTTCTCCGATGTGCATGTCTTGTTATAACTGAAAAACTTAAAATCTGGGGGAAAAATACAACTTGCATATTTTGCCCATCCGTCTCACCACGGCGACCCAGGGACACTACTGAGCCCTTGTCTGAAATGATTGCAAATCCACCTCATAGCTGAGCCTGTGTGACAGCACGCACCTGGATGAGGAAGTGTTTAAAAGAGAAAACAGTTGTATTTTCAGAAACCCTGGGTTGTGTTCTGCAGAAAATGAAGGCAAAGTTGCCAAAAACTGACAAAGGTTGGGTGCCATGGGCAGGCCTCACCCTCACAGCCTCCCGGCTCCCCGCAGATCCTACAGAGGGGCTGATGTTTGGGCAAACGTGGTCCCTGGTGTCACGTGAGAGCAGGTGTTTGCCACACGCAACCTCATCAACCCAGTTGCCCTGGACACCTGGGGAGCTTGTCCAAGCAAAGAGACATTGATTCAGAGCTTAGCAAATAATGCTATCGATTGAAATAGGTTCACTTTCACCCCGAGTAGTTTGAAGTCACAGCAATTTAAAAGTAATGGTAGGTTTTGGAATGCTTATTGAGGTGGTATGAGTGCATGGAAGTGCAACTGTTTTTAAAATATTGTATTTTTAAGAAAACGTTTATGACATGTCACAAACAGTGGCCATTTGTGTCCTTACCAACATATCCAGAACCAGGTCAAAACGGGAACACTGACAGCACACAGCAGAGCACGGGGCGCACCCTAGGCTCTTCCTCCCGATGCTGCACCTCACTTTGGAGAGTCTTCCCCTTGCTGTGCATTTTGCAGGCTGTTTATCATTAACATTTATTGGATTCTGCTGTGCAAACACACCACCATTATGTATCCACAGGGTTACTAACAGCACTTGGGGAGTCTCCAGGTGGAGGCCGTGAGCGTTCCCACTCCTGCGTACACACTGCGCTCAGGGCACACCTGGGAGCTGAGCACCATGTGGGTGTAAGTCAAATGTCTCTTTGTGCAAATTTGTTTCCGGAGCCCCTATTTCTTCCCATTTTCCTTCAAGAGCCCACACTGGTCCTTGTTGCATCTTTAAAATAAGTCCCATTTCCAGTATCGGTACTGCACCAACTTTTTTCTTCTTCAAGGTTATATTGTCTATTACTGACTCTTCGTATTTCCATATACATTTTAGAAATGGTTTCTCAATGTCCACACACACACACAACCTGCTGAGATTCCCATTTGGATTACACCTTGGAGAGAGCTAACATCTTTAAACATCTTTAAGCATTAAACATCCCATCCATGACCATGGTATATCTCTACCCTTTAGGACTTCTAAATGTTCTCTGAATAATGTTGTGTAAATTTTTGTAAAAGACTTCATACATCTTTGATCTGATTTTGTCCTCGGTTATTTTATTATGTTTTGGTGCAGGTGTAAGTATTTAAAAACTGTTTTTTTAATCATTGCTAATACATAGAAATACAACAGATTTTAAAATAATGTATAGATCTTATTTTTTAAAACATATTTAGGTCTATAGAAAAATTGAACAGAAAGCACACAGAATTCCCATATACACTGTCCTCTCCCCTCTACCTCCACCATCCCGTTCCCCTTATTACTAACATCTTGTGTTAATGTGGTACATTGTTAGTCCGTGAGCCAATATTGACACATTACAGTTAACTGAAAGTCTGTGGTGCATATTAGGGTTCTTTATGTTGTACACTGTATGGGTTTGGACAAATGTGTAATGATGCACATCCACCACTGTGCTATCACACAGAGCATTTTCACTACCATAAAAATCCTACATTTTCTGCCTTTTCGTGCCTCCACCCCCCTGACCCCTGGACACCGCTGATCTTTTTACCGTGTCCATAGTTTTGCCTTTTCCAGAATGTCCTAGAGTTGGAATCACACAGTACTCAGCCTTTTCAGACTGGCTTCTTTCAGTTAGTAACATGCGTTTCAGGTTCTTCCACGTTTCCTAAGACTAAGTATTTTTGCATCTTTGTTCAAGAGAAAAATTGGTCTGTAATTTTCCTCTCATATTTTCATAAGGTTTTGTTAGCAAGGTTGTGTGAATGGCAAAAAAATCTGGGAAGTTTTTTCTCCTTTCCTATTCTCCGAGAGAATTTGTTTAATATTTGCGCATTTCTTTCTTAAGTATTTGGTGGGTTACACCAGTGGATTCACATGGGTGTGCCATTTCCTTTCTAAGTATAGACCTGGCTTCTTTAATAGATACCGGTCATCCCTGTTTTCTTTTTCTTCTTACGTCAGTTTGGTTAATTGGGTTTCTCATTGTTGAATGGTGCCTGTGCCTTTTATTTCATTGATTTCTGTCTTATTTTATTGTTTACTTCCTTCTGCTTACTTTGAATTTGTTTTCTGTTTTCTAACTTTCCCAAAAGTATACTCAGATTACTGATTTCCAAACACTCTTGTTTTCTAATGCATTTTAAGGCTATAAATTTTCCTCTAAGTGTGGCATTAGGTGAATCCAACAATTTTGTTACTTTCTGTATCATTCAGTTCCAAATAGTTTTAAATTCCAATCATTTTATTTTATTTTTTCAAGATTTTATTTATTTATTTGAGAGAGCGAGAATGAGAGAGAAAGAGAGAGCACATGAGGGGGGGAGGGTCAGAAGGAGAAGCAGACTCCCTGCTGAGCAGGGTGCCCGATGCGGGACTCGATCCATGGACTCCAGGATCATGACCTGAGCTGAAGGCAGTCGCTTAACCAACTGAGCCACCCAGGCGCCCTAAATTTCAATCATTTTAAATTTTGATTTCTTCTCTGATGCATAGGTTGTTTAGAAGAGTATTGCTTGATTTCCAAATATCTGGAGGATTGTTTTTTGAGGTGAGTTTTTGTTATTGATTTTTAGTTTAATTGTCTTGTAGTCAGAAAATGTTTTATTATTTCAACTGAAACTTGTTTTATGGGCCAGCCTATGATCAATGTGAATGCACTTAACAAGAATACATATCCCACAAGCTGGCGAGCAATACCCCATAGATGTCAACTAGACATATTTTGATAATTGAGTTATTCTGATTGTTCTCAGTTACTGGAAAAGGTATATTCAAATATCCAACTATGATTGTGGATGTGACTATTTAGTTTCATTTTGTTGATTTTTGATTTACATATATTTGAGGTTGAGTTATTAGATGCATCAAAGTTTTAAAACTGTTACGTCATCCCTGGTTGGAGTCCTTGTCATTGCGAATCATCCCTCTTTGTCTCTAACACTATTCCTCACGACAACACCTACTGAACCTGATATTATCTCAGCTAACCTGCTTTCTTTGGTTAAAGGTTGCATGGTACAGCTTATTTCTATTCTTTTATAACCTTTCCAAGCCTGGCATTCCTAGTGTGAATTCAATTTACATTGATGTAAAATAGAATTACTTATATAATTCAATTTCAATCCACTCTTCCGCTCTTATTTCTGTTGTTATACCACGTGCTCTTTGTTGCTTAATTTTCTCTTTACTTTCCTTCTTTGGGATTAAGCAAATACTTTTGTCATCCTGTTTCACTTCCATTAGCCAGTGGTTATCTGAACTGCCTCACACGGAGGCTGCTGTCACAACCATTTCCACAGTGGCTCTTCAAAGTCATGTCGATTTTAGTCCATTGTGCCTTTCCATTCGCCTGTCTCATCAACACTTCCAAATCACGAGAGCCCCTTATTATCTCGCTGTTGTTTGGTTAACAATGTCTTCACCGCAAAGGACACCAAATGAACATGAAGAAGAGGGAATGTGAAGAAGAAGAAGAAGAAGAAGAAGAAGAAGAAGAAGAAGAAGAAGAAGAAGAAGAAGAAGAAGGAGGAGGAGGAGGGGGAGGAGGAGGGGGAGGAGGAGGAAAGCCGCCCCCACGAGGAGAGGGGTGGGTTAGGTGGGCCTGGAAGGCGGGAGAAGGGGGGGACGAGTCCCAGCCGCCGGCGTCCTGGGGAAGCGCAGTTCCAGGGACGTCGGAAGGTATGTGGGCATGTGGGCGTGCCGTGTCTATGACACAGCGGCTCTGATCAGGCAGTGGAGGACCCCCGCAATGACGCAAGGCCTGGAGAGCCGCGCGACAGGGAGGTGGGTGAGTTGCCATTCACAGCGGATCACGGAGGTGTGAGCAGGCTCGCAAGTCAGGGGGGATGCAGCCCGTTGGGTTCTGACGGCTGATGTCTCCCTCGAGTGGGATCCCCGGGTGCGCTCAGCTGTGCTCCCTGCCTGGCAGCTCCTGCCAGCCTCAAGCTTTCATCCCTGTCACCCACTATACAGCCTCTGCAAAACCTGGGTGCCCACCAGGAGGTGGGCTCAAGCAATGACGCCCAGGTGTCGGGGCCCTAAAATGGCCTGGGGGTGATAGAACACAGTCAGTGGGGCCAGGACTCTCCATTTCTCAAACGGTGCTGCTCCCAGCCTACCCTCGAGAGCGATAGATTTAAAACACCCTGTTAAATAAGGGTTGGAATCCATCACAGTGCGGAGTGAGCAAACCGTTTTGATTTTTAAAGCTTCTGTTTGTGAGTGAATAATTTTTACGATAAAATAAAGGACCAGTGTATCTATTCATTAGAACTGACCTGGCAACGGGGCGCCTGGGTGGCTCAGTTGGTTGAGTGGCTGCCTTCGGCTCAGGTCATGGTCCTGGAGTCCCGGGATCGAGTCCCACCTCGGGCTCCCTGCTCAGCGGGGAGTCTGCTTCTCCTCTGACCCTCCCCCGCTCATGTGCTCGCTCCCTCTCATTCTTTCTCTCAAATAAATAAATAAATAAAATCTTTAAAAAAAAAAAAAAAAGAACTGACCTGGCAAGAATTCTTTTTTTTTTTAAGATTTTATTTATTTATTTGACAGAGAGAGACACAGCGAGAGAGGGATCACAAGCCGGGGGAGTGGGAGAGGGAGAAGCAGGCTCTCGGCCGAGCAGGGAGCCCGACACAGGGCTCCATCCCAGGACCCTGGGATCATGACCTAAGTCGAAGGCAGACGCCCAACAACTGAGCACCCAGGTGTCCCTGGCAGGAATTCTTCTTGGAAGCACTTAGTTATTGATATTTTTGTTGCCATCTGTTCCTTAATGTGATGAAACTAGCCTGTGTTTTTTTTTCAACAGAATCTCTAATTCAGACTCCTCATTAGCTAAACCCACGTCCCCAGTAATCCCGCAACAGCGAGGTTTCAGTGTAACTCACAGCAGTCATCAGCCGTACATAGAGGGCACATCTGAATCATTCCTTATCTCTGGTAAAACTCAGTTGGCGGATTTGGCTTTTCTCACCACAGACTGGGCACTGTTCCAGCTACAGAACCAGAGCCCTGCCATCCAGGAGCCAATGGGGGAGAAAGTGAGCACATGCCCGCAGGGCATGCCAGGTGCAGAGCCTCCCCTGATTGCAAGACGCCATCCAGATGGGGAGGACCATCTGCCTCCCGGAGTCCCAGGATCAAACCTCATCCAGAAACAGCCTCACAGATACACCCAGGATAACGTTTGACCAAATCTCTGGCCACCCCATGATCCAGTCAAGTTGACCCTTGAATTAACCATCACACTGATGTGTATTTTCACAGGTAACCCTGCTCCCATCCTGAGAATGCCCCATGGGGGCTTGTTCGGGGGGGGGGGGTGCGGCAGGAGTAGGAGCTGGGCCGCTTCAGGCTACAGCCTCGAGCCAGGCAGGAGCGAAGCTGCTCTCCGTCTAAGGCTTCAGATGGTTTTGTGGGCAGCTAGCTTCCTGGCTTAGCGCTTCCCCTCAAGGTGCCTGCTTCCAGAATCTGATACGGGGCTTTCTGAGCAGGTTGGCATGGGGGCCTCTGTTGGCACAGGCTTCTGGCGGCTGGGGAGGCCAGGCTTCTCCTGGGGGAAGCACCCCGGCCGCCTGGGCTCTGCCGTCCCTTCTCCGTTCCTCAGGGCTCCCAGGATAAAAGGGCAGCCACAATGTGTCGCTGAAGGAGTGGGGTTTTCAGAGTGTCCAAGGCTTTGAAATGCAGGTCCCTGGTGAGTGGGGGGTCTGCTTGTAGATTGGGGGGAGGCCTGGATACCTCCTGGGGAAGGTCAGACCCAGGAGCAGCCAGCTAACCCCCACATTTTGTCTTCTTTAGAAACTGGTGCTCACCTTGATCATTCGAGTGGTTTTGTAGTTGAAGGAAACTTTGATCCATTTAAAAATCTCTGGGGTTTGCCTCTGCTGAGCAGGCAGCCTGTTCTCGTGATCTGCAGCATGCATGCACCCTGATGCCCGCAAACACTGAATTAATGCATTTTAAGCAGCAAAGTGACCAACCAAAAACACAAAAATGCAAAAACCAGAGCTCTTTGTCAGCTGAGCTCTTGGCCACGTGTCAATAGAAGGAACTGAGACGGGAAGGCCAGACCCCACATTTCCACCCCTTTGGCACATCCGAAAATGTCTATGAAGGTGCCACAAAGTGTTGGTTTGTGGATCACGACGAGGTTTTGGCGAGTGGGTGGGTTTGCATGGACAGGGTACAGAGGAGGGCCAACTGCAATTGTCCCCATTCCAACCCGTCTGGGCCCCAACCTGACCGAGCAGCCTCCCCCTGTGACGGGACGGCTCCTCCTGGGAACCATGTCCAGCTGGGGTATGCGTGTCACTTAGCACAAAGTGCAGAGGGACAAGGGGTCAGCGGTGCCCACGAGGCAGGACGGGAGCAGACACCCCTCTCCCAGGACCGCACTGAGACAGCCAGGAGCACGTCTCTCCAGAGCCAGCAAACCAGATGGCAGTCGGACCCCAGCCCAGCGCCGGGGGCTGACGGGCATTCATAAAGAGCCATTCCCTGACCTCACGGGGCCTTTGAAGATGCACCTTCACTCCGGCCTCTGTGGCGCTGCAGGCGAGAGACCAGGGACGTGGAGTGGGTGGGGGGCCATCCGTCACCCAGCAGGATTCTGCAGGCGTGTTTGTGGCGAGCGGATTCCCAGCATCAGCTCCTGGGCCTCCACAGACACAGCTGTGGTCAGGCACTGCACACGAGGGACGCGAGGGAAGGGAGGGCGTAAGCCTGCTCCCGGAAAGAATGTGTGGGCTGACATGCTCACACAACACGAGAGAACACAGATCAGGAAAAAGAGAAGACAGGACAGAGACCAGAGACGGAGCCAGACTGCGGCCACAACACGCACAGAGTCTGAGCGTCTCTGCGGCGGCCCAGCAGCCACGCCTTGGTCCACATGCCTGCCACGGGAGCGGTGTGAGCAGCAGTGCCCACGGGGCGCCAGGTCCTAACCCAAAGCCTGCAGGAGCTCTCCTCGAGTCCACACAGATGAGAGCAATCGGGTCAGTCAACACACGGAAGGCAAAAGCAGCTTCCAGGACAGAGGACCCTGGTGACCAGAGAGGCCGCTCTGCACTAGGGGCGGCCCAGCTCCCTCTCCCGAGTGTGGGCTGCACCGGGACTGAGAACAGAGAAGCCCCAAACACACCTCAGCCAGAGGTCAAAGTCGACATCAACCATCACTTGTCCCGCACGGTCTTCCTCCCAAACCCACAACCCACCAGACACGTCCCACTCGAGGGACATTCTCCAAAATGCCTGCTCCATCCTCCTTAAAACAAGGAAAAGTCTGAGAAACGGCCATAGCCCAGAGGAGCCTGAATGTCACGTGGGCCCCTGGGCAGGATGCTGGGGCAGAAGACAGACACTGGGCAAAAACTGGGGAAATCTGAATAAAGTAATCAATAATTGATCACTCTTGAGTCGTCAGCTGTGACCAATATCCCACAGCAACATAGGTGTTGTCGGTAGAGGTGGGTGTTGGGGGGTCCCCGGGAACTCTCCGTGGTAACTTTCTGTAAATGCAAAAACAGTTCTCAAGTGAAACATTTGCTTTTCAGAAGTGGGTGATTCGGGTTGCACGGCTGTCCCAGATGCTCAGCTTCCCAGGAGCCTTCTCACTTGGCCACCCCACAACAAGCCTGCTCCCCGCCACGATGGCAGAGTCTGCAGCCGAGCAGATGGAACAGGGCCCGGGGATCCCGCCAAACCGATGTCCCCGGAGTGTGTGTCGGCCACACCTGGGCAGCCCATACATCACCACCCAGTGGCAGGGCCACCCACACACGGGTGACCACGGTGCCCTGAGGTGCTGAGCCCTGGCTGGCCCATGGGGGCTGGGGAAAGCTGTGCTGACAGCCCCCATTCAGAGCCACGCCCTCACCGCAAAGAAACCAGAAGGGAAAACGGAGAGACCCCAGGGGGCTCCCTCCTGCAGAGGAGACCCCCTTCCCCTGCTTTTCGGAGGAAGGCAACCAGCAGGCCTTCTGAGGGGTGCTCCAGGCAGGATCATTTTCTGGAGCGTCTCGTCTTCCCTTGCTCCCTCGCCCGGAAGGCACGTGATAACCCCTCACCCTGCCCTGTCGGGGCTGCCAACAAGATAATCCTGTAAAACACTTTGCAAACGCCAACATCGTTTATTGCTGTGGTTGTTATTATTACCTTGTTATGATAAAGCTCCCAGTTTATTTATTTATTTTTTAAAGATTTATTTATTTATTTATTTGACACAGAGAGACACAGCGAGAGCAGGAACACAAGCAGGGGGAGCGGGAGGGGGAGAAGCAGGCTTCCCGCGGAGCAGGGAGCCCGATGGGGGCTCGATCCCAGGACCCTGGGACCATGACCTGAGCCGAAGGCAGACCCTTAATGACTGAGTCACCCAGGCGCCCCTAAAGCTCCCAGTTTAAAACAAAACAATGGAAGTGGAGTGCCTGGGGGTATTTTATATGCAGAAATAAAATGCTGAGCTCTAAAATGGGTAGCGTAACAGATGGACCAGAGTTTCCTAAATTATAATCTTTCAAAAATCAGCTTTGTCTCAGAAATCACTTCTCTGAGTTCCACGTTCGTGCTCAGCTGGGAGTACGCACCCAGCTGCGGGCGTGGGTTTTGGGGACTTGCGCAAGGACGGGGCTGCAGCCCGCCCTCCCCACCTGGCCGGTGGCACCGAGATGGGATATGGAGGGACTGGGTCTGCTCCGTGCTGGCCCCCTGTCCTCGTTCATTTGAGTAGCAGTGGCCACAGGGAAGTCCCGCCCCCAGAAGCCTGGTGGGCAGAGGGAGTCACCCCCAGGCAGGCAGGCAGGCAGCACTGTGACACAGCCCGGGCTCTGGAGACAGAACCGAAATGGTCGAACTTACTCCCAGCCGACTTCCTGCACAAGAAGGAGGGAGCTGGTGGCTCCAGGTCCCACGTGAGCTCGCTCCCCTTGTCCCCGGAGGCTCCACGGGATGGGAGAAGTCAGAGAGGGCCCTGGGATGGGTGGTCTGCTGCTCGGCAGGGGTGGGGGTCTCCGGGGGGCTGACCCGCCCCGATGTGCTGACACGGGTGCATTCTGCCTAGGCCCGGGGGGGGGGGACAGAAGTCAGTGCGTGCTGCAGTCCTCCTCAAGGACACTGCTGTGGGGGGCACTTGCTGTTGGGATCCTGACCTTGGCCCCAGGCGCCAGCCCTGGGCGAGAGGTGACCCACAGACGGGGCTGCTCAGAAGTACAGACATTTGTTCTGTCAGAGGTCAGAGGTCAGCAGGCCGGAAGTCAGAGGTCAGGGTGTCAGCAGGTTGGTTCCTTCTGAATTCTCTGAGGGTGGATGTGGTCCAGGCCTGTCTGAGCCGTGGGCCCCCATCTCTGTCAAGGACACAAAGTGACCCAGACCCCATACCCCACCAGCCCCACACCTGCATCTCAGATGGCTGGGTCTGCAGAATTTCTGTTTGACACCCAGACCCTGCCTCCATCACCCACCTCCAAACTCTCTTGCCCCTTCCCTGCCTCGTGCTGCTGAGTTCAACCTGCTACCCCCTGCTTCCAGGTACACACCAGGCAGAGCACCACTAGGCCTCCCTGGAGGAGCTTTGGCTCAGTGTGGCCCTCCGCCCCGTGGGAGAGCAGGTGTCCTCACAAAGACCTAAGCCGGCCACCCTCCAAACGGTACCCCCTGCTCCCCGCCACACAGCCTCTGCCCAGACCTGCCCACACTGCACCCCATTTTATCTGTGTGTTGGGGGCTCATCAGGACACAGAGATGGGAGTGGGGAGCCGCACACACAAGGGGGGTGGGACTCATTGCATGAGCCCTCCGGACACCCGCACGTCCCAGGCCAGAGGCATGGAAGTCTGAAGAGAGGTCTGGAGATGTTGGCTGAAGAGAGGAAGGGGGTGGGCTGGGGTGGGAGACTACGGAGGGGAGCGGCTGGAGAAAGGAGGCCCAGACGGGTGGAGCCCTGGGACCCTCCCCAGCGTGATTTCAGCCCCGTTGCTGCCCCTGGGGGTCTGGACCAAGCGTCACTTTGAGGACTGTGCTGAGAGGAGAAGAAGGAAAAGTGCCCCTTTCTCTCCTTCTGTTCTGCTGAAATGGAGACTTCAGTGCATTTATGTGAACAACAAGCCACCTTCGAAAGATGTCACCACGGCCGGCAAGAATAAATGTCTGAAGACGCACTAAAATATCAATCCCCAGGGCCTGACCACGAGTCCCCTGCCCTCGGAGGGAAAGGCTGCCCGGCGCTGGCTCCCCGAGGTGGAGGCTCATGGCTTCCAGGCTGCTGCCGGGACCTGGAATATTCAAACTAGCCCCCCCACCCGCTCCCCCGCCCACCGGGGGCCACCCTAGGCGCCTGTCACTACCAAGCCTCGTCCCATGGCCCCGGCCTGGTCGTGTGGTCCCCCAGGGCAGCCTGTGTGGCCCTGCATGGCGGGCAGGGTCCTCCTCCCCAGGCTGCACCTGTGATTGGTACCTGCTGTCCATCTCACCTGTCGGGGGTTGGGGATCAGGGGTCCGGCTGTCTCACACTTCTTAGGGGGGATGCCCACCCTCCCCAGCAGGGTGAAGAGCAGGTAAACAGAGCAGCTCCAGTGTCCCGGCCCAGCAGAGGGTCTCCCTGGACACGCTTTCCCCTAGAGCACTGGACATCAGGGATTTCCCCCCACCCTTCCTTCCGGGGAGCCATCCAAATAGCTCAGGGTTCAAAGCCAAAAAAACCAAGACTGAGAACTAAACACAACAATGCCGTAGATGGGCATCGGAGGATGTCTCCTTCGGAACCAAGCTCCTGGTTCTGAGCGTGTGGGGTGTCCTCCCATGGTCAGCGGAACAGTGCCGACTGATGCCCACTGCCCGGAACCCCAAAACCAGGATGTGTGGGGTTTCGGAAGCAAAGAAGAGGCAGCCACCAGGGACCGCTGGACTCCAAGTGCCGGAGACAGTCGTGGGACGGGGTTCCCTCCGGCTTCACCCACTGAACCAGAATCGGCCCTCGGCTCCGCCCCGCCTGCCGGGATGGCCTTATTAAAGAGCTTACTCTCTCTGGGCGTCTGTCTGTGATTCGTCACCCACAGCCCGGCGGGTGGGGACCCTTTCTGTTCAGAGCCTGTTGTTAATGGAACAGAGGCTTTTTGTTGCCCTGAGCTTTCCAGTGCTGAGTGATCTTGCTCCGTAGACTGAAGACGCCTGGCCAGCGTCCCGCAGGGGACAGAGGGATCTGTGTGTCGTGTTGGGTCAACATCACAGCACAGCCATGGCGGGAAAGTGGGACGGCCGCTCATAAAACTCTGACTCGTGTGAATGAGGTTTCTTTTTCCAAAGCAGCCAGAATGTCTGTCCATGCCGAAAGCTCCCTGCCTGCCAGGGTCATGGCATCTAGTTTTAAAATGAAATTATTATTGAATCAGAAGCTAGGATAAATTCTTTTTTCTCTTACCTTCCCTTAATAAAGCAGAGTGGAATAATTGAGATCAAATCCTACCTTTCAAAAACGCATGTGGCTGAGAATGGTCTGTGCCAAGGGTCAGCCTGGAATAATCCCTTTGCTGACACAGTAAGCCCGCAAAAGACCGTCTCCCACAGAGGCGCTGACGTAGCCAGAAGCCAGTGGGGCAGACAGGATGCCAATTCTCTTTAACTTTACTCCGAAAACCGAAGGGCTTGCCCGCGGAGCTGCATTTGAAACCAGATTCATGTAAATCCCCTGATCAGTAAAACAACTTCTTACTAGAATAACAGTTGCAACCTCAAACGTAAAATAAAATCGGAAAGCTGAAATTAAACATATAAAAGCCATAGTTTCATTATCAAATCAAGTAAAACTAAACACCTAAACTTTCAGTTCCTAAACAAGGCCTCGTGAATGTTCTCAGCACCCCCCAACTCCTCGCCTCGCCCCCGCCCTCAGCCCCAGCCGGCTTTTCCAAGCAGACCCCGGCTGCCCGAGAGGCCAGCATGCCTGCGTCCCTGCCCAGCCCCCTCGTCCCGCTCCCAGCCACCCTGGCCTCGTTTGCCAGCGCTGCTGAAACTTTCTGAACAACGAGCCACCATCTCTGCTGGTCAAAGCCCATCTACTCTGCCTCCCCCCAGGACTTCCACTGTGAGTATCTCAGTGCTTCTAAAACAAACCCGCATTCAGCGAGGGTCCTAGGGCTGTGCCTTGGGGCTACTAGCAGTGGGCGCCTTTAGTTCCTGGTTATGAATCTGTCTGCATTCGGTACTCTGTAGGTAACCATGCAAACAGGTTATCAATTCCCTCCTTGATGGGCAATTTCCAATTTCTCTCAATTCCAAAATAAAAGTTACCTCATCTGTGAGATTTCTCCGGGATATTCCTAGATCACGGGGCACATACTTCTTCACTTACTGGATGTTTGCAGGCTGCCCTGCACTTGCCATCCCACCCCGGGGACTGCTCTCCTCCATGTACTGTGTCCCCAAGTAGCCCCCAACATTTGGCCTTATCAGACCCCCCCCCCAGGGTCAAGGAGCACAGGGGGCACCTCTGCCTTTCCTGAGCTCCATCCAGCACGAGCATCTTCTCACTGTGTGTTCTGCCGTGTGGACTTGGTCTTCTGGTGCTGCCTGTTCATGTCCTGTGCCCATTACTTTGTTGTTTGCTTTCCTATAAGCTATGCACAAGTTCTTTACATTGTATGCATCAAGATATTCTTTGCCCAATTTGTAGCTTGTATTACCAGTGGTTTATGGTAAGACTTTTACAGTGTTGTCTTATTGACATATATCAATATTTTTTTGTAGGACTTGTGCTTTTAGTGGGCTTCATGGGAAATCCTTCTCTATCCCGAAATCATTAAGATAATCTCTATTTGTTTAACTTTAAGATTACACTTTCTACATTTAATCATTCATTCATCTGTGGGGTTCT
The DNA here is from genome assembly GCF_003265705.2 of Callorhinus ursinus. NCBI lineage: Eukaryota > Metazoa > Chordata > Mammalia > Carnivora > Otariidae > Callorhinus > Callorhinus ursinus. The sequence goes on from NW_027397065.1 coordinate 92,464,187, forward strand.
CTTACTGGGGTAAAATATACATAAGATTGTGCGACTAGCACCGAATCTCTCTCCTCTCCCCAGACAGACTCATTCATTTTTTAATGCTTTTATTCCCCAGATCCTTACCAAGCACCTGCTAGGTGCTGCTATAAGGCGCTGGACCGTGCCAGTAAACAGAATAAATGAATCCCCCTGTCCCCAGGCGGCTGACCCTTCTGCAGAGGAGGCAAGACAGACAGATAGCATCACACGGACCAGGTGCATACCCAGAGACCAGAGCAAGGAGCCCCAGGGTTTGTCCCTTCCGGCCACAGCCCACCACCAGCCTGAGGTGACAGCACAAGGCCTACACACCAGCCACACATCGGCCCCGATTCAAAGTGGACGCTGATGTGACTCTAAGCCATTTCCTCAAGCAAAGGCACCTGGTGGCAAAAGCAAACTCCCCAGTTGTAGATGAAGGGGGTGTCTGTGCACGTGGAAGGCAGACAGCTCATCAGGGAGGTGCTTCCAGAGGTGTGGACAGGGCAGGCAGCGGGAGGGTGGCTCTGAGGACAGCCCTGGCCTTGGTCCCACTGGGGCCCCTGTGGGCAGGTTTCCTGGCAGACTCTTCCCAGGGAGGCCAAGTACAGGCTGGCTCCCCCGCAGTTTTCGATGGGGGAGCACAGCTCAGATCGCACGCTGGAGAAAGTGGGATGAACCGGGGTTGGGGACCACACTGCACAGTCCTCAGTGGGAGGTCTCAGGCTAACTCGTGGAACCAGAGAAGAGGCCCCCCTCCGTGCTCCTCACACGCTGGCCCTCGACCAGGCCCAGACTGTCCTGACCCGGGTTCCCAAGGCTGCCACCCATCCTCACCGCCTCTGCTGTACCCTCTCCCCAGGGACAAGCCACCTCGGACCTTGGTGGGAAAGCCATCAGAGCGATGTCCCCACAGCCCGTGGCTGAGGCAGGTGGGTCCCCGGAGGGCCTTGTGCAGCCTGTCCTGTGGGGAGAAAGTGTTTGGGGGACAATCAAGTAAGAATTTACAACATCCACCAAACAATACATGTCCACAGATTTTATTTTTTCTGCATCTCCTACTATTAGAAACCGTCTTTACTACTGAACTAAAAATAAAGCAAATAAAAGGATTCAGAGAAAAAGGTTTAAGTTGAAGCATAAGCAACCTGTTGTATACAGCTCGAGGGACTGACACAGAGGAGCAGCTATAAAATGTTACAGATATAATTGTGCAAGTCTATTTGCCCACAGAGCTTACCGAGAGTTTTACATCTTAAGACAGAAGACGATTCTAAGAGGAGTGATTTCTGGACACACCTTTTGAGAAAGGTTGGCCTCACACTGTTAGGTTGCATCTCTACCTTCGACTTTGGCTGAAGTGGATGATACTCGGTTTAGCAAACTGTGCTCCCCAGGGTCCCTGTAACGGGATGTTCCACCTCTGGAACCAGAGAAAGCCAACCAGAGAAAGCCCAGGCGGCTGGCCCCTCTGAGCCCTGACCCTGAAAACAGGGTCCACGACAAGCACACATCAGGCCTACATCAGTGACATTTGAATTTACTCCACACCCTCGTCCCAGTTTCCCAGCGTGGGTTTCTACCAAGGAACCCGCCTTCACATGTCATGCCTGTTAAGTACAAAGAGTCTGCAGAAATCACAGGGCCGCCCAGGTGTCCCCCCGTGCACAGCTGTCTGTGCACAGGGCACCTGGACCCCTCGTCACTGTCCCGCCTGCTAGGAACCAGACATGAATTCTTTGTGAGCACTCACTGAGGTGGGAGGTGTGTCTACAAAGGGGCCCCGGGGGCCAACTCCACCAGACGCCTGCGATGAGCAAGCCGTCTTAACACAATCTCATGTAGGGCCCTCATTGCATCACAGGAACATTACAGACCAAGAAGCAACACTGAGAACGCTTGAGTTCTCCTCAAATGACGCTGCTTGGCTATATGTCCAGCACTCCCCCCAGATTCCTTTTTCAAAGATGAAAAGACAAAATTTCCTTAGATCTTATTGCCTATTAAAGTTTGATGTGATGTCTGATGGTTTACTGGGGAGGGCCTGGGCCCCTGGGGTCTGCATCAGAGACTCACGCACCCCTGCCTGCCCCAGCTTACCTCATCGGGATACAAGCCTGGGACCACTCACCGAGTCACGTTCTTCGTAAATCTCTTCTGACGAGGGCGGTGAAAGAGGAAACCAGGTCTGGAGGTAACCACTCCCACAGACTCCCGTGATCGAGGGACGGAATTTGAGCTCAGAACTGAGCTGCCTTCAGGGTCTGCTTGGCTAACCGTCCTGCGGCAGTGGGATGTGGGAGTTCGCAGTTCCTGATGAGAGTAAGCCTCGCCCCTGGAGACGTGAAACCGACCACAAAGACACTCTCTGCCTTACAAGAGCGACATGAAGAGCCTGCTTGGGTCCCAGCCGGGCAGGCAAGCACCACACAGCAAGCCTCGGCCACAGACACTGAGAAGTCTCCCGAACCAAACTGAGGCCATGGGTTACACCTAAGGGAAGAAGGAGGAAGCCGCTCTGTTGGCACAGTGAATGAGAAATGCCAGAATGCTGTGTTCAGGGGAGGTGAAGGGGCTTACGTGTCCCCTGCAGACACTGACAGCCATGTATCCAGAGCCTCCTGCAGCCCGGCTCAGCGAAGACCCGCCATCAAGATGCCATTCACGGTGACCTCGAGGGGCTTGTCTCATAACCCCTTTCTATAGATGACAGAACCCAGACTGAGAAGGGGAAAGAACCCATCCCAAGTTCCTGTCAGTGCATGAGGGTGCCTGACCCCCACCCCAACACACAGGCAGCCCCCGGGGGACCCTCCCCTGTCGGCACACTTACACAGGTAAGTCATGGCATGGCACACACATGCCAGGGTGTGTCCAGAGAAACGCATGTGTGTTTTAAGTAGTACCAAACTCACAGACTCACAATGAGCACAGAGGACACGCCATCCTAGCGGGACCCACATAACCATCTGTGAATGTGGAAGCAACCATTTGTTCAAAGAGAGGGGACAAACTGCCCAACACAGAGTACTCACTCTCTTCCCCGGGGATCAGAAATATCCACACCTGGACTTCTAGGGGAGTACATGGAGTCGGCAGCACCCTTTCCCCGTAACCTGGTCGGTAGCTGGAATCAGCCTTCCGCAAAACGCCATCTGCAACCCAGGATCCGGTTCTCAAAGCGGTGAGACCAATTCCCTAACCTTCATAGAAGAATCTACACTTTATATTTACCCAGCCTTGTCAGAGGCAGACTGCTGAGAATTTGGGGAGATGCACTTGCCTACCCCCAGGCCCCCTGTTGGCGGGAAGCCTGCTAGTCCCAGAAGCGAACGCCATGCACTTGCTAAGGTAGCTAGCGCTCAGTGAGCTCTCACCGGGTGCCAGACCCGCATTCACTCTCCCAACCCTACGAAAACCTTCCTGACAGGTTCAACCTGACCCCACTTTACAGCCAAGGAGGAAACGGGAGGCAGAGAGGAGCAGAGCCCCTCCCAGGGTCATGGCAGAACCCGTGCCCGTGACTTCAGTCCACTGCTTCTCATGTCATGGGATATAACTCACGTGGTGGGGCCACCTGTGCCCTGTGCCATCTCGCCCCAGCCTCAAGGACGGTGACGGTGACAAGTAGCTCTCCAGGGCAGTCCTGGGGATTCTGAGCACAGAGGACAGGAAATGGCTGAAAACGCTGTCAGAAGATTGTTACCTGAGTGAGGTTTTGTCTATAAGGACATCTGAGGCCCACCGAAGTTGGACATGTTGGCCGTGTCGGAGGGGACTGGCCCAGCTAAGCAGCAAATAGTTCACTTTCTGCTCCAAGAAAGCCACCGCACAAAGAATTAGGCTCATTCTGGGGGATCGACACATGTTCTCAATGGGGACCATTCTAAAAACACATGATTAACAAAATATACACCATTTCAGCTTTAACTACACAAACATGCCAGGGGTCAAGGACCACACACCCAGTATGTCCTTCCCCGAACACAAATGCTAGCTTCCCAATCCTTGTTCTAAGGGATACACCCTCTCCACGGAGGCTTTGAAGTCAAGTAGCTTATAAAAGGCCTCTGATCCCGTAAGAGATCTTGGCCTCATCAATTCAAGGGTTGAAAATATGTACAAGGATCCTCTTATGACCAATATTCTGAAGTGAAGAAGCCAGATCAGGTGATTTCCAGCGTCTGTTACAGGAGACGAAGAGCTCTCACTCCAAAAGGCTTCCGTGTTTGCTAAAGCAAGAACCACTTGTGCAAAGCAAAGCCCCCGTGGGTCTTGGGCCACAGTAGCTGGGGCGTCGTGCATGTATGACGTGATGGGAAGAGGGACAGGTGAGCATGCAGGTGCGGGTGTGCATGGCAGGTGCGGGTGTGCATGGCAGGTGCAGGTGAGCATGCAGGTGCAGGTGTGCTTGGCAGGTGCAGGTGTGCATGCAGGTGTGGGTGTGTTTGGCAGGTGCAGGTGAGCATGCAGGTGCGGGTGTGCATGGCAGCTGCGGGTGTGCATGCAGGTGCGGGTGAGCATGCAGGTGCAGGTGTGCATGGCAGGGGCAGGTGTGTGCGGCAGGTGCAGGTGTATGCATAGCCACAAGTCTGCATGTGTGGGTTCGGGTGCAATGAGGGGAGCAGGTATGTGGGTAGGCACAGGTCTGCATTCACACACAGGTGAGCATGCAGGTGAAAGCTGGGCAGCCGGTGTGCCACTGCCCACCCCATCCGCACCTGCTCTACCCACTCACCTCGGAGGGTGCGCAAGGCATGGGATACCACCCAGCTGTGTGAGAGGCTCTGCCAAGGAGCCTGCAGCCAGCCAGACAGGGAGTGGGGGGGTGGAAGGAGGGGAGGGAACAGGCAAGAGGGGAGGGGGCAGGGAGCAACCTCACACATGGGGCCCACCTCTAAACGAGGCACCACATCCTGCAGACCCAACTGGGTCTGGCTCTGGGCCTGGTGACACATGCCCCCGCGGCAGTGGAGGACATTTTCATCACTCGTGAATTACTTTTCTCCAGGGCCTCTTTCCAGACCTCACGTCCTCCTGCCCCGGGACCTTCCTGATCCTCCAGCAGGAGCCGCTTCTCTCTCCCTGAAGCCCCCCAGACGCAGTCCCATGGCCCCAGCTAGCTGCCAGGCAGGCTGGGGAAGGTTGTCTTTACCCTGGGGGGCCGTGTGCTTCTCTACCGATAAGGAGGTGACAGTGCAGGCAGGGAGAGCCAGCAGGCTCACAGGCCCGGCCAGTGTGCCCTCCTCACAGTGACCCTCCTTTGGGGATTTGCCCTCCTCCCAACTAAACAAGACCCCGCCTTTGCACATTGGCAGAAATAATTCGACACAGCATTTTTCAAAGCCAATTAGAAAGAATTACTGTAAGCAATTGTTTTTCATAAAATACCATTCCTTTGAGAATAATTGTTTTCATATTTGTGGGATTTTTGACATTTTAGGAAGCAAAGTTACATGTAAACATTTGTTCTGTAAACCACAAGTGTGAAGAAAGATGTGCTCAAGTACTAAAAAAATGCTTCCATGCCTCCAAATTTCAAAACTCTCTTAAATGTTGATGAAGACCCATGGAAGAGGTCATCAGTTCAGATCCTGCTTTATGCCGAGGATCATGTTCTCACGTCCAGGGAAGTGGGACAGAGAACATAGCTAAGAGAGGTTGACGAGGTTTCCCATCTCTGGGGCCCTTCAAACCCACACTTCCATGGTGTTGAAATCTACACATAAGATATAAAATACTGCCAAGTATTTAGATCCTTATTTGATGTCAAACATCTGCATATTTGAGGGAAGTGGTTTCATCTGGAACCCAAGTGCTGCAGAAATAGGACCTCTCTGGAGAGGGCACAGCCTGCAGAGATGGATGGCCATGGGGCAACGTCCATCCGGGAGTCCTGACCCCTGGAAATGAGGCCAAAGCCTTCAGTGGCCCTGGCGGTGATCTTGGTCGGCCAGTCAGTTTCTTGTGCCTCAATTTCCCTATTTATAAAATGGCCCCTATTTTACTCACAGAAGGTGTCTTGGAAACTATTCTGTTCCAAACAAATTAAACTTCAGGTCAGATACACGTGGAACACACCAGTGCCCTGAGAGCCATACACACACCAGGGGGTGAGGGTAAGAGGACCCCTACTTCTTACCAGCCTGAATTTTGGGTCAAACTTGAAGAAAGTGAGGAGGCAGAAATGCAGATGTCCAGGCAGAAGGAATAGCCGATGATAGAGACCTAAGGACACCTGCCCACAGGGTTGGGAGGCCACCTGGGGAAGACAAGCTAGAGGGGCTAGAATGAGGGGCTCCAGCTTTCTCGCTGATGGGGTGGGTGTTGCCAGTGAGCCAGGAGCCTGCTGACCTGTGGGAGGGTACCCCTGGCTGCAGTGCTCTGAAGGTCTTTTTATTCTGAGCTTTGAAACCTGGGGCCTGCTGACCCTGGAGGGATGGCCCTTCCCAGAGCTAGCTAACTCACCTTTCACGGGAAAAGCAGCCCATCCAGAACCCACTCCCACCCCTCCTCTCTGTGGCCACTACCCTCCAGCCCTAATCACCCCCAGGGCAGGTGCCAGACAACCAGGGACCGCCCCACACCCATCAGCCACTGAAAATACAGTAGCTAATTCTAAGCCTGGTTACCCTGCTTCCTCTGTGCCTCCTGTGGAAACCATAGTGAAGGGTCTTGACACATTTTCCACCTACCCCCACAACCTCCGGACAGACCCTGGTGCTTCCCAACCCCCACGGCTTGCATGCCTGCTAGGCGACTGAGCAAAATTTCACGCTTTGTGCCCTTGTCTGTGTGTCTCACCACACCACGCTAAAACAAATCCCAGGTACCCTTCCAACACAGTCTTATGGAAGTATACATTTTACGCGCTCCAAAACAAAACTTCCAGTGGAATTTTTAGCAATAGGACAAACCATTCTATAATTTGGATGGACAAATAAACTTCTATGAATCTCTAAGACAATTCTTAAAAAGAAGCAGCAACAGGAATTTGCCCTACTGGTTACTAAGGCACATGATTCCAAAGGTACAACAGTTAGAACAGTGTGGGTCCACCAGGAACAAATAAACCAATGGAATAAAATAGAGCATCCAGAAATAGCTTTATAAAACCTTGTGTTCATGCCTGAAGGGGGCCACAAGCTGGGGAGGGGAGTCGATAGATGGTGTTGATAATACGGGGTCACGGTGCTGAGGAGAAAAATGCGTCGACGGATTAAAAACACCATGAAAGGCAGAATGAAAAATAAGTATCCAAAGAAAATGCAGAACTCATCTTCTCTGAGAATCTGTAGGTAACTCTAAAATTCAACAGACAGACCAGAACCTACAGCCCCACGCCAGCAAGCAGGCACCTCGTGTTGTCCGTCCGTCTGGAGAACGGGATGCTCCGCCTTCCTAAGGCAGAAGCAGGGCAAGAATAAGGAGCCGCAGGGACCCCACTAAGGTTTCCCAGAGCCCGGCCAGCTGCTCTGTGAGCCAGGGTCTGTATTCTGGAAGGTTCCTGGAGAACCATGGGGGATTTGCCTGAGAGGTTCAAGGGCCCCGCTGGTAGTTTCTCCAAAACAAGAGAGACAACTCCTTATAACCCCTTGCCCAAGACCAACTTCTCCTAGTCAAGCTTCCAGAACACTCTATGACTTCTAGAATATTCCATCACAGGATTAAAATTGAAGCAAAGAAAGTATGAAGCACTGCAAGGCAACCAACTTCCCTGGACTCACCCTTCCAGGCCCTGCACTCCTCACCCCTGCTCTCCACAGACCCATCCTTCTGAACCTTCCATTCTCACCCCTGCTCTCCTGGCTGCTTTCTGCCTTTGTCAGCCTTTTGGGTTTCTCCAGGGCTCTGCTTGTGGAGGAGTGGAGAACTCCTCTCCCTGCTGCCCATCCTTCTTTGCTCTCGCTCTGAATAGCTCTTCACACTGTCCCACCAGCTCCCAGCTGGGCTCTTGTGTCTGTGACCAGAGCACGTGGCAACTGAACGCTCAGAGGTCAGCAGTGTGCTGATGGACACACAGGCACCACCATAGTCCCCAGGGCTGTGCCGTCATCATGCCCAGCAGAGAAGGTAGGCACTTCCCAACTTGCCTCGTATAGAATTGACAACCGAGGCTAGGAGGAGAGGTCACCTGCCCCAGTCCAGTGTGAGGCTTAGAAAGGGCTGTGGGACCTAACTCTGCTCTCTCCCTTTTTCTGTATGGACGAGGCTGTGTAAGAGGGCCTGGAGTACTGCTGAACCACGGGCCTCTCTTCTGGTTCCCCAGCTTTTCTCTCTCCGTCAAAACACAGAAGGGCCCTCAGCAAGGTGACACTTGACCATTTCAGCTGGCAAGGGGATCAGCCAGGTTATCAGAGGGCTGATCACTTTCTGACCTGCTGCCCAAGCAGGGGCACAGCTGGGGAGCCTCACAGGGCACAGGTGTCCTCAGGACGCCAGGACCAGGCAGTCCCACGGCAAGGGTCCCACAGCAATGCACGAAAAGTGTGGACTACTTCCTCATGATTTCAGGCATTCGGGTGTGAACCAAGGGGCTGCTGGATTGTGTCCAAGTCGTCCTTCCTCACCCATGGCTGCGTCAGCCCCACCTCCTGCCAGTCAGGGTCACAAGGAGAGGCAAGGACAGAAATTTAGCTGCTCTCACTACATACAGTTTGTGGTAAATGTTTGAAACTTATAAATTTTGATGAAGGAACTATTTCACTTTTGCCCTAGTTAATAATACTGTGCCACAAATTAGGGATCCCCAAATGTCTCCCCTTCATGCAAGGGAGTAATTCCATGAACTAGGGTAATAAGGCCACGAGAAAGAATCATTTGATTCACACCCCATCAAAACACTGGGTGCCAGTCAGCAAATGCCTCTGTGCACCCCTCGTGCCTGGTCCCACCATCTGGGGGGGGGCTCGAGATAGAGTGGACACTGCGTCTGGGAAGAGGCTGCTCTCAGGGGCTCCTGGTACAGCTCGCAGACGGGGCTGGCCCAGACTGGACCAGGGGCAGCACAGGGAGAACCTCCTTCCCTCCGCCTTCCACGTGAGGTCCCAGCGCGGACAAGCAAGGAGGAAAAAGGCAGCAGCTGTCTGGGCCCACTCCTAGTGGAGCCTCGACAGAGTCCGCGCTGGCCCCTCACACGTGAGGCCTGGCTCCTCGTGTCCCCTGGGATTCGGGCAGGTGGGGGGTCTTGTGCAGAGACCTCCTGAGCTGCTGGAGAAGGGGACTTGGCGGGCCTCGCTGCGCCGGGGACAGCAGCTCAGGAGGTCTCTGCACAAGACCCCCCACCTGCCCTGAGGGTCCCCGCGGTCCGGCCACTGCGGGAGGCGCGCCGCCACAGCCCGGGCGCCCCTCTGGACGCGAGGTCCAGGACCCCCGCCACCGCCTGCGGGCCCCCAGGAGCTGAGGTCAGGCGCCAGGCGCGGGCGGGGCCGCCTCCCGGGGCGGGGCTCTCAGGACACCCC
>NW_027397065.1:92474050-92474978 GCF_003265705.2 Callorhinus ursinus
CCGCTCCCGCTCTGCGCCCCGCGCCCCGCTCCCTGCGGCGGGCGGCGGCCATGAGGCTGCGGGCGCGCGGTCCCCGGGCCGCCCCCGCCTCCAGCGCCGCCTCCAGCGTGGGGGCCGGCGACGCGCCGCGGCTGGCGCCCCCGGGGCGGAACCCCTTCGTACACGAGCTGCGCCTCAGCGCCCTGCGGAAGGCCCAGGTGGGTGCCCGCCCCAGGCCGGGCCGCCGGGGACGGGGATGCGCGGCTGGGGAGGGGTCTCGCGGGCCCGGCCCCGCGGCCGCTCCGCCGCTTCCAGCGGCCTGCGACCCCAGCCCTGCGGCCGGCTGCCCTCGCCCCATCCCCGGGGCCCTCACCGTGCTTCCCGGCCCCACACCCCCTTTCCCGGATCCCCGGATCGCCACACCCGCTTCCCTTGGCGTTCCGCGCCGAGCGGTCCCCGGTCCCGCGTGCGTTCCCGCCGCGTTCAGGCCCCTCGAGGGACCGGCGCGGCTCCCCCTGGATGTGACTTGGTCACTTGATGAGCTCCATGTGTGGGACCTCGTTGGTCATTTGAGTCCAGGCCGGAGACGGGAGTACGAGCCGTGCGAAGCTTTTCCTTCGGCAGGATTTCCGCCTCTGCGTTTGCAAGTTGTGTTCTGGGGAGGGTGCAGGGGAGGCTCCCTTGGGGGTTCGTCTGTAACGGAGTCGATTTTATGCATCCCCGGTTCCAGCGAGGGAGGCAACGGTGTGCAGTTTCCATCACGTGTTATGTGTGGCGTCCCCTGGTCCTGGCTGAGGGATGGACGCCTGCGGGAAGCAGTGGGGGCCCACACTTGTCCTTTTTCTTACAGGGCTTCTGGGGGGGGGGGGGGATCCATTCCCCTGACCTGGTGGGAAACATTACCGCACCTGGTGGGGTCATTTCCCGACCTGGTGGGGTCATTCCTGGC
>NW_027397065.1:92474988-92517734 GCF_003265705.2 Callorhinus ursinus
GTTGGGTTATCCCCCGACCTGGTGGGAAACATTACCGCACCTGGTGGACTAATTCCCGGGCAGTGTTGGGCCTCAGCATTGACATTCCTGCTCTCTGGTTGTGCATTATGTTTGCATTTCTGTAAGATGTTGCTCACAACACTGCCTTTCTTTTAACTCCAAAACTGTAATAGAAGCAGGCACAACTTTAGGATTTTAACAGTTGTGCAGTTGATGGAGAGTAGCCAGACATTTTGGGGGTGACATTGAGATTCTTCTTTAATGCATAAAGTTATTTTTCTGAAATAATATTAAAGTGAAAAGTTCTTGAAGTTTGGTGTTGTTGTTGTCCTGGGTTGTGTGCTTTTCTTGAGGCATCCTCTAGGTGGGCTTGGTTACCCTCCTGGGAGAGGGTTAGGGTAGGCACAAGACTGAGGACAGGGGAGGGAGGGGAGGGTGGCATCCCGTCTAGTGACATGAACAAGCAAGGTTGTACCAGTCAGCTCTCTTGGGCCTTGTCCCCTGTGTCTCATGTGTCTGGAGACAGACACCGTTATCTGCCCGCCCCTGGTGTTGCCGACACACACCCCCCTCCCCGCGTTCCTTTGCTTGCAGACTTGAACTCATCACCTGCCCGCCGCTGTACCCAGCTGTGGAGGGGTTAGGAGCGCAGCCGCTTCTTCTGGGCTCCTGAACGGTGCCCCCACCAGCCCCCACCCCCATCGCTCCTGTGGTCCACAGGCCTTTCTTCCCGCACGGCTCTGAACCCTCTGAGGGTGGCCCTGGGACCCGGACTCTTCCAGGTGGCTTCCAAGCCCCGCCTCCCCCGTGTCTTCCTGCCTTTGCCTTCTCTGTCTGGCCTCTCTGCTCCTCCTGCGGGTCTTGGGTGACATATCACCTGCAGGAGGAAGCCCCCTCCTCCCTGGGAGCCGCCTCTGCGTCCCTGTCATGCTTGCAGCCCCTCCCCCATTACTGGGGATGGACAGGGGCCAGGTCCATCCTGCCACAAACTGCTCGTTGTCCGAATGGGGTCCACTGTAGAGACTCGGCTAGTTGTTGAGCGAATAAACATGCAGAAGGGATGGATGTCTGAGCAGAGCCAGAAATCCCCCGCACCCCTCAGGCAAGGGGCACCGGATTGTAAATTGGGGGTTTAGAGCAGCTTCTAATGGGCTCTTCTTCAGCGTGAGGCGGAGATTCTGGTTTTAGATGTTGGCGGGCAGCTTCTGGAGACATTCAGAAAAAAGAACAGGTGGGTGGAATGTTTTAGCCTCCTGGAAAGGGAGGGATACTTTGCATACACCTTGTTGCAGTGTTTCAGAGGCCATGTCAGATACTCATCAGAATAATCGTGGTGTATTTTATGTGTTCATAACAGAGCTGTGGTTACTGCTCAGTTATCCGCAGTGTGTGGTCCAGGGTATAGAGCTTTTAACTGCTAAGTTCCAGTTCTGCTCCACAGAAACATTTTGCTTTTCGCAAGCAGGGCTCTGCAAGCTTTTTACCTTTACGTAATACACTATGCTAAGGTTTCCACAGAGGAAACTAGCCTGCCCAAGCGAAGAAAGTCGGCCTCCAAAAACAATAAATAAATGAATCCTGCAATGACTGAGATACCTAAGGGCTGCTCGGAAACTCCCCTAAATTCTGAGTTAGGCTAAACCAGCAAGGGTGCCTGTGTTCACCTGCTGCTGGGGAGGGGCCGCCGCTGTCTGCAGATTAATGACCAGTCCATCTGTCATTTAACTGCAGATTTAGCAAGGAGCTTAAGCATCTCTTTGGACAGAAAATAACTCGTTAAGATAGGAAAAACTTATAGTATCATATTGGGTAGTCGTGTGGTGATTTGCTGTTTTGGGGGTCATAAAGTGGTTTCTATCCCCGGGGTTTTTCGGGTGCTTTTGTTGGAACCCCCGGGTGTGAGTGCATCCCAGCTCCAGCTCTGATGTTGCCCCATCTCTGAACTCCCAGTGACGAGTGCCAGGGAGAATTTACTTCCTGGAAAGCGGTCTAGCTTCCTGTACACATTGGAAGTGAGTCCTCTGTGGGAGGATGCTGCTGCGTGCCCCCCTTTCCCAGTTAAATCCACAGAGAGGATTATCATGAAGGTTGAATGCAGGGACAGACTCCAGCCCAGCAGCCCTGCAAGGTGGCCTGAGTGCAGTTTAATTACCCAGAAGTGGATGATCTTTTTCTCTGAGTTCCTGTCCAAATGTGTGAGTTTTGATTAAAAGAAAGAAAGCAGCAGCAGGTGCTCCGGTTTCAGCCTGCATCCTGAGCAGGTGTGGCCCCTCTCGGGCAGGGAGTCCCATGCCCCGCAGACTTCCAGGCCCGCTGGTTTCCACGTGCTTCTCTGACCTGCCAGGCTCCCAGGCAGCCACCCCAGCCCTCCTGCTGCCCCTGTGTCCATTCATGATGACAGCTCTCTATCAACCCCAGCACTCTGCCAAGAGTGTGGAGGGAGGGGCATGCGGGGAGATGACCTGACTCCAAGCTGGTGTTCTGAAGGGGCTGGTGGCAGTAGAAACCAGGGGGGATCATGGGGACGGAGGATTTCCAGGAGAGCGTGTGTCCCATGGGAAGACAGAGAGGGCTGGCTGCAGCAGGGCAGATCCCAGGCCTCAGGTGCCCTGCCTCCTCCTGACAACCTGGGAGCCTGACGGTACCACCTCTCTTGGTGCGCGTGTAGCCCAGTGAGGTGCAGGGGCATTTCTCCCGTGTCCTTGCCATGCTAGTCGCTCAGTGGCAGCCCTGGAGGCAGGTGGGTGCAGGGTCGTGTGTCATGTCCCTGAGTCCCAGGTAGGGAGACTTAGGTCCAGGGAATGCAGTCCCCAGAGCCCCAGGCAGGCTCAGGGCTCAGGACAGGTGAGCTCTTAGGGGACTGGCTTTTTCTTCTAACACACCAAGAGCTTCCTGACATCTGGTTCTCATGTTCTAGAAGGGTGTACCTGTAAACTTAACTGTGGCTAGTGAGGAGGCCTGGGGCGGGGGGAGGCCCAGGGTTGGAAAGACTTGACTTTCCGTACTCCATGCTCTTGTGTCCTGGAATACAGGTCTTTAACGTCTATACACAGGTCTTGTGTGCGTGTTTGTGCACACGCACGCAAGTGTAAACACACACACAATTGTGTTTTACATTTTTTTAAATTTATTAGTACTGAGTAAAGTACTATCAGTCTTATCTCTCATTTTAGAAAATCAGGATTTTGTCCCTGAAAGCGGCCACTCAAGCGCCCAGTTGCAGGAGGAGGGAGCTTGCCCTGCTCCGATCCCCATGGGCATCCGAGCCCCAGATGCTGGAGGAGGTCCAAGGAGGTGCCCCGGGCTCCTTCTGCTCCTGTGAATCTGAGCACGGCTCCCACGAATCATGTTTCACAAAGCCTTGCCTCTGCGCCGCCCGACCAGAGACCAGTGCCTTGCCAACCGCTCTGCCCTTGCCCCTTCCTGCCGCTTCGTGCCCCTTCGTGCCCCTGGGGCCTTCAGCCGGCACAGCCAGGACACAGTGCTGCGGTCCCCAGAGCGGCGGGGCTGAGCTCGCCCCTCGCCCAGTCCTCACGCGTTTGCTCTGATGTGTCAGGGTGACCTTAACCTTTCCCAAACTGGTGTTTCTCATGTTTCTAGTGTCCCGTAAGCCTTGAGTGAGGTTGTTCTTATGAAAATTAGCCCAGAAGACAGTGTGTGTCTGTGAGATTGCAGTGTTGACCTTCTCAAGCCCGGCCACCAAGCAGCCCTTCGAGCCACGTCTTGCGGTGTCGTAACTAATCGGCACGTTCCCAGTTTTGCTCCACGTTCCAGCCTCGCGAGCTGAGGTGTTGCCAAGCTTGTTAAACGCTGTCCCTAAACGTGCACCCGGCTGCGGCTCCCAGTGTCTCCGATGTGCCACACAGCTGCCATGGACTGCCCTGCGCAGAGCCCCTGGCTTCGTCCCGCTCGTGTGCAGGACCTGCCGCAGGTGCTGGAGACTTGGCCTCTACCCCCAGAAGTCACATTTCCATCTGAGGGCCAGAGGACTGATTTCTTTTCTCTAAAATGCTCCTTGCCACATGAAATCTTTTCTTAAAACGTCTTTCACGATTTTGATATTCCAAACCCCTAGGATACGGATGCAGAGCTGGCTTTCACAGGGTCCCTGAGGTCTGGGGGGTGGGGACCAGTGTGCCCACCCAGCAGGGTCTCTGCTCCATGCCCGGCACCCCCAGAAGTGAGCCTGGGGCCCCGCAGCCAGGGGCCCAAGGCTGAGGGGCTGCTTTGGACCAGGCCCTGAATGGTCCTGTGTGCAGGGCCAACAGCCGAGCAGAACCCCCTCCCTGTATACGTGGGTCTTTTCACCGGTAGGAAGGAATCCCTGTGCCATGGGACTCATTAGCTCCACATCCTCGAGGGGGCTCCCGGGCCACTGCAGCTCAGCACATCCCAAGCCCGGAGCCCTCCTCCTCCCTCACCCCGAGCACTCAGAACCACTTTCGCCTCCTGCCCCCACCCAGGTGCACCGGTCAGCAGCCGCCACCCCATGCCCTCCCATCCCACCCTAACTGTGCTCCTGCATTGTGCTGAGGAGCACTTGGATCAGTCTGCTCCGCACATCCCCAGTGTACTTGGAAGAGTGACCACCCTGGCCGGGGCTGACTACTCAGGCTCCTACCACAGGCTTAGTGTCAGGCCCATTCTCACCCCACAGATGTTACTGGTGGGCCAAGAACTTCCCCGCGGGGTCAGAGCCAGGATGCCCTGGGGAGCTCCCCGCGGCTGGGGGTCAGAGCCAGGGTGCCCTGGGGAGCTCCCCGCGGCTGGGGGTCAGAGCCAGGGTGCCCTGGGGAGCTCCCCGCGGCTGGAGGGGTACTTACAGCTGGGGCCTAGGGGCAGGATGTGGTTAGGGGGCTCCCTACAGTTGGGGGGCAGGGCCTGGATGTTCCCTAGGAGCTTCCCGCAGATGGGGGCCTGGAGCCAGCTTTTGGGTGAAGCCAGCAGTTGGGGGTGAGGTTGAGCCAGGACATGCTGGGGGTGCGGTGTCGGAGAGCAGAGTGGGCAGGAGGTGCCCAGGTGGGAGCACCTGCAGCTGGTCTGGACATGGCAGGACTGCTCCTGGAGGGTCCCCCTTGGCGAGCAACTCAAGATGCTGTTATCCTGGGCCCCACAGGCACTCTGCTGGGATTTGCTGAACAAATGGAAGCAGCTGGGAATGCCACAGCGCTTGAATTTCAAGATTCTTTTATTCAGACTGTGCCAAAGGCCCTGGAGATAAGGGATTTCCTAGGGCCACACAGCCTGGCTGCGTCTGTCAGCGTGAGCGGGTCTGTGGGGGCAGGGTCTGTCCGGGGGAGGGGGGAGTTCTTGGTGGGGCTCTCTCTCAGTCTTCTCGACCCCTGCCCCAAGGCCGACCCCGGGGGCCCCACCAGGCACCTCTGCACCCCCCCATTCCCTTCCCCTGCTGACTGAAGCACCAGCGAAGGTAAACAGCTGCCCGCTAACTGCGCACCCTGCTGTGTGCGGGGACCACCCCAAGCTGAGGGGGTTGAAACCTGGGACGATGTGCAGTTAGGAGGAGGGAGTGCCTCACTTTCTCAGACCGTGAGCCCCGAGCAGGGACCTGCTCTGTCCTGGACCACAGCCAGCGGCTCCGGCTCCTAGCAGCCCGGGAGAAGCACTGACTGTTAGTAAACAGATGAGCTCATGGCCCCGTGGAGCTCGCCTGAGCGCGGGAACTCAGGTGGTCCCTCCACCGGGGCCATTCTGAGCCTGTGTGTGGGGATCATCTGCTCAGTGGACCAGGCAGGTCCTTCTCTGTACGTGGTCTGTGCACCTCTCCCTCCCTGTTCCCGCTCCCTCCGTGTTTCCCATCCCCTCGGGTGGGGGTGTTCTCAAGAAAAAGCCTGTGCCCCCTGGGATGGCCTTTCTGTTCCACTCACCAGGTTGCCTGTGGTGTGGGCCCTGCACCTGCCCCCCCCCCCAGAGCGGCCCGTCCAGCCCTGCTCAGAGCCTGAGCTTCTCTGCCCGTCTTTGGGACTCTGCAGTTCCTGGTCTCTGCAGGTGGGAGGTCTGTGCCTAGAAAGCTCCCTTTCTGAGCAGCTGTGCTTCCTGGGTGTCCGGGGCCCCCAGGCGAGATGCCTGTGGGAACGGGTCAGGTGCCTGCAATCTCTAAGCAGGGATTTGGAGCCCATTCCTGCGTTGGATCTGAGCCTCGTCCCTGGAGTGGGGCAGCCGGCCCCTGCCAAGAGAGGCGGGCCCTGCTGGGTGCTAAGCTCTCGGGGGTGAGTGGGCAGCCAGGGAAGGGCCTTTGGCCTGCAGTTTGGCTTATTGTGGGATTTCACATCTGGAGCCTGCGGGAGCAGCCGCTTGGAATCAGAGACCACAGGGTCTCCAGCTGAAGAGTCCTGAAAACCCTGAGGAAATGTGATTTTATAGGGAACAAGTGGGTATCGGAGGAGGGGCGAGGGGAGCCCAGAGGCAAGCTGGTGGCAGGGAGGGGCGTCAGCTCCCCCCCACGGCCCCCCAGGGCCCTGCTCCGGGCACTTCCTCTTCGCTTCAACCCCAGCAGCTGTTAGGGATCTTTCTCAATTCCCTGAAGGAAAGGTGCTCCCCACACAGCTCTGCCCCCAGGCCAGCTGGCGGCTGCGTCTGTTGCCCTGCCCACGGGGCTCTGGGCCAGGCCAGCTGCAGGCCCCGGTCGGTCATCAGGAGCCGCGCTGGCTCTGGCCTGTGGTCGGCACTTGGCACGTGCTCGCTGACCTAGTGAACTTGTTCACTGCCGCCGCTTGCACACAGCCCTGGGTGAGAGCCCCGAGCTGCTGGCTACAGTGCAGGTAGCCTGAACCCTCATGTGGCAAGGGGCCAGGACCTTGGGGTCGCCCAGACTGGCGGGGGCGGGGCAGGAATCTGCGTCTGTAGTAGTATTAGGAGCACCAGGGCTCTGGGTGCTCGGGTGGAGCGGGGTCTTTAGCAGAGGGCGCATTGCGCTCCCCCATGCCAGCCGGGGCTCCGAGGGCCGAGCCCCTACCGGGGGACCAGGGCGGCCGCGGCAGAGGCCGTGGTGACAGTGGTGGGTGCAGCGGGGACTTGGGAGTCCTCCCCTCAGCCCCCAAGCCTGTCCACCCCTCACCCCCTCACCTGTGCCGCGGGGACGCAGCAGGCCGTCCACCCCTCACCCCCTCACCTGTGCCGCGGGGACGCAGCAGGCCTGTCCACCCCTCACCCCCTCACCTGTGCCGCGGGGACGCAGCGCTCAGCAGGCCGGGGGCTTTCCTGGGCCTGTTCCTGGGCCTGCCCTCCACCTGGCCCACCGCACCCCCTGGCTGCCTCACACCCCTGTCCCTCCCCTGCCTTGGGGCCCAGCCTCGCCGTTCAGTGTCTTGCTGGTCCTCCCTGGAGACCCTGAGGCTGTCTACATGGCAGGTGTCTCCTGACGTCCCCAAGGGTGCACCTCCCTGGCCCTCATGTGGAGGTTCCGTAGCTCGTCTGCCCTTAAGCGTGGACCAAGTGCCCTGCCCAGGCCCCTCTGGCCCCCCGCCCCGAGGTCCCTGCTCTGTTTGCCTGGGGGGCCTGAGCTGCCCTCCGCGCTGATCACTGTGTGGTTGTGACCCTGTGACTGTGGGCCCTGGTTCCCCTGTGCTGGGGGCCTGCAGGCATGACCCCGGGAAACCCTCGGTGCTGGGGGACAGAGCTGGCCTTGGGCCCGAGCCCCTGGAAGGCACAGACCTCCACCCCTGGGCCTTCAGACTCTGGCCAAGGGGCAGGTGAGGAAGGACTGTGTGGTTTCGGTGGGGTTCCTGGTGTGTCTCCCTTGGTGATAAGGGTGCGTGTGTAGGGTCTCCTGATTGCAGGGCAGTTCTGATCCCATAAGGAGCTGCATAGGTGTTGCTTCCTGTGTGGACCATGCCATCAGCTGTGTGACGGGTGGTAGGTGCGCTGGTCTGGGAACATGGCTGTGCTCGGGCCGTGCGGCAGATCTGTACGTTCAGAGTGAGTTTCTGAGGGACACTCTCCTGCACCAGACTCCAGGCTGGCCGCACGTGCCCAGATGGGATCTGAAAGCTCCTGAACACAGAGACCGCGTGCATGCGGGGAAAGTCGGGGTTGCTTGCAGGTTCAAAGAAAAAATAGCTGTTTTAGCAACACTCTATTTAATTTTAGATTTGAGTGGGAGAGCTGAGAAGAAATAGCTTGTGCGTAGCAGTGACTGTGGTCCTGGCAGGAGAGGGTCCTCTGTCACACAGGTGGACACACGACGTCAGAGTGTGGGACAGCTGAAGACCAGGGGCAAGAAGACCAACGTTCACATGTTAGCGAGAAGAAGATGAGGGAGTCCAGTGTGAAGTGGACACAGGATTAAATAGGGTGACCGAACACGCAGAAGGCCGGCTGCCCCGGAAATGGGGTGCCCAGCGAGGACGGACCTGTCCCGCCCCCGGGGCGTTGCTCCCGGCAGCCGTCCCCACCTCCCCGCGCCGTCAGCACCTCGGATTTCCAGCCTTGCTCTGGTTCGTCTCTTTGTGGGCAGCCGTGTGTGACGATATGGCAGAGCTTACAGCCACTGTTGAGAACGAGGCTCTTTCTCTTTGCTTTTGAGATAGGAAGCTATTCCGTATCCCAGACAAGCCTGTGCAAGGGGTCGCGTCCCAGTGTACCCTATGTTTAGGAAAGGCGTTTTGCGGATTGGAGTTGGGGGAGCGGTGGGATGGGTTTTCTAAGGCTGGTTTGCTGGGTTTGCACCGGGAGGTGTTGGGTCCGGAGCTGATGCTCTTGGAGCTCCTTCCCAGGCTCTGCGGCCGGGAGTTTGTGCGGGAAAGTGCTGGATTGTGCCAGCCACCAGTGGCACTCCTCTGACCGTTGCCGTGCTGTTCCCAAGCTCTTTAGAAAGAAGACAAGTCCTGTGTCTGTTTTGTCATTGTGTCAGCAGAGCGTGGCCCCAGGAGGAAGAAACTAGCGCCCCGAGGCTCTTTGGAGCTGCTCCCTGCCCAAGCCAGGCTGAGTGAGGGGCATTGGGCTGTGGCTTCCCAGTTTCAGAATATTCTGTCTGTTCTAAGTCAGGATTTTGAAAAACAACTTGCTTTAGATTTTTTAAATATGTAACAGCCAGAGAGAAAGCTGGATCCCGCAGGTACAGTTTCCCTGTGTGTATCTCACGTGGCCGTCTCCGCAGAACCCATGAGGCTCGTCCCACATCTCCTCACGGGAAGAGCCTGGGGTACCCAGACCGACCTTCCTGGGGGCCGTTTGAGGCAGTCATGAGACCCAGCCCCAGGAACCAGGGTGTCCTCCCTCCACCCTGGAGCCCCAGTGCGGCTTGTTTCGGAAGATGAGCCTGTCCTGCCCCGCGGACCCGGACCCCAGCTGAGCTGCCGGGCTGCCCGTCTGCATCTTGCTCTGCCACGGGGCGCACACACTGTCTGGGTGGCTTAACTGATCGGGGGTAGTGGATTCTCTGTCGTATTACCCCCAGAACCACAGCCCTGTGGGGACTTTGATTCTAAGGCATTCCTTCAGCTGTGCACAGTGGGTCCACTCCACCTGCTGTGCGCATCTGGGCTGGGAGCGCCACCGAGGGCCCAGGAGTCTGCAGCTTCCCCTCCTCGGCCCTGGGAACCCATCCTGGTGGGTGTGGGCGGACCCGCAGGTCAGGGTACCGATTGTCCTTCCCACTTGGAGTCTGAGCACCCTCAGTGCCAGCTCAGGGTGCCTGTGGTCCCGCCAGGGCCCCCCATGTTCACTGTGCGTGCAGCACCCCCACTGATCGCTCCATTCCCCCGCCTCCTCAGGACCCACCCCCGCTAGTGATTGTCCACCTTCCGGGCATTCACTCAGGCCACCGGCCATCCTGGAAAATCCTGCCTTTCAAATGTTGTCATCTACGTGATGTGAAGATAGGAGCCCTGTTTTGTCTCTTCTGTCCCTGCGTCGTGGTCACCTCAGGATCTATCCTTGTGCCCCAAGGACCTTGAAGGTCCTCCCTCTGGCTGCTAACATCTGTCACAGGTGACCTTGGGCTCACTGTCCCCTGGTGGCACCCCTGGGTGACACCCAGCCCTGCTGCTACCAGCAACACCCACGCAAGCCGCTCCGCGGGGAGCTGGACCGGGCCTGTTGGCTGGCCAGGGTGACACATGCAGGCTGTACCCGAGTCGTCCCCTGCAGTGTGGAGGGTCCAGCACCACTGACGCATGGCTTTGTGGGGGAGGACTGGCTCCGAGGCCATCCCCAGAACCTCAGGAGCACCCGGCCTCTGCCAGAACCAGGCACTCGGCCTCCCTGTGGCGACGCTGCAGAGCTCTGGCCACCCAGCACGTAGGGGCCGGCACCTCCGGCAGTCCACATTGGCTCCCGATCCTCCGTGTCCTCCAGCAGCCCCCGGGAGTGGTTCACTGGGACTGAGGGTGGACAGAGCACTGACCGCGTGTGAGCGGAGTTTTCAGACGCTGGCCTGGGCTTGGGCTGTGCACCCTGTCCGGCCGGCGCCCCTCTGTGCCCGCGCTCCCGTTTTCTCTGACCCTGTGGGGAATGCATTTCTCTTCAGCGTGGTCGTCATGTGTTTCCCTCTCCTTCGGAACCGCGATAATTATTCTTTTCCACGATGAAAGCACACCGGCTTTGGAACCCCCACCGCCACCGAGCCGAGTGCCATGAAGCCAGCACCCGCCGCGCGGCCCGGTGCTCGCCATGTGCCTTCAGGCTGCTGACCTTTCCTGTCAGAGCGGTCACACTGACCCCCCTCGCGCTCCCCTTGGGCATCTCCTGCCTGTAGATTCTGTGTCAGCATCTGTCACAGCTGGCTGGCGGCCCTCGGATGGCGCCACTCCCATGTGCGCTCTGGGGTGCACGGCATCTGGGTGCATGGCCGGCCTGTCCACTTCTGTCAAGGACACATGTCACCGTAGTGACCCGCCGGGCACGGGGACAGCGTGGGTGGAGACAGCGTGGACCCATGTCCACTCCCGGCAAGGTCACACGTCACCACAGTCACCCGCTGAGCACGGGGACAGCGTGGACCCATGTCCACTCCCAGCAAGGATGCATGTCACCACAGTGACCCACCGGGCACAGGGACAGCGTAGGTGGAGACACTGGGGACCTGTGTGTGCTCCCGGGGCCTTTGTCTCTTAAATAGCTCGTCGGCGGTTACGTGTTGGTTGTGAAACACAAGGCACTTGCTCGCATGAAGACGACGTTACTGGTCTTGGCAGAGAGGAGGGAGTGGCCGCCATGTGCGTCTGAGCTGGCCATTGTGACCAGAGGTGCCCTTGGTAGAGAGTTCCAGACGGTACGTTAAGTGAATTCACTGTGAATTGGTGAATGTTTTACATTAGATCCAGAATTGTCCTTTCTGCATCTTATCACAGGAGACTGGAGACATGCACCGGTGCATCTGCTCAGGCAGGATGACGCCACAGGTGGGCAGCTTTAGCAACAGGCGTTTCTGTCTCCCGGTCCTGGAGGCTGGAAGTCCAGTCTCCAGGTTCCTCCTCAGGCCTCCCTCCTCGGCGTGTAGACACCATGTCTCCAGGAGCCCTCACACAGGCCTCCCTCTGCATGTGTCTGTAGCCTGATCTCTTCTTAGAAGGACACCTGTCATATGGAATTAGGGTCCACTCTAGTGACCTCGTTTTACCTTAATCACCTTTTAAAGGCCCTGGCTGCAAATACAGCCACATTCTGAGGTCCTGGGGAGGGGGGCACACAGTTCAGCCCCTAACACCAAAGCAGAGAAAATGTAATGAGCCCCGTGCCCACCGTCCCCACCGCGGCAATCACCAGCCTACGGCCGCTCTGGTCTCACGGACACCCACTTTCCTCCCACCCACAGTGACTGGGAAGCAAAGCCCAGACTTCACCATTTCAGCCACGAATGCTCCGGGGTGTATCTGCATCCCAAGGAGGAGGACCGCCAGCCCCACACGTGACGGTGCGGGCAGCCAGTCTGCATCCCCACACGGGCGCTGAGCCGGGTGCATGCATCAGCCCCACCAGCCCCACGGCCTCACATACGCTCACCTGCACGGCCCCTTCCAGTGTATTTGGGGCATTTGCCCTGGAGAGTTTCCTGGTCTGCCGATTGCCTCCCCTCATCTTCCGTGTTTTCTGGGAAGTGGTCCTTGATCCAGAACTGAAGAGATGCCATTTCTGTTGGGTTGTGCCGTGGGCCTTCCACATACGGCCCATGTGTGCGTGCCTGTCCCCGTGTGCGCAGGCCCCTCCCTCACACCGGTGTGCGTGAGCCGTGAGGTTCTGGGGAGCCCGTGGGGAATGCTCCCGGATCCCCCCCGTGGCTGCCCTGAGGGACGGTCTCATGGGACAGACCATGTGGGCCAGCATCACACTCAGGAGCCTGCGTCCCTCCAAAGGCGACCAGCGAGGTGGGGTGTGTGCAGACGTGCATGTGCGCCCGGGGTGATGGACGCAGGGTGCAAGCACACGTGAAGTTCCCGTCAGTGCATTGATCTTATTGGTTCTGCCGGGGGGGTCTCCGGAGTCCAGGGGCCTTGGCCGCCTTCCTGATTTCAGCTGTACCCCACTGTCCCCCGCTGTCCCGGTTCATCTTCCACATTTTCTGCCCCGGCCTGGAATTGGCTTTGCTCAGGAGTCCTGGCTCCTTCAGGCAGGGAATGGCGTTCAGAGCCCGGAGGCAGCCGTGATGTTCCCCCTGCACCTTGGTGGGTCCCCACCGGGGTCTGCTCACTGGGGACTCCTGATGGAGCATGCCAGGTTAGAATGGCTGCTCCATGACACAGAGGAACCGTGAGCTTGTGTGTCCGCGTCTGTTCACGGTAATCCGCTTCCTGATGGACAGTGTATCGTAGCCAGCCTCCAAGGCACATAACCTCGCTCAGCCAGGGAGTCTGAATGTAGGTTCTCCTAGAACTGGGTTGCAAACCCTCAGCTCGCAGGAGCGAGCACACGGTTTACTTGACCTGGTGCTTCTGAGGGTGACTGGGCTGCCGAGGGGCAGTGGGAGCTTTGTGGAGGGGACGCAGACGCAGGTCCTGCGTTGCCTGCTCGGTCTGCAGCGTTCTCCCCCGATGCTGCTGCTTCGTCCTCCGCCCCCACCCAGGGCCGTCACCTGGGAGCGAGGCCAGCACTCTGTCCCCGAGGCCCCTGCCCTCCCGCCCACGCCTGCCCCCTCCCACGCCGCTGTCCATCCATCCCTGCCTGCACAGGTAGCATCTGCTGACCCACCTCCTGGCTCTGAGAGGGGCTTCTGTGGGAGTGGATCCCAGGGGCTGTCCCTGGCCGGGGGTCTGAGTCAGTGTCCGGCACAGAGCTGGCTCTTATTTGGGTTGTGGGAAACGGAGCCCTGCCCTCTCCACAGGACACCCCCTGCCTCCCTGCACGTTCCCCCTGGCGACTATGATCCTAGGGCTCTGTAACTCCGCAGGCTTGCCCTCCAGGCCGGCCGAGGAACAGAGGTGCTCGTGGTGCCCTGGGGGAGGGAGGCACCGAGGCCAGCCTTGCCGCTAATTACAGTGCCTTGTGAGTGCTCAGCCGAGCTGCCTGGAGACGGCAGGACCGCTCCCTTTCATCTGCCCCGTGCCCTTTGTTTTCCAGTCCAGCAGGACTTTCTACCAACGTCTTTTTGGTGATTGTGGTCTCTCCGCAGCCCCAGCACACTTGAGAACGTCCACGTGGCTGACACGGCTGTCCTGGCTGTTGTCCTGTGGCTGGAAACACTGAGTGTGCTCGGGCAGGCTCAAGCCCTGGGCCAGTTTGCACAGGGCGTGGTGGACAGCGAGGATGCTGGGAGGCCAGTGGCTGCGCCTGGGTGGACACGGGCCACAGAGCCTGTGAAGACAAGTGGGCCAGGAGGTGCAGGAAAACAGGAGGGTCCAACCAGGGGGCAGCCTAGAGCTCAGGACAAGTGGTCAGAGCCCACAGAAGGTTCTGGAAGGGGGGCTGCATGATGCCTTCCAAGTCCTGCCCCTTCTGGGGACAGTTTCCCCTCCTCCAGGGCAAGGCTGAGCCTGGCAGAAACACGCAGGCCCTCTGGTTGGGCCAGGTGAAAGCAGGTCCCCCCTGCACCCTGTGGGCTCCTGAGGGGGCTTGCCTTCCCCAGGCAGTTCACACAGCACTCCATAATCTGCCTGTAGAGCTACTTTCTGCCCCGTCCTTCAGGGTCCACGCGGTTCACTGTAGGTCTGTGACTCTCGGACCACATCGCGTGTCCACCTGCCCACTCATCGCTGTGTGTTCTCAGCGTGACTGTTGAGAAAGAGGGTACTTCTGAAAACAACACTGGGACGTTTGCCTCAAGAAGTTAAAAGGGACATTAGAGTTGAGTGAGAGAGAGTCTGTAGGAGCTAAAATTAATATGACCAACTGGTCACAGTAGAGACAGTAAATACATCCAAAACTGGCTCAACAAACATTAATAAACTAGAAGAATATCTGTCAACATAGGCTGAGAAGTTTTAGAGGCCCAAATAATAGTAAGTACACGATGGGTCGGGGCCGGGTTGTTGTAAACACACGGAAGAATGCAGTGGGCAGCTTCATTCGATTATCTTGAAAACACACGATGGGGAAGTAATCGGGGGAGGAAAAAAAATCTGCTGGGGACTTTCAGAGAGGTTTTTCTCTGACAAAACCCCTGAAATGAATTCAAGCAAAAGTAGAAAATCTAGATAAACAAAAAAAAAAAAAAAAGAAAGAAAAGCGAAGAAACCAGTAGTGAGATATATGTATATATATATATCTTGGTAGAAATTCCCCTGAAGAGCTGGCTCACTGGCGTGTGGACGTCACTGCAGGGCCCACCCAGGGGGAAGTTGTGGGTCTGCTTGCCCCCGACTTGCCCCCGGATGCATGCTAGCAAGCAAACTCAGCAGCTCCAGAGAAAAAAGAAGCCCCAGCGGGTAGCCAGCCGGCACTGTGACCGAGGTTTTCACGTTGGAAATGCAGTGGGTGCGGCATGTCGCGTACGTGGGCTGAGTGAGCTCGAGCACCGTAATCTCCCCGTAATCTCCCCGCTGGATGCAGGAAGGGCAGCACAACCTGAAGCAAACGCAACTCTCAAAAAACCAGGGGAGGGAAGGTACGTTCTCATCAGGGAAGAACATTTGCTACAACTTAGAGTAAGCGCCCACTTGAAAGGAAACATTGTCACCAACGTCACCCACAAGATGCGGATCAGCTGCCTCTCCTGCTCAGCCTGGAGGCGGTGCCCCGGACGGACGGGGAGGAGGCCTGCACAGGCCCAGGCCACTCCGGCTTGCCGTCCCCTGCCAGTCGTGTGGTGATGCAGGACCGCAGGATGCCGTGGGTGGCTGCAGGCCACGTGGGGCGGTTGGGACTCAAGATGAGCTAGAGCATCAGGTGAACACTGGATTTTCAAGACGTTATGAAAAAGTGTGAAATACCTCATTCATAATTTTTGTATTGAGTCCGTGCTGAAATGATAGTGCGTCAGATATATGAATATGTTACATTAATTTCATCCCCTTTTATGTTCTATATGCGGCCACTAGACAGTCTAAAATTACATACGTGGCTTGCATCGTATGCCCACTGGGCAGTGCAGTCTTGATAGAGGCCCCAGGAGAATCTACGGAGGGTCTGTGGGGCCAGTCCGCACAGCTCAGGTGCAGATTACAGGGACCCAGCCAGGCGAGCCGCTGTGGGGCCCTTCGGCCTGGGTCAGCCAAGCGGCTGGGAGATGTCACTGTGCACCTTCTCTTGGCCTCTTTTCTACCCTCTCTGCATCAAAACCCTGCATTTCTGAAGTGTGTATTATTGCAAATAATTATAAATTGCATCTATTGATCATAAATCCCTTGCAAGTTTTAAGTTTTGTCATCCCTCCCCCCACCCTGTTTTCTAATTAACCTCCTGAGATTAAGTTTGTCCCAGAACGCACCATTCCTGAGTGTGTACCCCAGGTGAGAACCAGAGCATGGCTTTGTGCCTAGGAGTGCTTGCTTTTAGACACAGCCATCCAGCCACCGTTGACTCTCCCTGACTCTCCCCGAACATGTCCATCCTTGCCCCCACCCCGTGTTTGCAGCTGTCCCCCTCACTGGAGGGCCTGCCCATCCCCACAGAGCCCCTCCCATGGCATCTTCCCAACCAGACCCGTGGGGGCGTGTGAAGCCCCCCAGTGCTGCTTGTTTGAAGGCGGGCTGGCTGAGCCCTGTTCTCTGCTGGGCTCCTGCCGTGACTTCCTGGGGCTGGAGAGTCCCGTGGGGTCCCTGGTCTTCCTTGTGGCCACAGTCCGTCTGGCCAGCTCCGTACCTGCTGGCCCCCTGCATGGCAGCTCAGCATGGCAAAGGCATCCCGGGTTGGGCTGGGACTCGGGAAGCTAAGAAGAGCAGGGCGCATGTGCTGGGCCCAGCTAGAGAGGGTCTCGGGTGTGGGGCTGTGGGGCTCTAGGGTCCGGGCGAGCTCTATGGTCCATTTGCCGTTGCCACATGGGGCTACTTGAGGCTGGAGCGGGATGGGGCGCAGCAGCATGATCGGAGACGCTTGGCAGGATATCCTGGGCCACCTGCCCCACTATCGTGTGAGGGCAGCGCCCTGGGCCCGGGGCGGGCGCCGCGTTTCCATAGGGATCCGGGCCCGGCTTCGCACGCGGAGTCCAGAGGACCAGTTCTCTGGCGAATGGTTCTGGAATGACCTCACCTCTGTCTTTCCAGATCATCTTCATGACGCTGACGCTCTTCCCCATCCGGCTGCTACTCATCGTTACCATGATGCTGCTCGCCTGGCCCTTCACGTTCTTCGCTACACTGGGGTCCTCAGACAGGGAACCCGAACAGCCCCCGGCCACGTGGCGGAAGTAAGTCACTCGTGTGCAGGTGCTCTGACATGCGGGGTCCCAGTGCCCCTTCCTCCTTTCCGCAGCTTCTCCCATCTAGGACACTGCCAGCCACATGCCTCCTTCCTCTCTGGGGGTGGCTGGTGCCGTTCCCTGGCACACCGCTGCCTCAGTCCTGCTCTGAGGTGTGTCTTCCAGGGTCCTGCCAGCCACGCAGCCGCTCTTGGCGTGTCCTCAGCACAGAGGCTCCCCGCCGCGTTTCCACATCCCCGGCCCTGGAAGGCTGCGTGTCGGCCAACGTCCGTCTGGTGTGCTGGTCTGGTCTCTGCAGGGTCGAGTGCCCCCCCCTTGCTTCATAGACCCAGAAGTTCCCTTGTGTTTACTCGTTGAATATTAATAAAGCACGACCATCTATAGATGGACGTGTTTTGAATACATCTTTTTTTTTAAGGTTTATTTATTTTAGAGGGAGAGAGAGTGAGCGTGTACACATGTGAGCACAAACAGGGAGAGGGGCAGAGGGAGAGAAAGAATCCCAAGCAGACTCACCTCGGAATGCAGAGCTGGGGGACTCAGTCCGAGGACCCTGAGACCATGACCTGAGCCAAAATCCTGTGTCAGATGCTCAGCTGAGTCACCCAGGCATCCCATGTTTTGAATACATCTTAACTAGAGACTCAACGTGGACCTCAGAAAATTAAATTAAACCAGAATATTTTCTTGTTTATCCCTAAAGCTGTTCTTAAAGTATACACCATTAGTAATGAAGATGCAGAGATATAAGGACTTTGATAAATATTTCCAGCATCTTAGAAGTTGTCGTTTCTGTTGAAAACCCAGAGTGCTGCCGATTGTCCACACCTTAGTGCCTCTCATCAACCCCTCGGGGTCCTCAAACAGTTGATGCAGAAACAGAAATATCATCAGCCTAGCACAGGGGTCCCCTAAACCTGGGCCATATCCAGCCACTGCCTGTTTTTATATGTACAGTTTTTCTGGAACTGAGCCACACCAGGACCTCCTTCACGGAGGCAGAGGCTGTGCAGCCCACAGAGCCTCAAATATTTGCTCCTTGCCCTTTAGGGCTTAGCAGATCGGCTCAGTCCTCCTTCCCTAGGAAGCATCCGACCAACAGGAACACGATGCCCGCGAGAGGCAGGTGGGACCTGGCGCGTGTCCTCAAGGTCGGCTTTCCCGACGTGCACCTGCCATGGGCACGCACAACAGTGACGTGCATAGCAAAGACAGCGAATTTCGATTCGCAGGTTTCCTGGGCCGGCGAGACGTGTGGCTTGGCCATTGGGGACGGTCCAGCTGACCGGGGAACTCCTCACGTGGCTGTGCGCTCCTCACGGTGTTCACGTTCTTAGACCATGTCAGAGTCAAGTGAACCATGGTCTTCCTCCCTGAAAGACTGGAAGGCAGGCCAGAATCCGTTCCCACTCCAGCCCCAGTGCAGCACCAGGCTCCAGGGTGCTAGGAAGTGGGTCCTGAGTGGGGGGGGGGGGGGGGGGGGGGGGGGGGGTGTAGGGGGGGGGAGGGAATGGAGGGGTGAGTGTAAGGGGGAGGGGGAGGGAGAGAGGGAGGGAGTGTAGGGGCTGGGCTCCCTCCCCCCCTCTTCACTCATCCCCCTGTGGATTCTCTTTTTGGAGTGTGGGACTCTGGGCTGTTCTCCGTTTCCCGTACCAGCTCCACACGCTCCGCTGGGCTCGGGTGGTACGGGGCCTCAGCTGACTAGTGCCAACAGCACTGCTTCAGGGCGCCTCGTGTGCCCTAGCGTGTGTCTGAGAGGTGGCCCTCGTGGCAAGATATAGACACGTCTGAGGTTTCATGAGAACTCTGGGTCTCTGCGTGCATGGAGACTGCTCAGCACTGTGTTCACATGTGCATACTGTGCGAGCATGTGTTACCTGCCTGTGCAGGTGTACAAGTATGTGTACATGTGTGCATATGTGTGTCCAAGCACTGTGTGTATGGATGTGTATATGCGCACGTGAGTGTACCATGTGTATGTTGTGTAAGCATGCGCATGTGTGTACAGGTGTGTGAGCTTGTGCATGTGTGTAATGCCTTGTGTGAGCATGTGTGTGTATACATATGTATGTGCATGCGGGCGAGTATGCATGTGTACGTGTGTGTGCATGCATGCATGTGTGTTGTGAGCGTGTGCACGCGTACATGTGTGCATTGTGTGTGTGCGATCATGCGTGGGCACATATGTGCCCTGGGGGCGTGTGTGCGCGCGCACGTATATATGATGCGTGTGTGTGCATGCACAGCCCTCAGGGCCTCCACACAGCAGTATTTCAGGAACTCCACGCACAGCCCTGCTCTGGCTGGTGCTCCAGGGGAAGCAAAGGACAGTCAGCACTGAACCCCTTAAAGGGGAACGGTGACAAAGTGCCTGATCTGGGGACTCAGGAGTTAGGGAGAAGTGGGTTTCGAAACAACGGGTTTCAGAGTCCGCAGGCTTGTACCGAAGAATCCTCAGGGAGTCAGCAGGGAGGCACATCATTCCATGCTGTGCAGAGTTGTGTGGATTTGAATAGATTGATGTTCCATCAGGGAGGGTTTTTGCTGAATATAAGTTAGTGTCATTCAAACCTCTTAAAATAAAAGCCTTGGGTTTTCAATGAAAGGAAGAATGACACAATTTCCCAAGGACATTTACTCAAGGTTACTTTCAAACCACAAAGTAGCGTAAAAACCGGAGCATCTTCTTGCAAAACCTGACCGGCAGACCAAGTGTCCTCTGGGTGCTGCCCTGTGGCCAACTCACATGGTTAGAGGATGTCATAACTCCAGCCACTGTAACCACGTGCCACGGGCTGGGGGCCTAAATGACAGAAGTTTTCCAGAAGCTGGGCGTCGGGAACCCGTGTGCTGGCAGACCCGGTTCCTGGCCCGCAGACGGTGCCCCCTTGCTGTCCTCCCCTGGCGGAAAGCTCTGCTCTCCCTCCTACCAGGATACCAGCCCCCTGGCATCGGAGCCCCACCCTTATGACCGCATTTAACCTTATTTCCCATCACAGTCAGACTCACGTTTTGCCTGTTGCTACAGAATAATGAGCACTGAGCGTAGCCTTACAGTTCTGCTCCCTCGTGGTCTCGCCGCCTTGCTGGAATTACGCTCTTTTCCCAGAGAGTCCCAGAGCCCCCGATCCCCCACAGGTCACTCTTCTGCCAGATGCAGTGCCTTCCTGCAGATCTTCTGGGCATGATCTATCTCCTGGGCCTGGTTTGGGGTTTTTCTTTCTTTTTTCTCATTTTTCCCTCCTCGATTTCCTGGAGCATAGGTTTTGTCTCAGAAAGAGGACAAGCAGGAGAAACTCGGGTGCATTTTGTGTCTGAACATGTCTTCATTCTCCCCTCAATGTTGATGGGTAGCTGGTCCGGGCAGAGAACTATAGGTTCCACATCTTACGGCCCCAGAGCCACGTAGCTGCCGGCACCTTCGGCGGTGACTCTTGGGGAGCCTGCATGTTCCTCTCTGAGTTTTGGACTCTTCTCTCTGTCCTTGGGAATTTGAGAAGTTCTCAAGGAAACTGTAGGAGTCTGTCGTTTTGTCTTAAGTTCGTTCTGCTCCTTGATGTGCTGAAGATCTGTGTCTATCTTCAGCCCTAGAAACTGCTCCCTTCCTGCCCAGGTGCTGTCCTTTTTCTCTGGCATGTTCCAGAGACTTCCTTCCCGCCCTCCAGCTCCCCGGGAACTGGCTCTTCGTGCAGTGAGATACTGGATTTCCGAGCGTGCGTTCTTGTTCTCTGTCCTGGGTTCTATCACAGCCTGAGGAGAGTGTGGACTCCCAGCCTCTCTTCTGATGCCAGCCACCACGTCTCCTCACGTCAGAGTCTCTTCTGTGCCCCGTGGCTGGTTCTGCCCCGTCTCAGATTCTAGGGCACCCTCCCCCCGCCCGGGGGCGATGAACAGAGGATGCGGCAAAGGCTGGAGGTCGCTGCCCTTGTGCCTGTAGTTCTGTCTCCCAACTCGCTGGTCCCGGGAATCACCCTGTAGGCACCTCGGGCTTGTCGCTGGCTTCCTCTGCGGCAGGCGGGGGGCGTGGCGCGGGGCTTGCTCTGGGCCTGCATCCGCACCCACAGGCTGGCTCTGCCTGGTGCACGGTCTCACTGGGGCTGGAATTCCTCCGAGATCTTGAGAGAATTGTTAGGTGTGGTGCATCCATACTCCCCCCGCATTTCTGTTTAGTGCCGTTTGGCCTTCGGACCTGAGGGCTGGTGGGTGTGTCTCTTACAGACACATCCGGAGGTCCCCACTTCCGAGCAGCTCCCTCTCTGCCTTCCTCAGAATACGACTTCCTGGGACTGGCTCTGGGTCCCCTGCACAAAGCCTCATTTCTTCCTCGTGTACCAGTGGATATCTCTTGGCTTTTATTTCTGAATGTGTTCTTATGAAAACTAGCGTGCGTGCAGACAAGTGTGTTCAAAACTATGCAGTTGGACAAATAGTGAGAAGTGCATACCTTTGCTTGCACCCAGTGCTGGAGATGGGGCATCAAAGCCTGGCCCCAGCATCTCGGCATACAATCACACAATAACTGTTCTCCATCCAAACAGGGGCCTTCTCGACATGGCTCCACCAGGGGCTCGGTGCTCATCTGGGGATTGGCTACTGCTCGGCACTGTGGGGCCTCATCTTCCAGGATTCTCTCGAGAGGGTTTTTAAGCCCCTTGGGGACCGGCCCAGTGAGGTTTCAAGCTCTTATGTTTCTTTTGTGCAGTCTGACCATCTGCATAACCCAGCAGCCCAGTGCGACACGGCTCCTCACAAGAGGTGACCCCTTCTCCTGGGCCCGTGGTCACTCACGTGCCAGGCCTTTTGCCTCCATATGTGGTTTCAGTGACATGGGTCTTCATCTAGTTGCAGTTGGTCACAGGTGACACAGAGGGATGTGCAGATTTAAATGCCTAATTAAATTCTCGTATGTTTGGGGCGCCTGGGTGGCTCAGTTGTTGGGCGTCTGCCTTCAGCTCAGGTCATGGTCCCAGGGTCCTGGGATCGAGCCCCGCATCGGGCTCCCTGCTTCTCCCTCTCCCACTCCCCCTGCTTGTGTTCCCTCTCTCACTGTGTCTCTGTCAAATAAGTAAATAAAATCTTTTAAAAAATAAATAAAATTCTTATATGTTTAAAAAACAAATAGGAAGCAAGTTCAGTTAATCTAGGCTGATTGTTATTTTATTTTCCACATTTATCCATCTAATTTCATCAAGAAGAGGCTTGCTTTAATAACATGGCATCTGATTCTGGCACCTCAGGAGCCTGAGGGCAGGGGATGGGAGTGGCTCGCCACAGACCTCTGCCCCTGGTCTCAGCCCCAACGTCACTCCTGATTTTAATGGTGTTTTAGATATCTTGGTGGGGTTTTTTTTCACTTATGCTAATAAGTCACCTTCCAGCACTTAAGGTCCCAGTGGCTGTAACGTCACCTGCGTCCTTGCTCTGCTTACTCTCTTCAGGAGTCGGTGTTGGTCTTCATGACGCCGTGTCTTGGGGCAGAGACAGCACTTCTGTTTTCTTGGCTAAATTAATAAAAAGGCATCCCACCCCACGTTTAGTGGAGGGGAGGGAGGGAAGCACAGCATCCGGACGGTGCAGTAACCGCTGTCTGGGGTGTGGATGGGTCCAGAGCGCACCCTGGATGACCCGCCCGAGGTCAGTGCCGAGCTTCTAGTGTCCGTGTCCACGGGTCAGCCTTGTGCTAGCGAGCTGAGCCCGGCGCCCGTGACACCCCTGCTCTGGCCCAGGGTAACTGCTGCACCTTGTTTTGTAGGGTTGTGGACTTCCTGCTCAAGGCCATCATGCGCACCATGTGGTTTTCCGGCGGCTTCCACTGGGTGATCACGAAGGGGCGGCAGGCCTCTCCGTCTGAGGCCACCATCCTCACCCTGGCTCCGCACTCCTCTTACTTCGATGCCATCGCTGTCACCCTGACGATGTCCTCCATCGTGATGAAGGCAGAGAGCAGAGACATCCCGATATGGGGAAGTGAGTGAGCTCCCTCCCCACGCACCCCCTCCTGCTGGGAGTGAGTGAGACCGCCCCACTGGGAGTGGGCAGGCGCCACCCCCCACATCCTGCTGGTCCATGCAGGTCACACCCACATGCAGTAGGCGTTCGTCCTTGAGTCTCTTCTGTTTCCTTTGTTGTGGTTTTCTCTGTAACATTAGTTGTTGTGGGTTTTATTTTTGGTTCACACACAAGTGCCCTCAAACGTCCTGTGTCAAAGTGCCTGCTCACATTTTGTCCCTGGCATGCAGGGCCTGTGTCACACGGTCCTAGAAGTGTCTGTGTCCCAGTGCCCTGGTTATGGGGCCAAAAGCCCAGGTGTGCGGGTGTCCCTCGGCCACGTGACAAATTACCCAGCTGGTGGCCTAAAAAAGCAGAAACTTACACTCTCACAATTCTGGAGTCCAAAATCTAAGGCCAAAGTGTCCAAAGCCTCACTCCTTCTGGAGGCTTTCGGGGAAGGTCCTTCCTGCCTCTTCCAGCTCCTGGTGCAGCTCCTGGCGCCCCAGGTAGTCCTGGGCTCGTGGCCGCATCTTTACTGCCCCAGCCTCCCTCCTCACAGGCCTCCCCCACGTGTGTCTCCCTGTGTGTCTCTTACAAGGACACTTGTCCTTGGGTAGTTTACAATAATCTCATCTCCAGGTGCATAACTAATTACATCTGCAAAGATTGCTTTCCGAAATAAGCTTTCAGTCACAGATCTTAGGAGTTAGGATGTGGACACATCATTTTGGGGTGTACTGCACCATTACCTTGGGAACTACAGGGAATGCGGGGCAGTCAGCCTACAAATGAAAGCACCTTCCTCCTCCCGGCCGGGCCCATGCCGGAGCTGTCCTCCCCTGCAGGGCCGGCCCACCTGTTCCTGGTTCTCATCCCCCTGGTTTCTGCGCCAGGGGTTGCCACCCAGCCCTGGTTCCTCCAGGCTGCTCCTGGGGGGGCCCCACCCCACCATCACTCTCCTCTGCCCACCCCTCACTGTTTAGACCATGGGCATGTCATGCAGAGCGTGTCCACAATGGATTCTGGAGCAGGGCTGGTGTGGGTGGGAGGCGCGTGGTGCCGGGGCAGAGCTACAGGGGCAGAAGGTCCTCACTCTGTCCACCTTCTCTGAATTCTCCTGAGTTCCCTAACTCATGTTAGTGTTCAGGTGACAGTTAAGAGAGAACATTGTGTACATTTTATGTTGTCTTTCTAGTAAGTGGGACATTCTGAGAGGGCCCAATATGTTGTGTGCTTTTGGCAAAAGAGATGCTAACCAGCATTTACTTGACTGTGGATCAGAGGGTGTCTGCTCAGATAGCTGTCATAAAGCACCACACACTGGGTGGCTTTTAAACAACAGCCATTCGTGCCCCACGCTCCTGGAAGCTGGGAGTCGGGATCAGGGGGGCCAGCAGGGTGGGGTTCTGGCAACAGCCTCTTCTGGGCTGCAGACAGCCACCTTCTTGCTCTGTGCTCACACAGTGGAAAGCAGAGAGGGGTGGTGAGCAGTTAGGACCCTCCGTGCTCTTGTCCCTGGGAATGGTGACACAGGTCCTCCATTCAGACCTAACGGTCTCAGCCAAGGTGGTTCCAGGGCTGGCGGTTACAGAACCAAAGTAAAATGAAGGCACCCTTCCTACAGAGCCGTCAGGCTAGCCCTCCCCTTGCGGAACTTCCTGCAGGAAGGTGTGCAGATACTCGGGGACACTGGCCATGGACGTATAGGGCCAGTAATTTTGAGCCTGGTTATCCAAATAAAGGTTTATATGTCATGTGCCTGGAAAGTCAGGTTAAACCGAGGATTTTCTGAAAGCCAGGCAGAG
This sequence comes from Callorhinus ursinus, assembly GCF_003265705.2. NCBI lineage: Eukaryota > Metazoa > Chordata > Mammalia > Carnivora > Otariidae > Callorhinus > Callorhinus ursinus. Next base: position 92,499,532 of record NW_027397065.1, read on the forward strand.
ACTCTGGTAATTAGCAAATATGCGTTTCACTTTAATAATGCTAGAAGGTCATCACAGGCTCCTGAGTATAAAGCAGTGTGGTCCCTGGCAAAGAATGCGGGAAGCTCTTTCAATTTTGCAATTTTGTTCTGATTTCTTATTTTAAGTTTTAAGCTTCAGGCTGTGGAATGTTAGCATTCTGGGGAAGTGCTGGGATTTGGGGGGCATGTCATCTCCCCCTCATTCGTGTACAAATTATGCAAAGCCTTCTCAAAACCTTGCCTTCAATTATGGCTTGAGTCACAAGTTAGAATCATGGAGGCTCATAGTTGGACCTGCTCATCCACTTCCCAAGGTCAGGGTTCGAAAGCCAACTCCGTTGGCTAAATGTGCTGGGGGCTGCAAGGTCAGAGCTGAGCTCCATGCCCCCCACCGCTGACCTTAACCTTGGGGTGTCAGAAGGGAGGGACACCAACATGTCCTCTGTGTGCGGGGGTCCTTCATGTAGACTTACATTCCCACTCATTTCAGGGATAGCATAGCAATAAGAGTGAAGGAGTGGTGATGGACCCATTTATTATAGATTTTAATTAGAACTCATATATGGCACATCCCATCCAAGTACTAACCAGGCCCGACCCTGCTTAGTTTCCGAGATCAGACGAGATCAGACATGTTTAGGGTGGTATGGCCGTAGACCATATATGGCAAATCCCAAATTGTATTCCCTTTCTCCGGGTTTTGAAGGTAAATACACCTGAAAGGGACTCTCCCCTAGGAATGCAGCTGAGGGCTTCTCCCATCGTGTGTGACCAGAACAAACCCCGTGACGCAAGTCTGGATTCCCGTGTCACTGGGGGGGGGGGGGGGGGCTCACTGGCTGTTCCTTCTGGTTCCTCTCATCCTTGTTGTTTAAAGCACGAAGCTTTTGGACACCCTTTGACAGCTACCAACTTTGGTGAAGAGATGAATGTTAAAAATATTCAAAATATTTTCACCTTCAGATTTGTAAATACCAGTGAGAGTAATCAGCCCAGGGATCTCTGTCATTGTTACATTGTCAGTTTACTTTCAGTGTCCTTGATATGGGCACCTGGGAGTTTACAGACCTGAGGAGGTTTGGTGCTCAGGGTCAGAGGTGACAGAGCCAGCTCACAGTTTTGTTGCCCGGCCCCTTGTTGCCAACACCGCTGGGGCTTACCCGGCAGGCAGCCACATTTCCTCTCTGTCCTCGGAAGCAAGCTCTTCAGTTGTGAGGTCTCCAGTGTGGGTATTCACCTAGGGATTCCCAGAAAGAGGTGCAGTCTGAGATTTCAGTCAGGAGGAAGCCCCGTCATCGTCGGAGCCCAGAGAGCTGCTCCCCACCTCTGCCTGGAGCCTCAGCTCATCCATGACGGAGGAGAGTCATCCTCCACGTTGCCAGGAAAGGGGAACCCTGTTCAGGGAGACCAGCCAGCCTGCAGCCTTCTCTCCCACCCTGGGAAGACTGTGCGGAGCTGCTGTGGACAATAGGAAGCTGCGTGGCTTCCCGTCGTCTCGTCCTGTGGGCGATCCCCTCGGCCCTTTCCCTGCGGGTCACTCCCAGCACAGTTAGGAGGAATTGGCAAGAACGATGCAATGGGGAAAGAAGTTTCCAGATGCCAGACGAAAAGATCACTGAGACCCACGTGCAGCTTAGATTTTGAGTCCCATGGACCTGACGAGATAGAATATTGTTCTTTTTTTTTTTTAATGAATTTTCTCTTTGTCTTTTGGAAGACCTCCCAGAAAGAAGAGTCACAACATGTTATTCTTACGAGTAGTTAGAACACTGAAGTCCGAGCTGATGTTGGGCCCGGCGGGGACGTGTCTCACCCATGGGGATGCCCCGCTGCCGCGGCCAGGCACTTGTCCTTCCTGGGAGTGGACGGACACCCTCCCTAAGGATGACGGTCCTGTCAGTTTGGGGTTTCTCTCCTAAGAAGTGTCTCCCCACCTTCAGATCCTCTTGTGCGAGAACCGTGTGCTGGTTGCTGCTGTCAGCTCTGGTCACGAGGGCACTGACCTGCCACCCCAGCAGGGCCGTGGGCCCCCTGGGCCAAGCTAGTTGGGACCACAGCTGTGTGAGTGCCCTGGGACGCCCCCGACAGAGGGCCACACACTGGGCGGCTGAAGACAGCAGATGTTGATTCTCACACTGTCCTGGGGGCCGGGAGTCCAGAGTCGAGGTGCGAGAGGGCAGCCTCTGGGGAGAGGCCGTGCCAGGCCTCCGCAGCCTCTGGCGGTTCCCCGCCATCCCCGGCATTCCGTGGCTCTGGTCACATCACTCCGGTCTTGGCGTCTGCCGTCCCATGGCCTTCTCCCTGCGTGCACACTCATGTCTCTCCCTCCTTGAGAGGACGCTGGACGTGGGTCAGGGCGCACCCTGCTCCAACACCACGTCATCTTAGACCCAATTTCCAAGTGCAGTCACAGTCCCAGGTACCTGGGGTCAGCACGTCAGCCCGTGTCTTTGAGGGAGACGGGTCTACACGTAACAGGGTGGTGGGGTTTAAGCCATGCGCCTCGGGCCCTTCTGACTCTGGAGCCTTTGCCCCCCAACGCCCTCCTCTGTCAGCCTCTTCTTGTTGCTTTCTCCTGCTTTACAGCCTGGGATACTGGTGTCATTCCCCTGGACTTCGCGGTGGTGGGGTTTCATGCCATCGTGGGAGGGAGCTTCTGTGATTTTCCTGATGCCCTCATGATCAGGCATTGACCCAACACCCACCCGCCCTCGGGGACAGTGCTGCCCTCGGGGCGTCTCTGGGGGCTCGCCTGCACCCGCTTGCCGTGGGCAGCCCATGTCCCTCCAGTCCTGCGGCAGCAGGTGCCGTGGTTCCCAACGAACGCCCCTCCTCCCCCTCCAGCTCTGATAAAGTACATCCGGCCAGTGTTCGTGTCCCGGTCCGACCAGGATTCGCGAAGGAAGACTGTGGAGGAGATCAGGAGGCGGGCACAGTCGAATGGAAAGTGGCCACAGGTAGTGCAGTCCTGCTTGCATTTTGAGCAGATTTATTCCGGAAGATGGGGGCCTTCCCTGGGGGCCAGGTTCCTTTTCTTTCATTTTGTTTGATGAGCGTGTGAATTCAAGTCTGTGCTGAGTGTCAGGTACTTTTGGGCCCTAAAATTTGAAGATTGAAACAACGAGAAGACCGTTCTCATGCGTGTCTCAAGTTCCCAAAGCATCTTCGCTGAAATGGCTCTGCTTGGCACAGTCTCACGCCTGACAAGTGCGCCAGCCGTGAGGCGTCGCTGTTTGCTCCTGAAAACCCTGGGCGGAGCTTGCCCGCGTGTGCCCGGCACCCGAGGGAGCGTCAGGAAGGCCTGACGCGGGCGGCGGGGCAGCGGCCTCAGCCTGTGTCATCTGTGTTTCTCTGAGCCTGAGAAGCTGGAGCTCCCCGGGACTGTCCAGGTTCTGGGTGCTCAGAGAACATTGGAAGGCCTGAGTGCCGGGCACCCTCACTCACGGGCAGGCCCTCGGGGCCGCGACGTCCAGGGTGCCTGGCTCCCCGCCTCTGGAAGCAGCCACGTGGGCTGTAGTTTCCAGTGCAGGGGGGACAGTTTAGTTTATATCGTGTGGCTGGAGGTCAGTACGAGTCAGAGTAATTTGGGGTTCCAGTGGGGTTTAACCGCTGGTTTTGTGGTGTTTCTGGTTGCTGGCCCAGCTGTGCCTCGGTTCTAGCCCTGGTCCCGATTCCTTCAGCCAAGGGCCCTTCACTGAGCCCTCCTCTGTGTGCCTTGGTCCTGCTTTGCCCCGGGTGTGTGTGTGGGGGGGTGCTGCATGCTGACAGGGCGTCCCGGCAGCGGTAGCTGGGCCTCACAGTGGCGGTCATCACCCCGATGCACGCTCTGAGGAGGCGTGTGCTGTCTGCATGTTTGCATTGCTTCCAGATCTTAATAGAACTTACACTTAGGAAATCCACGCATGCTTCCATCATGCTTCTAAGCCGTTTCGATTGAGTGTGATTAAAGCATCTCAGCAGTGGAGAAAATAGACCGTATTCTGGGTTCTATTCCTTTAAGGCTAACCTTTTTTTCTTTTCATTCCAAGATAATGATTTTTCCAGAAGGAACATGTACCAACAGGACCTGCCTAATTACCTTCAAGCCTGGTATGTAATTTTCTTAAATTCTCTGTTTTCCTCCTTGAGCAAAGTGGGGGAGACACTCCTGGGCCCGTTCCCTGCAGGGCATGGCTGCAAGCCTGCGGTCTTCCTGACGTGACACGGCCAATGCCCATGTCAGGGGAGCCTTCCAGGCACCCCGTGACCATTCACCTGGAAGGGGGACAGAAACGCTGCTTTCCTCTGGGACCAGCATGAGACGGGCCCCCAGCGGAGGAGCTCTGCCCTCGAAATAAGATGATGCCCCTTTTCCCCCAGGTGCCTTTATCCCTGGAGTTCCTGTGCAGCCTGTGGTTCTACGGTACCCGAATAAACTGGTCAGTGTGTTTCCTGGGATTACAGTGACCTACATGGGAATGAGAATTCCCGGTGCCTCAGCAGGTCTTTTCTAGCCAATCCGCGATTCCAGGACTGCTCCAGTGTTCATGCAGGAAGGGCTGTGTCAGGGAGCGGTGGCCCTTCCTCCCTGCTGATCGGTCCTGCCGAGTTGATGTGAGCCATCCACCCTCGTCCTCAGCAGCCTTAGCTCCCTGTTCACCTGGAAAACGAGCGTTGAGAGAATCTAAGTTCTGAAAGGCTGGGGGCAGCGGGCGGGAAAGGCATAAGTGACTCTGTATTGAATATGCCTCTGTGTGCACCTGCCTCCGTGCGGAGGTCTTCGCTTGTTATGTCAGAGCAAAGTAAAAGAAGGGGTGTTTGGGGCTCCGAGTGCCTCGATGATCTTGACGGACCCCCAGCTTGGGGGAGGCAGGAAGGCTGGAAAAATCCTCCTCAGGTTGTGGTCAGAGCCCCACCACGTACCTGTGTGGGCATCCTCAGCTGTCCCTTCTCCCGGGGGCCCTGTGGACGTGCCACATGCGTCCGGTTCAGTGGGCTGCACTCCCCAGGGCAGGCATTGAGCTCCGGTGGGTGCTGTTCGGTGCCCACTGCATCTCACTTCTGCCGTGACCCCCTCCTGGCGGATGTCCTTGCACCTACATGGGCATTGGGCTCTCACCGCCAAGACTCATGTCCCTGGGCCCTGCGTGGGTGCGGGTGCTCTGGACTGTTTCTTGATGGAGGACACACGAGGTGGATTTGTTCACTGCACTGAGCTTTCTCCCTATCACGGTGCGTCTTCATGAGGACAAAAAAGAAACTCAGCAATCACAGCACGGTGCGGTCTGGAGTTGCTAGTCTAGATGGAGGCAGAATTACGTGTGACATCTGTGGGCATGAGGGGCTGCCCCCCCCCCCGCCTCTGGGCCAGACCCAGAGGGTCCCAGGTTTGCACACCAGACCCTGTGCCTACACGTGCACATGGCGCAAAAGAGGTTCTCCAAGTGGTCAGTCAGTAGATGTCGGTCAGAACCCGTAGCCGCACAAACTGACAGATAAAATGACTGGGAGAGTGCACACCAGAAGCTCTGAAGAGGTGCATTCACTAGCCAGCGTCTGAGACTAAGAGAATCATCAGTGTGTGGAATTCTAGATTTTCTATTCTTTAAGCTTGTTTCGTCAACTTACTTTAAGCAGATTGTCTCTACTGGGTTCTCAGTTGTCAGAGAAGCAGAACAGCTGCTTTACTCACTCATCCCATCAGTCTGTGTCACATTCTTCAGCGGCCTAGCTTCAGGGAGCACTACCACTAACAGCTTTGCACGCAGGCCCGTGTGGAGGACGAGTGGCTGAGGGCAGGTTGGGGGCCGGGGAAGCCCCTGTGGTGGGTGGCTTTTCAAGAGTCTGTGGGAAGCCAGCAGGTGGGTGTCAGGGTTTCAGAAGAAAGAAGCCCAGTGTCGGGGTGGAAACAGGGTGTGTGTCCTCCCACGTCCCCACCTAGGTGGCTGGTGCAGCAGCTAAAACTGCAGATGGGGGGCGCCCACGGCACTCAAGGTCCTGGGCACGCTTGGGGCTCTGCAGTGGTTTCTTCTCCCTCCCAAGCCTCGGCTCATCTGCTAGGCATCTCTGGCTCAGGGTGGAGGCCAGGGCCTTGGGGGTACAGGTGGGTGTGGGTTGGAATGAGCCTCATGTGATGGTGATGGCAGGGCAAGTGTCGCAGGGACTGCTCGCAAAAAGCAGGTTCCTGTGCTGTGGACTGATACTGGCAGGGACACCTTGAACACGGGGGAGGGCAGAAAACGGAACTGGGGCAGCATCTCAGGCGGACATCAGAATTGTGGACCTTGGAGCCGTGGGAGGACAGGGGTGTGTCTGGGTGGCCTGGAGGCAATGGACACCCATCTGCTCCCTTGTCCCAGAGTGCGCTTGGGAGGAAGAGGGGTACCAGCATCTCTGAGGTCAGAGGTGGGCCAGGTTGAGGGCCAGGACAGAGGGTGGGCACACCATGGAAGGAAGGGCTCCTGAGGGAACTCCGGGTGCCTGATTTCCAGCTGTGATTCATTTTGCTCCTTTCTTGCCCCCAGGACACCATCACTTGGACCTGGCAAGGCCCCGGAGCGTAAGTCAGACCCTGTAGTGTCTCGTGTGTCCTGTCCTTCTGGGAAAGCACAGGGGCCACTCAAGCGACTGCCCTGCATTCTGGGCACTTCTGCAAATGTGGATCCTCGGAACACATAACCCACTGCTCTCTGACAGCAGTTAGGGTCTGCCCACTGTGAAAGCCAAGTGTGCAAGCCTGGTCTGTTCGCACACTCCTGGGCTCCAGGACCTAAGTTAATGGTCTTCGACTCCAGAGGGAAGGTGACTGTGGAGTGCTCTTTTGTCCCCACGTGTGCCTTTCGGCTCAGTGGCCACCATCCCATCCACACCGCACCCTGCAGCTGCTGGGAAAGAAAGGGGGGCTGCAGGGACGGTCCTCCTTTTAAAAAACTGCATGGGGGAGGCTCGGGTTCTAGGACAGCAGGCCTCCGTGGTGCCAGCCTTTGACCTGGTGCAGCAGAAGGGTGGGTGGTGGGGCCAGGCCGAGCCCTCCCAAGGCCTCTGGGCAAGGCATTTGGAACGGATGCTGGGGAGGTACACTGAGGGGCAGCATATGTGGGCGCTGGTGTTAGCATTGCTGAGGCCAGAGTGTGGAGGGTGGAGGGTGAGAAGCAAGGGGGACGCTGGGAGAAAGGTGGGAAGGGCTCTTTTGGGCCCTGGTAGCCAGGCTTGGGGTTGGCAGTGATAGGGCAGAAGTCGGGTATGTACGAAAGAGTTAAGAGGACAGTTGTCCACTGCGGAGAGGAGCAATGGCCCAAGGACAAGAGGCTCCAGATGGCTCCGCATTTCCAGCTTCTGCAAATAAAGGGTGGTGATGCCAGTTCTGAGGTCAGGAGCTCTGGGGCCGGCCTTGGGGGTGGCATGGCTCAGGGCCTGTTGAGTCTGCATTGCCTGGGGACAGGTGTGGGACAGTGTCACGTAGAGGAGGTTTCCTGAGCCAGAAGACACACTTGGGAAATGGGGGCGTGCAGGGCAAAGGAGAGCTGCAGGAGTGGGTGCATTCGTTGGGACAGTGAGGAACCCTGATTAGTAAGAGTAGCCCCATCCTCATCACAGTGTTGTAAGGCTCTGCTTTAGGCTGAGGGAGGCACAGCGTCCCCTAAACAAATTAACTGCCCAGTAGTGCCCTCTGCAGGGGACAGGCATCCGGGGAGTTTGCTCCAGAATTGGAAGTAATTTAATTAAAAGACATTGAGAATCTTTTAACCAATGCTGTCAATCTGTTTGTTCATTTTTAAGGTTGAAAATCCTGTGGCTCACACTGTGTCAGTTTCACAATCGAGTGGAAATCGAGGTTTGTACAGATGCGGTGTTAAACAGCATTATGCAAGGGTCTATAAAGATGCAGTATCAGAGTGCTGTGTTAAGCTGTCTAGATGCAATGTGATACAGTGTTATGTCGGGGTCTATATCCTATAACATTACATGGTGTTACAGTCTGTGCACATACTGTGTTATAGAATGTCTACGGGTATCTGCACCCATACGGAGCGATACAGTTACATTGTCTACATGTGCAGTATTATGTTGCATCTGTGTGGATACAATGTTACACTGGTATCCACAGATGAAATTGTATGTTGTCCATACAGATACAGTGTTACACAGCATTTTATTGGTGTCTGTGTGGATAGTGTTACACAGGGTTTCATTGTGGATGCAGTGTCATGTTGGTGTCTATACAAAGACAACATGATGTTATCTGTGGACGTGAGGTTTTACTGGTGCCTGCAGATACACTGTGATGTGGGCATCTCTAGAGATAGTGTTGGTATCTACACAGACAGGACGTTCTACTTGTCACGTTGCTGTCTGTACAGATACAACATTGTGTGTCATCTGTCTTGCTTTGAAATCTTTCCACTTCTCCTTGCTCCTCAGAGGTACTTCCCTGTGGTTTTTCATCAGTCACTTTGTGTCTCTTGCATGATTTTGCAAGAATCAGATAGGTCTTTAAAACTCAACAAGGAAGTTAAACCCTTCTTTTATTATGGTTAGCATAGCTTGAAGGCATTTAAAATTGGCACATGTGCAGTGAATTACGTCTTGGCATTTTTACATGATCCTGACACTGTCGGATTCATATGGCAGACCTGTCATCCTGTCATTCTCTGTCTAGTCCGTGGTCAGATCACATAACCTGCCTCCAGCTTTCAGCCCGTTGTATGTCCCAAAGTCATGACGCCCATTCTCTCAGCTCAGTTCAATAGCCACATTCGTGTAGTCTATACATTTTATCCAAGTGGATGAGGAATAGAGTCTCTTTCTTAAAAGGGAATCAGTCGGCTACTCTGCCCCTGAAAAGGGAGCCCGAACACGACGGAAAGGGTTTAATGAGGCAGTTTGCTACCTTCTGATAAAAGTTGCAGAGTTGCACTGAATTTACATGGATTTCAGCCAGGTTCCAGATTTTTCACTAAAGTACAACATAAGCCACTTAATTACAACACACTGAGCCGAAAGGTCCCTGGCCCGAGTCCAAGGGTGGCAGCCATCCACGTAGAATATTACATGTGGCTTGTCTGCGGGTGGCCGGGAAGCAGCCGTGCAGCGGGGCTCAGGGGAGGACGCCTCCAGTGTGCACTCCTCTGTTTCAGGCCTCAGTTCCAGTTTTCAGAGTTGGTTTTTTATTTTTTAAGATTTAATTATTTGTCAGAGAGAGAGAGAGCGAGCACAAACGGGGAGCAGCAGAGGGAGAAGCAGGCTCCCCGTGGGAGCAGGGAGCCCAATGCAGGACTCAATCCCAGGACCCTGGGACCATGACCTGAGCCAAAGGCAGATGCTTCACCGACTGAGCCACCAGGCTTCCCCACAGTTTTCAGAGTTTAAAGGAAACTCTGACTTTCTGAAACCCTTCTAAGTGTCTTCACTCGTGCTGTGCTGACTGGTACCAGTGCTGACGTGAGCGCCTGCCACGATTTCCGTGGTGTGTGGTATATGGTGGGGGGGGAACACCTGAAACCACATGGTGGGAACTGATAAGGCTTCGGGGTGTCCCCATATTGTTGTGTGTGTGTATTAAGGAAAAAGGGCTCAGTGATGTTTGCCTTTCTGCACAGTGGAGTTGGCAGCAGAGTGTGGGACTTTTAACAATGTCTTGTGTTCTCCCCAACACAAGCAGAGACTTTTAGAAAGAGGAGCACACATGTAATTCTTGTGCACCCCAAGAGAAGGCTTCCATGTGAAATTAGAAATGCGGAGTGCCCTGGCAAGCACGAGCTTCTGTCTCAGGGGAGCGAGCGCTCCTGAGGAATCGGCTATATTCACACACATGTGCATGTGTGTCTGTTTGCGTGTGCGTGCACACGCACACCGTGGCCACGTTGAAGGTGGTTCTGATGGAAACTGCTTTGACAAATCTTCATTGTGTTAGACTCATAGCTGCACTGTGGTGGGCTTGTGATGCGCATGGAAGTAACGCAGTCTTCCTTGTGCTCAGTTCCTCCCCGTGTACAGCCCTTCAGAGGAAGAGAAGAAGGACCCCGCATTGTACGCCAGCAACGTGCGGCGCGTCATGGCCGAGTGAGTGCCCCTTATCCTGCCGTGTCAGAGCCAGAGTCCATGGCGTCCTCCGAACACCCTCATCCCCTGGGGACCCTCAGAGTATTAGGGTGCCCATTCATGGGCTGGTTCCTCCTTAGCATGGCACAAAACATAGTGGCATTCGGAAAACGGGTCTTTGCAGAAGCGAATGAGTAAGTGCTGACTGTGCGTTTGGGCAGGCGGCTGTGCTCGGCCGCTCTGCACCCCCAGTCTCTGCCGGGTCCTGCTTCTGGATCTGCATCATCACCACCTAACTTCATAGATTTCACCTGTGTGGTAGGAACCGGTCACCAGGGCGCCGGTCTGTGCACGCGACGGGGACGGCAGCACCGCCTGGCAGCCCGTGGGACGATCTTCACATTCTGCACCGGCTCGTGTGGTCTATGCTGGCGCCCTTATCCAGCTTACCAGATCCAGTGTGGGAACTAGATGCTGACCTCTAAGATAACGTGCGCGAATTCCACGACAAGTGAGCGTGCCGTTCGAAGGTTCTTGCTTCCTGATTCCACACCGTTCCCCGCTATCTTGGATGGGGTGACAGCAGCCTGCGCCCTGCGTGTCTTCCTCCCCTCACGTGCCCTGTCCTGTCTTCTCCTCCTCCCTTCTGCTCCCGGGCAGCAGGGCCCGCCTCTGCGTTTGTGCGGGGCGGGGAGGGGGTCTCAGCGGCTCCACAGGCATGCCCCTCCCGCGTGGGAGGTTCATGTGGCTCTGGAGGGGTTTTCCCTGCGCTGTGGCCGAGCTGGTGTGACCGAGGTGTGAAGTCAGCCCCATCCCCTCACTGTGTGCCCATCAGACCCCCCACATTCACATATTTTGTGAGACTGTACTAAGCAAAATCATAACCTCAACATATGTAAATTAAAACTTTGCGGGGTATTCAGACATCGTCCGCACGCCCCTCAGGAAGGTAGGTGCTAGGGACAGAGTCCAGTGGGACACCCCCAGCCTCCTCGGGCACCCACTCGCCAGAATTCATCTCCTGCTCACTCTCGGAATCCCACACCAGGTCACATGGAGAGCAGTTGGCTGTCAGGATGCACTTGACTCTCAATTTGGGGGAAGTCAGGGTGTTCAACCTCTCAGTAAAGAAATAATCTCCATGGAATCAAAGGTTTGACGGGTTAAGTGTGAATTTTTTTAGATCACATTCAAATAAATTAGCTAATTATATTGGAAAAATGTATATATCATAAATTCCCTGTGTTAATGGAAGAGAAGCATCTTAATATCAAATAGAAAAGGGCAGATTAGCCATTGGGCAGCCCCCTGCCCCCGCAGCCATGGGAGAACCCAGAAATGTGGAAGTGCGTCCTTGCACCCACTGAGAACGGCCCAGTCCCGGTGAGCATCGCGGGCAGCCCGAGTGCACCTCCTCCTGCCTCCTTGTGGGGATAACCTGAGATGCTCCTGGTAATCCTAGGTTCTGCCCCCACCCGATGGTACCTGAGTCTGCCAAGCGGGGTTATACTAGCTGTGGAAGGAAGACTTTGAATCCCCTGTCTCCTAGCCACAATTGCATGGTACCGTCATGGCAGTGAGGAACTACTGTGGAGATGATTAAAAGCCCATTCGGTTATTGGGGGAGGGGGCTTAGTTTTAAATACTTGGCAAGTTTTCTACCATTGTTTCCTTTAATAGAAGAAGGGCATTTTTCATGAAATCTGATGCAGTTCTTTAGAATGGCTGAGCTCTGACTTCGGGGCACCGCCAGCCCGATGAAAGCAGCCCCTGACCACCCCTAAGACGAGTTGAGCTTCCGAATTAGACACCCGGTGGGGTGGTGTCCTCGAAGCACCAGCTACACGCTTGCTTCCTAGCAGGGTGGAAACCAGAGTAATACTCAGCCAACCGCAAAGCTTGGGGGAGCCCCAGGTTCTATGTGATTGGACTTTGGGGTCCACTGGTAAGCATTCATGTTTAGTGCCAGATGTGGACTCGGAACATTGTCTCTCTGTGCATGTCGGCGTTCAGAGTGCTCGCCACCCAGTGGCTCCCAGTACAGACATCTGTGTGGCAGGATGCTTCTGTGGGCGTGTGTGAGAACTCTGGTCCTGCAGGGCCCTGGGGCGAGCGCCCAGGGCCAGGGCTGTAGCCGTCGGGGCCATAGCACCCCTGCTTGGACCCCCATCGCCTCCCCCCTCCATCCCCCAGGTTCTGCCCTGCACAGGCCCTGTCCAGATGCCCCTTCTTGGGGAGGGACACGTGGGAGCGGACGGGAGGGATGGCTTTTCCTGTCTGTGGACAGCCTGGGGGGACGAAGCCTGTCCTCCTTCATGTGTCCAGACCCAGGGAAGTTTTCAGGGTGTCCCTCCCACGAGGCCTTCCTGGCTTTATCTCGCAGCACAGGCTGCGGCGAGGGCTTCTGCCATCTGCTGGAATGGCGGGAGCTGGCCTCGCTGGGCCCCCAGCTGCCGAAGGGACCGAGCACTACTCACGGCCGCCTGACGAGCCCCTACAGGCTCGAGAGCGGTTCACCGGCCTGGCAGACACCTTCACAGATTCCTGTGCTTTAGTCCAGTCTTAAATGTTGGCTTCATTCTGGACGCTTCCTCCTGCTTCCTGGAGTTCTTTCCTCACCCCAGCGCCGCCGACTCCCTGGGGCTTTCTGGAGCGAAGCCGCCGACCTCCAGCTGTGGCTCCACGTGGGCCTCCCACGTTCTCGGGAAGCTTGTTCTTTCCACGGCCTGCACAGCTGCCCTGGACACCACCTGTATTTGTAGCAATTTCTTCCTGTTTAACTAAAACGTGTTTCATGGGGGCCACAAAATTAGCACACGGACACCCCTGCAAAAGCATGACTTGCAGATAAGCCTCATGGGCCCCAGAGGGAGGGCTCGCCGACCCCAAGTGCATGTCCTCACGCACAAGCCACGGCCTGCCTCAGACGCACGGGGTCTCGGTGGGACGTGGGACAGGTGCCACCGCTGCGTGGACGGGGTCAGGAGCCACTGGGGAGGGGCCTGGGAAGTGGGGCCTGCATTACTTTGATGTGGCTCCCTCTCCCGTGGTCACCCCGAGCCGTCCTTCTCGCTCTGCTGCCCCGGGGGCGCTTGACCGGGATGCCCTCCTCTTTGCAGGGCCCTGGGCATCTCCGTGACCGACTACACATTTGAGGACTGCCAGCTGGCCCTGGCGGAAGGACAGCTCCGTCTCCCTGCGGACACTTGCCTTCTAGAATTTGCCAGGCTGGTGAGGGGCCTGGGGTGAGTGTGACGCTTTTTCTTTTCAAACCCCTCCCTCACGCACCGTGGCTTATCTGGCCACGCTCATGGGGTTCGCTCAGGAACGGGAGAGTTCTGAACAGCACTGCCGAGATGCTTTTTCTAAGACAGGAAGCTTCCAGAAACTTCTGTCAGACCCTCCCAGGGGCCCCCACCCCTGCCGTTGTTGGTGACCAAGCCGGAGATCACGGTGGGCGCTGAGGGCCAGCTGGGCCTTCAAGCCGACAGAGGTGCTTGTGCTCAGGGTTTGTGGGAGCTCTCCATGTGTCCACGTGTCCACATCAGTCCACGTAGAAGTGTCTCATAACTCTCCGTGCCCAGCACAGCGGTCCCAGCCAACGGTCACACCCACCTGCGTGAGGGGGTTCCACGGAGGGGACAGGGCGTCACCCCTTTGTAGACGCTGAGGCAGCATACATGGTGTGCCTTCAAATTATTAGAACACCTTTTGTTGAGAATGAACTTGCTGCTCGCTGTAGAAGCAATTTTAATATTTTGTTGAGTCTCGTTATAGTAAATCTCCTGTGTTTGGCATTCTGTAATTTTAATGAAAAATATCTTTTCCTCTTTTTGTGTGTAGGTTAAAACCAGAAACACTTGAGAAGGATCTGGATAAATATTCCAAAAGCGCCAAGAGGCAGAGGGGAGGAAAGTTGGGTCTCCCTGAGTTTGCGGAGTACCTGGGCGTCCCTATCTCAGACACGCTGGAGGACATGTTCTCCCTGTTTGATGAGGTGAGGCCGTCACCCTGGGAGGGGTTTCGTGCAAAACCTCCGGCTTTCAGATGTGTATTGTTTCCTAATAAGCATTGTTTGGGGATTTGGGAAGGAGAGAGGGAAAACGGCCCCCCCTTGCCCCGACCAGCCCCCCTGTCCCTTGGGTATTTTCTCCCGAGTTTTTAAATGCACATAGAAGTTTGACATTTAAGTTGACATTTGCTGATAAACCTGTAGTTTGGGGTTTTAAATGGAATCGCTGAAAACCCTAAAAATATCAAAAGAGTGTTCCCTTCTCCAGAAATCCAGAATTTCTAGGTAGTGGGCCTCTTTCCCGACGACGGGCCTATGTAGAGGGTCACCACTGGCCTTCCGCGAAATGCGTCAGGACTGTCCCCGTGCGGCGCTCCACGCACCTCCGCCAGCCACGCCCATAATCAAGAAACCCATCATGTCTGGACGAGGAGTCCATGGTCACCAGTGCAGTCCAGGACATGGGTGGCCCTACTGGGCATAGGGGTGGGAGACAGTGCTCCGGGAGCCTCCTCTGCCCTGGGTCCACCCCTTGGCTCGTTCCACTCACTGCGGTGGCCTGTTTGTTGGAAGCAGCGCCTGTCCCGTGGTGACCCCCTGGGTCGCTGAGGACCTTCTGCATGGAGCTCGGTGAGCGTCCAGCGGGCCAGGCCTGGGCACTGACCACATCGTAGCTCGGGACCACCTTCATTCTGCGTGCTCACCTCTCTGCCACATGCGACTAGGTTCTCAGGACGTGAGTGTGCACCTTGCTGTGCGCTGGGGTTTTCCTCGAAGGAAAGCCTTAGCAGGTGGCATGAACTTCCTTACGCTGCATGCGCCAATCTCCTGGACTCTGAAAATCGACCATAATGACCTAAAAAGGGTGTGTGGTGTGGCCACCTTGCAAAAGCCAGTTGGTTATGAATGTTCTTCCAAAATATTCCTTTCATGGAGGCAGATAAGGTCCAGGAATGAGCGTTCAAACCCAGCTCCCCCAACCCGTGGGAGGGGCTGAGCTGTCCCCTGAGGGCGTGTCTCATTCCCAGGGCGGAGACGGCAGGATGGACCCTCGGGAGTACGTGGTCGCCCTGTCTGTCGTCTGCCGGCCATCCCGGACTCTGGACACCATCCAGCTCGCGTTCAAGGCAAGTGTGGCATTTATGGGAGTTTAATTTGTAGGGACAGTGAGACACAGAGTCACGGCAGGCCTCGCCTACATTTTCACAGCTCCTTATCACACGGGCAGACGTACTCTGTGCCTGACTGCTATTTTCACGGAAGCTTCTATCAGCCATTGTTGTACAAATGCCCCCAAACCTCCTCAAATCGATTTCCGCCTGCGGTTCGTAATCCACACTCAACGAGAAGGGCATGGAGGAGGGTCTTCGTGAGTTCCAGCCTGGATAGGGCTGATGAGGGCCCCACGCCAAGTGGTGTTACACGTCCATCCTGCGCGGCCCCACACCTCTCAGCTCTCCCAACTCGACCTCTTCATCAGCCCTTTGACTTAGGGTGCGAAGGAGCTGCCTGTCCAGAGCCGAGCCATTCACCCCTGCTGCAGGGATTCTCAGAGTCTGGGAGACACCCATAATGGGGTCCCTGCTCACCTGCGGATTCACCTGGCTGGCTTCACCAGGACACCGTCAGCCAGGACAGAGCTGGGCTGGCTTTACTCACCTAGAAACACATTTTGTCAGGGTCTCAGAATGGGTACTTCTTGCAGGTGCAACTCACGTTAACCAGATTCATGAGAACCTGAGGTATAAGCCAGCTGGATGCTTGTCTCTCACTGCTTAGAGAATGCCCCCTTTCTTGTTTATGACCCCAGCAGCCCCTCCCCATAGCATCACCGGGAAACCCCCTCAGTGCACAGTGCCTCACGTGGATAACACCGTGAGAATTAACTGGGTGACTGATATTTGGTGGGCCCTGTCTAGGAAGGCCTGACCTGCCTCCTCCAGCCTGAGCAAGCTAGCTCTGAGAGCGCTAGGCCTGCACCTGGCTCGTGGCCCCTCTGCACTCCTGCCTTCAGCACACCCCATTCTGATGGACCCCAGCCCGGCAACTTCTCTGCTGTCAGCTTGCAGAGTCTGGTCTGGGAACAGTGGCCGTGCTTGGCTTGTGTCTTGGAACATGGAGCAGACCGTTTTTCAGGCAGCCCTGCCGAGGCTCCTGCCTGAGGGGCAGGCTTACTGGCTGCGGAAGGAGGTGGATCCGGGGGAGGCGGCACCCCCCAAAGGCCACGTTGCTCGTCCTGGCTGGCAGGGTGGACATCCTTTCCCTACAGGGGACCCACACCGTGGTTCACAGCACACCAGCCCTCCGATGCCTTTCTCTCGGTCACTTGCCAGAACCAAAGCAGAAGCTGTTGGAAAGAGGGTCCGTGGGTTAGCCACCTCCTGAAGGTCAAGCCAGGTGGTGGCTCATTCGTGTCATTGAGCGAAAGCCCATGAGCCCCCACATGTGCCAGCAAGCCCAGGGTGCCAGCTCCATCCCTGACCCGGGGGGACACGCTCTACCTGGAGGCCGTGTGTGGGAGGGCGGGCTGTGCGCTCAGAGCTCAGTACCCCGTGGGGGTCAGTTTGTGAGCGGAGTTCTGGCTGTTCTGAACCAGTGGGGTCAGGGCCTGCTTGAGAGCTGGGAACCCCATGAGCAGGAGAAACAGCCCGCACAGCTGGGGGCCTCATGGGGTGACGCTGGCCTCTGCCTGCAGATGTACGGGTCACGGGACGGAGACATCGATGAGGACACCCTGTCCCGCATCCTCAAGACTGCCTTAGGGGTGGCAGAGCTCAGTGTGACCAACCTTTTCCGGGCCATCGACCAGGAGGGGACAGGGCGGATCACATTTGGTGAGTGGCCTGAGAGCAGGGGGAGGAGGGCCCCGTTGTACGGGGGGTGTGCCCAGGAGGAGGGGCTCGGGGACACAGTGGAAGCGGAGCCCGTGCGTGCTCACCAGGGCACCGTGTTGTCTTGTGCAACACAAAATTCCCAGAAGGAAGATTCTTCCCCAAGCCTGGCAGGGATGGGTTAGGGGATTTTGAGTCTGATTTGTGCAGGGGATGAATAGAGCCAGATCCGACGCCCAAGCTTGGAGCCCCAGATCCACACCGTCCCTGGGGGCTGCAGACTGTGTGTGCTGAGGCCGGGCTGTGGCAGCCCACGGGGGTCCATGATCCGGGTCCCCTGTGGAAGCAAGGAGCCTGCCCCATCGGGACTGACTGCTGTGGGCATGTCCTCGTGGGCTGGGGGGTGGTGGCTCACCACTTTTAGCCACACAGATTTTGGGACAGCTATGATCCTCAGGGACTCAGACCTGAAAAACCCACTTGCAGGCTGAGGTGAAGGGGTCTGGGGCAGTAGGATCCCTGGAAGACAGCCCCCCTTGGCGGGCCCGCCAGTGTGCACATTTGGTAATGAATGTATTCTCGCTAAAAAAGAGTAGACATTTGCTCAGAAAAGGTCATTGTTCATGTCTTGTTTGGACGTGTTTTTAAAATCGCATCCAAATGTCAGGCACGAGTGTGTGTGTTGATTTAGTGTGTGTGTGTGTGTGTACACCTGCACAAAGAGTAGGGCATGCGTCCTGGTGCGCTTGGGTGGTGGTGGTGGTGGTGGTGGTGGTGGGGTCGCTCATAGTGAGCACTGAGCAACTGCAGACATTCTCCAGTGAGTCGTTCTGTGTCCCCCAGAGGAGCACGGGCGGTTTCCCTGGGCTCTGTCGTCTCCCACACCCAGGCCTGTGGGTGTCACCAAGCTCTTGGAGGGCGCTCTGCACCCCAGGACTGGGTCCCGGGGCTGTGGGGAGACGCACGGGCTCAGAGCCGCTCGGGCCCTGTGACCAGCTCGGACGGTGGCCCTGTCTCCCGTGCACGCGTGCCTGGTCTCTCCAGAGCGTGGCCGTGTCCCTCCACAACACCTGCCTCGCAGAGACCAGGTCCTCCCGTGGACGCTTCGTCCTGCCCCCAAACCAGATCCTCTGAGGAACAGCATCTCCCGCCCACACAGTACCCAGAATACACCGTTGAATTCAAAGTCATGTTTTCTGTAGCTGTCCCCCAAACAGGAATAGCTGAAAGGACAGAACAGCCTGCTGCGTCATGCGCAGCAAAGGAGAGGGTCCCCCGTCCCCCTTCCCCTCTGCCGCCCTGCCCTCCTCCCTCTCCTCC
>NW_027397065.1:92518134-92551519 GCF_003265705.2 Callorhinus ursinus
CTCCCCTCCCCTGCCCCCTCCTCGGAGGGCCCGGATTCCAGCCCTACCTGAAGCCCACTGTGAGATCACAGTGGCCCCTGCAGGCCCAGGGACAGGAGCCCCCAGCTTCCAGACGTCTGCCCCCTGCCAACCCAGGTGCCTCTTCTGTCTTTCCAGCTGACTTCTGCAGGTTTGCAGAAATGTTCCCCAACTTTGCAGAGGAGTACCTGTACCCCAAACAGACCCATCCGGACAGCAGTGCACAGACACCCCTCGCTCCAACCCCCAACGGCTTCTGTGCGGACTTCAGCCCTGAGAACTTGGACATTGGAAGGAAACCTTTCCGTAAGAAACTGGACTAGGAGAGAAGGTTCTGGAGAGAGGAGGCCTCTCTGCGGCCCTGTCACCACCCGCCTCCGCCTGGCTGTGAGCCTGTTCGCGGTGGCGTGGCTCGGCCTCGCTCTCCCGCGTGTTGTGTGCGTGTACCGGCCTCGGGCCGAGTTCTGCGACACCCGGGGTCCTTCTGACCCTGTTCCTTTGTGGAGAGCCCGTGTGAGGGCGGGGCTTCGCCAGCCGCGGGGCCGCGTGGGCCCCCGGGGGACGGTCCCGGGTTCACTTCCCGCAGTCTTTCCTCGCGTCCCTGTTGGAGTCCGTGCCCGGCGGCTTGCGCACGTGGACGGGACTCCACATGCACACGCGACACGCGGGAGACCAAGACATGTCACGTGTGTTTCGATTCCAGCACAAGTTCTCTGCCAGCCTGTGTGGGGGTCACAGCATGGCAGAGGCCTGTCTGACTTTTAAACATTTCTATATTTGTGGGAACTCATGAGTATTTTATAAACTTCATTTAGATACTTCAGGAAGCATTCAGCATTTTTTAAAAAAGAAAATTGTTTTCTACGTCATTTTTCCTTTGAGGGCCAGAGGATATCTATTTATAGGCCCTTTTTTGATAGAATCCGAGGCTGTATGGGGCTTTGACTTCAATCTCTTTCTGGCCTCTCTCTACCAGGTACATTCCTCCGTCTGGGTCCGCCACACACACGCAGCCCAGATGCCTTTTCTGCTTCTTTAATCCTTTTCAAATCCCCGTCTTTTTTATAAACGTTACCAGCTTGGCATTTCTGTTACACATAAGGTAATGTACTTCAGAGCCTCGCAAATCCAGCCGACGCGTTGCGCGGCGGGGAGGTGGGTGAGTTAGCAGGGGGTCGCAGTGGGCAGCCCTGGCTGGTGTGCTGAGCCTCCTGGAGGCCAGCACCCGGGCGACGGGCAGGTCCTGGCGGGAGGCTGGCGCCCCACACTCTGCCGCTGCCCACCGGGGCCTGCCCGCCACCGAGCACGAGGCCGGCACCGGCCCGGCCTCAGGGAAGGCGTTGGGGCCGCCGCCCGAGTCAGGTGAGGAGCAGAGCCTCCACACACAGGAGGGGATGCCCTGGTGTTGCCCCTCCACGCCCGGAGCTCGGCCCGAGGCACCGCATCCTTCGGACACAATTAGAGGTCTGCTCTTCAAGCACAAGGACCACAGCCTCTAGTTGGGTCTGAAGCAAAGCCTCTGGTTTGCTTGGGGAAGAAAATTCTTTTGAATTTCTAAATGAATTGGATTTTGTATTTGGGCATCTCCATAGAAAGCGACCGCCAGGGCCGCCAGAAAAAATGTTTACAGACTTCCCAAGGCGTGCCCGGTGTGCGCTTCCAGCAACCTCCCGGAGCGAAGGGAAGGCCCCGGCCTCCGTTCCTGCACTGTGTCCGCCCCTCGGGGAGGCACTGCCCGCACGCATGCAGCCCAGATGCGGGCTTGGGAGCTCACGGTAATCAACTTCTAGCTGCAGAATGCATAGAAATTCATTTTTAGGAGAGAAAACATACAAGTGACCAATGAAGGAGGTAAATAAACTAAGATATTCTGAGGGAAGGGTCCGGCTCGCGGCTCCCGGCCTTGGCGTCTGTGGATGAAGGGCTTTTTTGAATGAAGTGCCACTGGGCATTTTCAGGAAAAAACCCCTGATAAACAGACTTGGAATGGATGTTTACTCCTGATCCTCTTCTGCACAGTGACTTAGTGTCAGTGGTGTTCCCAACTGTGAATGTATATAGTTTGGGAGGTAAATCCCTTTTGTGTGAGGTGGGGACGGAAGGGGCCCCACGAGGACTTGGGGTCCAGGGTGGGCACCATGAAACAGCTTTGGATTTTCAGTGGAATGAATAAAACATAGTCTTACCCACCTGAGGATGTATTTTGTTATGCGTGGCTTTTTATTAGAAAGATAACAGCAGGGGCGCTGGGGGCGCTCAGTCTGGTGAGCACTTTGACTCTTCATCTCAGCTCAGGTCTTGATCTCAGGGTCCTGAGCTCAAGCCCCACGCTGGGCTCCACGCTGGGTGTGGAGCCTGCTTAAAAAAATAAAATAAATAAATCAAAAAGAAAAGAGAGAAAAACAACAGCAGACATCTCTTAGGCCGTGACAGAGAACCAATCAAAATGGGGTTTCTCAGCAACTCACCCAGCATATTTGGAAAACACAATAATTGAAATTCTGTAGAAAAACCTTTCTTGATCTCAGAGGGAAGGTCTGGAGCAGTTCGGCATCATGGGACAGTGGCCGACATTTTAAGGCATTTTAAGGCATTCAGACTTGGATGGCTATTTGCATGCTGGGTTGGTTCTAGAATTTCTCTGTCAAACACATACACCTTAAACACACTTCATGAAGCTAAAACAAGACAGGATCTGGCATTCATTTCTCTCATCAAGGCAGTAAAAGGCCTAGAATTAGAAAAAATGGGGCCACTAAGTATTACAGTCCCCAAAACTAAAGGAAATAACAGTTAGGTAGCCGCTCGCTGCAAGAACCGAATATTACTCGCTGGTCCTGCTCAGTAGCACGTGGAGAAGCAGGCAGTCCTGAGGGTGCATGGCCTGACCCCAGCGACTTCTGTGCGTGCTGGGCTCGCCCACGTCCCAGGTGGGAACAGGCTTGAAGGGAACGTGTGCACGTGGGACGAGGAAGCTCCTGGAGATTCCATCGGAGACCGGAAGCAGCACAGGCATCCCTGCCCTCCCCGCCAGGGCCCTGCTGCCCTCCCTGCCTGTGCTAGTCCAACCGGGGCCCCAGGAGCCACCCACAGAAGCAAGTCAGACCCCAGCCCTTGGCACTGGCCATCCTCTCTGGGGGTTCCTGCCCCCTGACTACGCAGGACTCCCATCCAGCGGGTGCTTCCTCCTAACGCGATGCAACACTCCCTGCACCAAACAGGTGCTTTTTTACCTTCTCCCAAAAAATGTACCACCACGCGATCTTCACGTCCATCCCTGGGCAGCGTTAATGCTGCTAGTCACACCCCTCTGAATGTTTCCCACCTTGGAAAGTGAGTTACAGGATTTACCACCCACGCCGCTAATATTCCTACACAAAATACAGGGGAGACAAGAGGTGAGGGAGATGGGTGAACAGTCGACAACCTAGTGTGCGTGCTCTCGTGTGTGCACACCACATGCACACACACAGCAGGCCAGGAAGTCGTCCCCGTGGCTGTCACCAGCCGGGCCCTGTACCTGCTTATGGGGTTGGGACCCATACTTACGACTTCCTTCCCCACCCCCAGTGCACGTGGCCTCAGCTGCAGCCAGTCCCTCGGAAAGTGAAGGTTCTGTACCTAGTGGAGGATTCTCATTCCAACAAATGTGGAGCCTTTATTAGCCACAACCTTAGTGGAGCATGCCCAAAGGACCACCGGGCTCCAAAGAGAGAACAGCACCGTTCCCTGCATTCGTCAGCTTCCTAACACTCCACGTCCTGGTGGGTCTGAGCTTCAGAGCAAGGGGTCAGTTGCGTCCCCACGTAGGAACCATGATCTTAAAGAGAAAGAGCCCCAAGCTGCCAAGACTGGCTCTGGCAAGGAGGGCAAGCTGCTCAGGTGCGGGGGCAGCAGGCAGACCCGCTCCTCACCTCTTCGAGGGCGGGCCACTCGCCGCTCCGAGAGCACAGTCTTCTGGGACTCTGCCAGGCGAGCGGCGCCGGGAGGGGGCAGTGACTGCCACGTGTGAGGTGCTGGGTCTCCACGGAAATAAAACCGTCAGCCCTGCTCCCTGCCGGTCCACTGGGAGACTGACACATGGCAGCTGAACTCAACAGAGATCTGTCCCGTGGAGGAGGGAGGAACAGAAAGCCGAGGAACGTTTTCAAGACAAAGCACCAGCCGCCCCCAGTAACCGCTGGGTGTCAGAAGAGCCATCCCTGCCCATGTCACAGACGTGTGTTGTGCATGAAACCGCCCATGTATTGGTCCACAGCCCAAAGCAGAGCTTGCCCGTCATGGGCACCACCCCTTAGGACACGCCCCACGTTACAGGTGCCGTCCCCGGGCCGCAGCATCACCGGGTCCTCCTCCAGCCAGCAAGGCCAGCTGCTTCTGGGCGGGGGGGGCTTGGTCACAGTGGCGGACTCAAGTGCAGGCGTCCTTGGTAAAGCACACCCCTCCGCAGTGCCGTACACGATGGACAGTGGGGAAGGAAGCCCCTCATTAAGTCTGCAGATGGTGCCGGCAGAATTGTCAAGGGCAGAGAAGACAAATCCATTTCCTGAATAAGCGTATTAAAACGAGGACAGATCCCCCTTCGGTGAGGGAGGATCCAGCCTCACCATCCTGACACCCAGGGAATGGCACCACCCCGGGGCTACATCCTGGACCTGCTTCTGTCGGGGGAATCCAGTGTGAGCACCTCAGCCTGCGGCGCTCTTGCGATGTTGACCCGTGCTTCATCTCAACCCCCCTTCCAGCCCCACTCTGTGCAGTGTCGTTAAGCCCCCACTGGGCTGGCTGGGAGAAGAGGCGGCTGACATCCAGCCCATGTGTCGTGCCCTGGACCAGGGTCCAGAGATCAGACACCCACGAGGAAACAGGGGTGTGTGTTCCCAGTGGGGCACAAGCCAGGAGAACTGACCGAAAGAGATACTCAGTGTTCTATCACATGTGACTGAGTCCCAGAAAACGTAAGTCAGGGCAAAAAAAAATGACTTGACAAAATAATGGCCAGAATGTTTCCAAATCTATACTCAGACATCCAAGAAACTCAATAAGCCACAAGCAAAACAATGATAAGAAAAATACAGCAAGGCACATTATTAAAAAAAAACAAAACTCTGAGAGCCACTTATAAAGAGACAATCTTACAAGCAGCCAGAGGAAAAGCCAGAGAATGGCGCGCACGTGGAAAGTGGCTGTGCATGAGGGTCGTGAGCATGTGAAAACAGACGAAAATAGACGATGGTAAGTGTATATTGTAAGCCCCCCAAAGAAAACAAAAACATACAACTAAGAAGCCAATGGAAGAAGGGAAATAGGATATTTTTAAAACAATAATTTATCCAAACTAGGCAGGAAACTGAGAAAAAGGAACAAAGGACAGACAATACAGATAGAAAACAAACAACGCATGGTAAATTTCAATCCAACCATACTAGTAATTACATCAAATAGAGACTAAAAAACTCCTAAATCAGTTGGTAGACCAATTCTTTTCAGAAAACTAACTATATGCTATTTAAAGGCATACTGAAAATTTTTTAAAATGGAATATATCCATACCATGCAAACATAACCATGAAGAGGTCAACGTGGCGAGACTGATGTCCATCAACCAGCAAGTGAATGTGGAGACAAGGAGAGTCCCCTGCACGACCACCGGGGGCTCCGTTCAGCGGGGAGACACAAGAGTCCTAAAGGTATATGTATATGTACCTACTGACACTGCTTAAAATATATTTAGCAAGCACTGACAGAAGTAAACGGAGAAATAAACAAATCAAAAAATATAGGTGGAGATTTTAACACAGTTCTCTCAGTAATCAATGGAACCGGCAGGAGAAGAAACATAATTATGTAGAAAATTTGAACAACCCCATTTACCAAATTGACTTAATTGCTCTTTCAAGGGCCCACGAAGCAGTTGACAAAACAGACTACACCCTCGGCTACAGAGTACATCTCTGTAAACTTCAAAATATTTAAATCATATGCAGTATGTGCCCTCCTCAAAATGAAGCTGCACAACGTGAATTCTGCCCGCACTGTAGGAGCAGAACTGAGCTCTGTAGCCCACCAGACTGCACCAGGGACCGGGCATCCACCAAGGAGCAGAGCGGGAACTCCTCCCTGACAAGCAGGGCCTCCCTAACAACAAAAGCTGGTTAGATTCAGATTAATTCTTTTAAACTTAATGGAAGTTAATGAGTCCACAATTTTGCTTCTAGTCAGGAGGGACAAACCAAGACTGGGTTGACCCTCCCTCCTGGAACAAGCCATCAGGTAGAAAACACCGATGGGTTTTGCCTCAGCAATGAGGAATATCAGACCTGGACAAAACACTGCTCTGACCCAACCAAACAAAGCTTAAAAGCAAGACCTGGAAGAATGACCAGATGGTTTACAGGTTACTTACCTGTAGCCCCAAACAAAGTTCCAGAATATTTTCAGGAATGCAAAATTATCCAGCACTCAACAGGGCAAAATTCACAATGCCTGGCATCCAATCAGAAGTGACCAAGATGCAAGAAAGCAGAAAGATCTTTATTCAGCAGAGCCAGCCCAGGCAGTGACTGGAGTGAGGTCATCCGTAGACCAGGGTTGACAGCTTGTTTCACGACTCGACTGTATCACCTGCTCAGAAACTGTGGAGCCAATGTGCAACGTGTTCAGTAGAGAAATGAAAAATATCTTTTAAAGACACGAATCTGAATTCTAGAGATGAAAACTATAGTGTTTGAGATGCAAATGCATGGGTTGGGATTAAGGGTGGATTTGACATGGCAGAAGACGTGGCAAGTGATCTTGAAGATAAAACCATGCAAACTATTCAAAATGAAATAGAAAAAAAGAAGAAAAAATTTAACTCTACATCAGTGAGCAGTGGGACCTCAAGTTGCCTGATGGGGTCCCCAAAGGGAAAGGACAAAGAAAAAATATTCAAAGAAATAACTTCCTAAATTTGATACAAGCCATAAACCCACGGATCCAATGTGCTCATGAGCTCTAAGCACAGGAACCATGATGGAAACTATACCAGACACATCATAATCAAATGCTAAAAACGAATGGTAAAGAGAAAGTCAGCAGCTGAAGGAAAAAAGAGACATATTTCATACAAAGGAGCAAAGATATGCAGAAGAGCAGATATCTCGTTAGAAACAACACACTTTGTTAAAAGACCGTGGGACGACATGTTTAAAATAGGAAAGAAACAGAAGACTGCCAACCCAGAATTCCTTACTCAGCAAAAATATCCTTCAAAACAGAAATAAAGATGTTTTTAGATTTGCAAAAGCTGAAAGAATTCATCACTGGCAGACCCTAACTACAAGAAATGTTAAAATAAATACTTAAAGCAGAAGGAAAATGGTACCATTTTGAAACCTGATCTACACAGAGAATGAGGACCAGAAATGGGAATTACACTTCTGTTTCTATTATTTAAATCTTTTTAAAAGATGATTGATTGTCTAAAGCAAAGTTGATTCCATATTCTTGGGTTCACAGCATGCAGAGGCAAAACATCAACAACAACATCGCAACAGGTGGAGGGGTAAGCAGAAGTCCTCACAGGATGTGGCCGGTGGCATCAAGTCACTTGAGGGCAGACGGCGTCAGGCGCAAGATGCATACCACAAGCACCAAAGCAACCACTAAAGTAACACAACAAAGATGTAGCTAATGATCCAACCAAAGAGGGGAAATTGAATTTTACAAAACTACTCAATCCAAAAGGTGGCAGAAAAAGAGGAAATAGGGAACAGAGAACACATTGGGAAAATAGAAAACAAATAGCAAATGGTAGATTTAAACCCAACCATATCAACATTCACATTAAATGTAAATGATCTAAACACCCCCTCCACCCCAGTAACAGCAGAAACCGCCAGACTGGGTATAAAAGTGAGACCTAACATATGATGCCTACAAGAAACACCCTTGCAATAATAGGTTAAAGGGAAAGGATGGATGCCGACTTTACTCAAAAGGGGAAGTGGAGTGGTGGTTCTAACATCAAAGTCAATTTCAGAGCCGAGGTTATTAGGATTCAGTTCCCCGGGAGAATGGAATGGTCCTACGGGTGAGTGCACCTAACACAGAGCTTCACAATCAATGTGGCAAAGACACGTGGAGCCACAGGAGAAATGGGCTGGTCCTCACAATCACACCTGGGGAGCTCAGCACCTGTCTCCCAATCATGATTGGACAAGGGCACCAAAGTGTGTAAGGATACAGACGGCCTGAAAACAGTACAACTAACTTGACCTATTTGATGTTGACGTATCACCCAGTGATAGCAAAATACACCTTCTTTTCAAATGCATATGAAACACCCACCAAGATCAACCATATTCTGGAGTATAAAATGAGCCCCAATAAACTTAAAAGGATTCTAGTGTGTTCTCCAATGAAGAAAGCAAGTAAATTAGGAACCAATATGAGAAATATACCCAGAAAATAATAAAATATATACAGATAATCCTCAAATATTTGGAAACTAATTGATATTATATATAAATAATGGTTCAAAAAGGAAATCAAAAGGGAAATTAGGAAATATTTTGAACTGAATGTAAATAAAAACTTATCAAACTTCAGGAAATTCAACTAAAGTGGAACTTAGAAGGGAATTTATTGCACTGAATGCCTAAATTTGAAAAGAATTAAGGTCACAAATCAATGACAGCCTCCACCTAAAACAATCCCAGCAGGCTTTTTATAGAAATTGGAAAGTCGGTTCTAAAATTCATGTAAAAATGCAAAGAACCTAGAATAGTCAAAACAACTTTGGAAAAACAACAAAATTATATGACTTACATCACCTGACTTAAGAATGCATTACAAAACAACAGTAATCAAGACAGTGCTATACTAGTCAGCTCAGCCACCATAACAAAAATAACCATAGACTGCATGGGTCAAACCACAGCAATTTATTTTCTCACAGCTCTGGAGGCTGGAACGTCCAAGACCAAGGTGCTGTGCAATTCATTCCCTGGTGAGACCTTTCCTCCTGGCTTGCAGAGGGCTGCTATCTAGCCATGTCTTCACATGGCAGGCAGGGAGAGAGATCATTCCCTTCTTATGAGGCCACAGTCCCACTGGATTAGAGCCCCACCCTGATAACCTCTTTTAGCTTTGCCTCCTAAAGACCCCACCTCCAATGCCCTAGGGTTAGGGCATTCATCCATAGCAAGAGTGGAACCGACATCAAAATAGAGGAATAGGTCAAGGAAACACCCCAGAAATAAACCCACACATATATAGGCCAACTGATTTTTCAACAAAGGTGCAAAACCAAGTTAATGGAGAAAAGATGTCTTAACAGCTGGATGTCCACCTGTAAAATCATGAACTTTGGTCCATATCTCAGACCATGTTAATTTAAAATGGGTCGTATACATAAATGTACAACCTGAAATTTTAAACATTTTAAAGGAAAACTTGGTAGAAAATTGTTGTGATCTTGGGTTAGGTAAAGATTTCTCAAATACAGCACTAAAGAGCAAGATCTGAAAAGAAAAAAATGATTACTTACGGTTCATCAAACCTAACGACTTGTTTTTTGGAAGACTACAAAGAGAATGAAAACACAATCCAAGATGGGGAAAGTATGTGCAAAATACCTATCTGATAAAGGACTCATATGTGAAGCATGTCAAGAACTCTCAAAACTCAAGAATAATGTAACAATCTAATGTGCAAAATATTTGAACAGACACGGACAAGAACCCTGATGGCAACCACACCCAACGAGATTGCTAAAACATCTCCGTCACTAGAGAAATGACATGAAATACTATTACACACCTGTCAGAATGGCTAAAATTAAAAAGACTGACCATACTAAGTGTTGCAAGGATGTGGAGCAACTGAAACTCTTATGCACGGAAATGTAAAATGGTATAACCACTTTGCAAAACAGTCTGACAGTTTTTAAAAACAGTTAAACAGAATCTACCAGATGACTCAGCCATTCCACAACTAAGTACTTACCCAAGAGAAATGAAAGCATATGTCCATACAAAGACTTGCACGCGAGTGTTCATAGTAGTTGTATTTGGAATAGCCAAATGTCCATCAACAGGTGAAGGATAAATGGACAATGTTCTAAGTATACAATGGCATACCACTCAGCCATAAAAGGAATTAACTATTGATTCACACCATGACACAGAGTCATCTCAAATATGCTGAGTGGAAGAGAACAGATTCAAAACACAGTACATACTATATAGTTCCATATATATAAGATTCTAGGAAAAATAAACTAATCTACAGCTGGCATATCAGTAGTTGCCTGGGGATGGGGTGGGGTAAAAATGGATCACCAAGGGGCAGGGGGCAGTTTGAGAAGGATGAACACATTCATCATTCTGATTGTGTTCATGTTTCCACAGCCACACAAATAACTTACCAAACTCTACACTTGAAATATGTTTGTTATGTGTCATTTATAGCTCAACAAAGCTGTTTTTAAAAAGAGGACACTTTGGAGCACCTGCGTGGCTCAATCGGTTAAGCATCCACCTCTTGATTTCAGCTCAGGTCATGATCTCAAGGTTGTGAGATGGAGCCTGCTTAAGATTCTCTCTCCCTCTCCTTCTGCCCCTCCCACTGGTGCATGCATGCTCCTGCATGCTCTCTCTCAAAAAATAAAAAATAAATTTTAAAAAAGCAAGTTAAAATTCTGGTGAGGATTGAGTTGAATCTGCTATCAATTTGAGAAGAAATAACATCTTAATAGTGAGCCTTTCAACCATGAACATGGTATACCTCTCCACTAATTTAGGCCTTTGTAGTTTCTCAGCAATGTATTCTAGTTTTCAACACAAATGTCTTGCACATATTTTATGCATAACCATTTTGGTTTTGGTGGTACTGTAAATGAAATTATTTTAAATGTATTTTACAATTGATTGCTGCTGGTCTATAGAAATATAATTGACCTTTGTTATATCCTATGACCTTGCTGAAGTCACTTACTAATTCTAGTAGTTGTTCTGAGGATTCCTTAAGATTTTCTGCATAATTATGCAGTCTGCCAATTAAGATTTTGTCACCAGTTTCTTAATTTTCTTTGAAGTCTCTTACTATACAGCCCAACCATTAGCCAATGCCCGTGAGTCAATTGAGACCTCTCTCTCGCCCTCTTGGCAAAATAACAGCCTGATGCACTGCTTGATTATCTACCCACAAAGAACATTTCCCCTACTCATGCCTTCTGAGTGCCCCTGTAATGCTGCAACCTGCTACCTCCTGGTGGGGTCAGTATATAGTGCACAACACATGGAATCCATATGCTTCCTCAGGCAGCCATGAAGCTAGAGGTAGGGGTTAAGGGGTGGTAATTGTGCAACAAGAGTGGACACTTGTTCATGCAGCCTAGTGTGTCTTCAACACCTGCTCGAGCCTGGTTTTGTATAGATTGCTTCCATTTCATGATGGCAAGTTGCTGTCAATACCAAACTTTATGGGTTTGTGGGTTAGTTTATGATGGCCTGCTCAGGTTATGTGGTTAACCTGGAGTTCCATGAGTTTCTACTATGGCTCAGGAGCATACTTATTCAAAAGGAGAATAAGTATTTTCAGAAGAATATTTGGCTATTCTCCAAAACTCTAAGTCTCTGCACTGTGGGTCACCTGCAGAGGCATGCCAGAGGCTACACACAGCATCCCTATCTTCCAGAGATCTTTCACACCCCATTGATAATGCTAGATCCATATTTCTCAGGGTGGGGTGCCTGAACCAGCAGCATTAGCACCACCTGGGAACTCCTTAGAAAAGACAGTTCTCAGGTTCCACCTTAGACCTACTGAGTCTGAATCTCTGAGATTCAGATCTGTGAGATCTGTGTTTAATGCACAATAGAGTTTACTTAGGTGATTTAGATGCATGCTAAAGTTTGAGAATAATCCAGACTGTTGCAGAACCTTTTTTGCTCTGGGAAAAAATTGAACACATTATGGATAACTCAGTAAATGGGTCTTAGAAGCATTCCCAATTAGAAGCTCCAAAACCCAACGACACTCACCAGGTATGGTGATTCTTCCTCAAGAGTAGGATAGCCAGATGCAGCAAGCTATCTTTCACTTTGGATGTGTATCTTGACCCAGTCTCAAATCTCTGTGGACCCATAGAAACTTCACCAAGATGGCAAGCTTTGGAGTGTGTGTGTGTGTGTGTGTGTGTGTGTGTGTGTGTATTTACATTTATATGTATATATTTTTCCCAATCTCTAGCAAGCATGTGTCTTACCAAGGCATCTTGGTATTGTTTATTTCTTGCTCACCAGGTTGATTCAGCATGACATCAGTGGTGTAGGAGACCAATGTCGTATGGTGTGGACTGGCAGACAATAAATGTCTCTGGACTAGACATGACAGTGAGCTGGAGAGTTGACATAGTGCTGAGATAAGATGGGGGGAGGGGTGCTGTTGTCCCTGCCATGTGAAGGGAAACTGGTCTTACAGTCTTTCCCAATAATCATTGGGGTGGGGAGGCATTCACTGCACCAAGAGCTGCATAGACCAGGATTTGAGTTGAGTTACTCCAGTTAAAGAGATCAGCAGCTGAAGTTGGAGCTGAGCCTTGACCAGCAACTGCCTCAGGCAAAGCAGGTGGTTCTGAAAAGCTCTCTGGGAGGCTGCTAAAAATTTCACATCTCCCATCAGAGCCGACAACATGCCTCTGGGAATAGTGAAATAATGGCTTCCTCTTCTCTCCCAACTACCTAATCAGGTAGGAGTGTCTCTTATTGGCAGATTCTAACCTAGTACTGTATGGGGCAGGGATTCTAGGAGATAGACTTCCTAGTTTCTCCTTTGTGGTGCAGAGGAGATCTAAGAAGCAGGTGGTGGTGAGGCCAAGATGATAAAATATAATGCAGCACACATGGGATCCTAGAAACCAGGGTTCAGTGCAGGAAAGCGTTTGCAAGAGTTCCCAGAGTCATGGTCATAGGAAATGCCAGGACAAAGGCTGGGTGGCGAGACTGGAGAGCCAGCTATCCTTATGGGAGTAGAGGCAGGACCTCTAAAGCACCACTGCTCCCATGTTTTAACAAATCTAAAGGAGATTTATACATTTGTTGGACAGTTTGGAGTTGAATTAATGATAGGAACATGGAAAATTAACCAATGAAAATATAGGCAACAATTAACTCAAGGGACAACAAAAAAATTCCAAGAAAGGAAATGAGATCCTAGAACACTGCAGCTCAGTTTGAGTAACACAAACACCTCAGTATGGAACTATTATACATTGAGCGCATTCCTCCAAAATTCCTGGTGGAAGCCTTAACCCGAAGTGGCATGTATTAGAAGGTGGGGTTTGGGAAGGCAATGTGGTTTAGAATAAGTCATGTGGGTGGGGCCCCCATGATAGGATTAGTGCCCTTAAGAACAGAGACCAGCAAGTGTGCTTTCTCTACGTCCTCCACCCAGCCCCCCTCCCCCACCATGCAAAGACAAGCCAGGAGAGGCCCACCAGACCCAAACCACAACAGCACCCAGATCTCAGACTTCCAGCCTCCAGAACTGAGAGAAATAAATGTGTGTGTGTTTAATATATAGATCTGAACTCATCAGTTGTACCTTGGGTTCCCTTATTTAAAAGAAAATCTTTCTTTGGTGGCCATTTATTTCCTTGGCTTTGTTGATTAAAGCTTTATCATTGGATTGCCACTTTTTCTTTTTTAAAGATTTTTATTTATTTATTTGTCAGAGAGAGAGAGAGCACAAGCAAGGGGAGCAGCAGAGGGAGAGGGAGAAGCAGGCTCCTCACTGAGCAAGGAGCCCGATGTGGGACTCAATCCCAGGACCTTGGGATCATGACCTGAGCGGAAGGCAGATGCTTAATGGCTGAGCCACCCAGGCGTCCCTGCCCCTTTTTCTTAAAACCTGAGTTATGGAGCCAGTGTGGGGAGACACAGCCCCCGAGTTACAGATTCAAGGTGTATGTCACCATCTTCTGAAATCCCTGTCATTTCCCTGAGCTCTAGGGACTGAGTTGTGTCTCCCCTAAAATTCCTACGTTGAAGTCCTACCCCTCAATGCAATGGTACTGGAGGTGGGGCCTTCGGGAGGTGGTTAGGTCATGAGGGTGGAGCCCTCAAGAATGGGATTGGAGACCCCAGACAACTCCCTCCCACTTGCACCAGGTGAGGACACAGACAAGACCTCTGTGAACCTGGAAGGAGGCCTCATCAGATTGTCAATCCACTGAGCACCTTGATCCTGAATTTCCAGCCTCCAGAACAGTGACAAATTTCTTTTGTTTATAGGCCTCCCATTCTTTCTTATTTTTATTACTGCAGACACTGAGTCAAGGGCTCTTTCTGCTTGATTCTAATTCAGCCTGGAAGAGCAGTTCCTGGGCTCTCCCTGGGCAGGGGTCCTGTCTTGGACAACAGCGCGGTTGGCAGGAGGCTGTGTAAATGGCAGTGAGGCTGGAGTGAGTGGGGAAATGGCACTGAGGAGCAAGGGCACTCTGAGGTCCCCTGACAAAGGGACACAGCTTCCGTGATACTGCGGAGCAAGAGCAAGTGGTCCAGACGGGCTGGAGAGCGGGGGGACTGGTGTGCATGCCCCACCACCGCAAATGCACGGTGGGAAAATCAAAGCATACACAGGACGAAGGTTAACACCCAGGGACTGGGTCACCCGGAGGGCAAAGCCAGTGTGCGGTCACTCACCTTGACAGCATTCTGCACACCTCGGGATCCTGGGCCTTGTTTGGTGGCCTGTGGACTCCGTGAATGTAAAATCTTGTTGGCGGCATTTCCGCAAGAATTCCAAGTCTGTTCGGCCCCGGAGTGGGTATCCACCGCCCTGGCTTTCCAGACTGGTCCGAGAAATCCTTTTCCTCCGCACATCGTTCCAGCTCTATGGTTCCAATCATAGCTTGGGCGCTACAGGCAAAGTGGGGCGACCCCGCCGGGACACCGCGTCCAGCTCGGGGGCGGCGCACGGGGCCACAGAAGGACCTGGGCGACCATCAGGTGCCTGGGGGCCCAGGGGCCCTGGCACAGGGCCCGAGGAGCCCCGGGAAGGGTCCGGAGCCCGCCAGGTAGAGCAGGACAGGGATCGCCCCAGCGGGGACGGGTTTGACTTGAGGTTCCTCACCGGCCGCCCCTGCTCCGCGTTAGACTCGGCTGGGAGAAGCCCCCAGGGCGGCCGACAAGGGAAGGGCGGCCCTAGGGGGAGGGGCCGGTGCAACTGGACGGCTGGGGAGAGGGGTCCGCGCAGCAGTGGGACTGGGGGGGGGGGCGGTCGGCGGGCCCCGCTCAGCCCGCGCGCCCCAGCGCGGTACCCCGCGCGCCCGCCACCCCGCTCCCTCCCCAGCCAGCTGCCCCTGCGGGGCTTCTCTGTGGCCCAGCGCCCAGGGCTACCGGGCGCCCCAAGGCAGACGCCGCAGAGGAGCGGACCGCCCTGGGGGTGCGGGCGAAGATAAGCAGGGACACCTAGGCTGGTTCCGCCGGGAAACCACCGTCTCGGACCGGCAACTCCTGGGCCCCGGAGATGTCCCCGCTCCCTCGCGCTCGAGGCTCTGGGATGCTCGAGACCCCAGGCGGGTGAAGAGTTGCGCCGGCCTCCGGCCGCTGGCCACCGCCTCCGACAGGCTGTCGGGTCTCCGGGCGGGGACGCGGGCGCTGCCGGGGCTGGTCCTCCGCCCACCCGGGGCGGTACGGGGGCGGGGCCGGGGCGGGCGGGCGCCCCCGACGGCGGGAGGGGCGGGGCGGGCTGGCGGCACCATAAGAGCCCGCAGGCCGCGACCGCCCAGCGCAGCGGGAAGGGAGCCAGCCAAAGATTTTGCCGGCACCAGGCGGCGGGACCCCAGCGCAGAGACGAGGCCAGGGCGGGCAGGTAAGCCAGAGCACGGTGAGCCTCTCCCGCGCATCCTCGGGGCGCGTCACTCCCTCCGGGGATCCCAAGTCTGTGGCCCAGAGGCGCCGAGCTGGGGCGGGCACCGTCGAGGGCACCGCGTCTCCAAAAGTCGCTGGCAGCGGCAGCGCTCCCCGACAATGCCATTCACGGTCTCGAGGAGGTCGGTGGCCGAGAGGTGTGTGCCTGAGAAGGGGTGCGCAACTGATCGCGCCCCGGTGACCCTGGCCGGGCCCTGCCGGCGAAGCGCCTGGTCCCCCGGCCGCCCAGTTCCCTGGGCTGCGCGGGAAGGTGCGGTCGTCGCTGGGGTCCCCACTGCTCCAGTTCCCGGGTTGGAGCGGGCCTATGTGGCTGATTCCTCCCTGCTGAGCCAGATGCAGCACAGGGTGAGGTGGAGACATGGGGGGATTTTCTCAGCCCGGGCTTCATCTTTCAGGGGTTTGTCTGATTACGAAGATGGGGTGGGGTCCCGGAGATGCTGGGTCTGTGTGCCCAGGCTGTTGGCAGGGAAGGACCAGAGCGAACAAGTTTATTGGCCACCTCTGTTTCTCGTTCTGGGCAGAGCACAAAGCTTTCTGAGAGGCCACGTTTTGCTTTCTGTACTCAAACCTGGGTTCTGAGGCTGTGGCTTCAGGAGTTGTGTTGGCTCAGCCTAAATACTGAGTGTGCACTTCCCTGTCAGGGGATCGGGATGTACCTGCAAGGGCTCTTGTCAGAGTGGAAGGCTCACCATCCGTACAGCTCCAGCCCTCTCTGCTGGACCCCATTGCAGGACCGTTGCACCTGCTCTGCAGGCCCTGCAAAGCCGGCCGTTTTTCCTACATCTCAGGAATGCTGGGTTTGTCACAGGAGGTGAAGGGGCCACAGAGAAGCAGTGGGTAAAATCACTTATGTGGTGAGTTGTTCAAATGTGGACACAGAGGAAAATGATCTGGTTATGCTTTTGCTTCAACCAGGGTGTTGTGTGTGTGTGCGTGTGTGTGTGTGCGTGTGCACATGCGTGTGTGTACAGTTGAAACAATGCTGATGGATCTGAATATCAGAAGTCCTATTTGAAGCTGTCTTTGGCTGTGTCCATGTGTAACTCTGTTCTCCTTGATTGTGTTACATGGGGTTTTATGAAAGTATCTTGGAAACAATTCCTTGGTAAAGTTACTAAGTACGGAAACTCGTCTGCTCCCAGGTAAATCCTGCTGGTGCTCTGGTCTGCCCGACTCTTTCAGGCGGGCATGGGGGTCCCTGGAAGAAGCTGTCGGAATCCTTATCTTTAAACTTGCATTATTGTGGCTGATTTTGGTTATAAAAATTTGCTCTCTGCTTTTACTGCTGTGTGTAAAGAATACATGTGCACTGTCGTAAAGACTTACTTTTTTAAAGATTTTATTTATTTATTTGAGAGAGAGAAAAAAAGGGAGAGAACACAGCGGGGGGTGGGTGAGGGGTAGGGGCAGAGGGAGAGGCAGAAGCAGACTCCCTGCTGAGCAGGCAACCAGACACGGACTCAACTTGGGGCTTGATCCCAGAACCCTGAGATCATGACCTGAGCAGAAGGCAGATACTTTGCCAACTGAGTCACCCAGGCGCCCCAAAAGACTTATTTTGGATGCTATTTGAAGATTGTGAAATTAGTCCCTGGCAATGTGGTGAGGGTGAAGGTGACATTTTGCATTATTATTCAAAGCAAAATTGGAGATTATACA
Organism: Callorhinus ursinus; assembly: GCF_003265705.2. NCBI lineage: Eukaryota > Metazoa > Chordata > Mammalia > Carnivora > Otariidae > Callorhinus > Callorhinus ursinus. Next base: position 92,535,732 of record NW_027397065.1, read on the forward strand.
GCATTGCACTTTGATTGGTATGGAGAGGGGTGTGCCAGGGAAAGAGGTAGCAAGGCAGGTATTTGTCCTGAGGTTTTCAGGGCCCATCCACCCCCGGCCCCCACAAGATCTAGCCTGTCTCCTGCTGTCCTCAACCTCGGCTGTGTCAGCCTGGGGGCTCGGAATGTATTCTGCCCCAAAAACATGAAGGTAGATGCCCCCGATCTCTGTTCTTGCCTCCATGGTTCAGGCTACTAAATCGTTGCATTCCTATGTGTGTTTATTTTTCATGCTGGCTGAAGACCCAGGGCGAAGAAGCACAGGATTCCAAGGCTCCAGTCTGCCCATGAGTAAAAGCAAATGCCCGGTGGTACTGATGTCTTCTGTGGTGGCCCCAGCTAAGGAGCCCAATGCCATGGGCCCAAAGGCAGTGGAACTCGTCCTGGTCAAGGAGCAAAATGGGGTGCAGCTCACAAACTCTACCCTCATCAACCCCACGCAGACCCCCGTGGAGACCCAAGAGCGAGAGACCTGGGGCAAGAAAATCGACTTCCTCCTGTCCGTGATCGGCTTTGCAGTGGACCTGGCCAACGTCTGGCGATTTCCTTACCTGTGCTACAAAAATGGCGGGGGTGAGTCCTGCCCGGCCTGCATGATCCCCCTGTGCGGATGGGGGGTGGGTAGGGCCACCGCACTGCTCCTCACGGGCTGTGCAGCTCCTGACTCCGCCTTAGCAGGGCACACATTCCGGGGGGCAGGCGTGTCCACAGACCAAAGAAGCAGAGGGTCGGGCGGCCTCCTGGTGAATCTGCCCTCTGTAGCTGGGTGGTCCCTGGTGGTCGGAGGTACCAGGGCTCTGCTTTCTGTTTCCAAAGATGACTTTCGCTTTGGAAAGCAAATCCTCAAACGCCCACAGAATGGTGTCTTGGGCTGACTGCAGACGGTATTACAAGAGTGCACGGAGGCCCTCAAATTTGGAGTAGTGTGCCCTTGCACTTGCCCTGCTCCCTGAATGCAGCCGGCCCTAGAGCCTCACACAGCTGTGGACTTGAGGCAGGAGGCAGAAAACGAAAGTAAGAGACAGGGTCACCCACAAATTGAAGTTGAGGAGGCAGTTAAGTTGGTGCTCACCTCCATGAGTCCTCCTGCTGCTCACTCCCTGCGGCCTCCGTGACCCGTTAGTCCCTCAAGGCTGCAGGCGTGAAGGGTTTGGAAGAGCCTCTTGGGGAGGACCTTCCAGCACACCTGTTCTGAGGGGGGAACGCGAGGCCTGAGCGAGGGCAGTGAGTTGTACAAAGACCGGACTGCGGGTCTCCCTGCCTCCTCCTCCCCATCCCAGGAAGGGAGCCGTGACAAAGGCCCCCTCATCGGAGGCAGAGCCATGGGGCCCGGCATTTGGTGCCTGGGACAAGGTGTGGCCCCGGGAGGACCGGGCAGGACGCTGGAGGGATGCCAGTGCCTGTCCACCGTAGCCCCTGACCCACGTGGGCTCTGGAGACGGGGAGCGGGGAATGGGTGGCAGAACCCCCGTAGGGTCAGACATGGACCTCCGATCCCAGAGGATTTACAGCTCAAGAGGGGCCAACACTGCACAGACAAGTGCAGGGGCAGAGGCCGTGGCGGGGAGGGCAGGCGGGGAGGGCAGCTCCAGGAGCCAACAGTTGTGTGGCCAGGGGCCTGCCCTCTCTGCTCTGCGGTTGATTTCTCGACTTGGCACAGGGGATGCCTGGGGTTCAGCAGGGACGTGTCGGGGCGCTGATGACAGGGGGGCCAGGCCTGGAGGTCAGAGGCTCCCCCGCCCAGCCTGGGACTTCCCTTTGGAGGGTGGCCCTGCAGGGAGCTTCAGGAGAAACTGGTGGCCGCACCCGAGACATAGCGGTGGGATGGCTGCGCTCCAGCGGCAGCAGGGGGCCTTGCGCAGCCCGCACGCTGAGCCAGCTGTCCTGCCTCACAGGCGCCTTCCTGGTCCCCTACGTGCTCTTCATGGTCATTGCTGGAATGCCGCTTTTCTACATGGAGCTGGCCCTGGGGCAGTTCAACAGGGAAGGGGCTGCCGGCGTCTGGAAGATCTGCCCCATCCTGAAAGGTAATGGCCCCGGGCCCTCCTCACACTGCGGGCGGCACAGGCCGTGGCGGGGGCTCGGGGCTTTCAGAGCAAGCCCACCCAAGCTGTGTGCGTTCGGTCCCGCTCTGATAGGTCGCTATGCCCTTCGATATCCATGTCTGTCTCTCTCTGTCTCTGTCTCTCTCTCTGTGTCTCTCTGGGTCTCTCTCTGTCTCTCCCTGTCTGTCTCTGTCTCTCTCTGTCTCTCCCTGTCTCTGTGTCTCTGCCCCTGTCCTCCCGGTACAAGCGCACGTGCATAGACCCACTTTAATGTGGGTCCAACTGTAAAAGGCCGAGCTGATGGAGGACTCATGAGTGCGTGGCCTTGCTGACAGGTGAGGCCAGCCTGCAAGTCACGAGCGGTGTTGTTGGTGTTAGAACAGTAGATAGGATAAGCCTCCCTCTGCCTGTCCGTCGGCCCTCTACTCCCCCTGCGCATCTGTCACACTCTGTACGGCTGCCACAGGACCTGCCACAAGCTGGGTGGTCTAATCAGTGGACATTTGTTGTCTGACATTTCTAGAGCCTAGAGATGCAAAATCAAGGTGTGTTGGTAAAACTGATTCTTTCTGAGGGCTGTGATGGAGGAGCTGTTCCAGAACTTTCCTCTGCATGTGTCTCTGTAACCAGATGTGCTTGTCCTCTAAGGACATCTGTCTCCCTGGAGTAGGGCACGTTCTGACAGCCGCACCTTAACTTGCCCACCTCTGTGAAGACCTGTCTCCAAATGAGGTCGCTCTCATAAGTACTGGGCTTAGGACGTCAGCAAATGAGTTTTGGAGGGACATGAAGCAACCCACAATGTTTTCTGTCATCTGTCTATCATCTCCGGATCCATCCAGCTGCTGTCAACCAGCGGGTCTGTTACCATCTGCCATCAGGCATAGCACGTCTTCGTATTGTGAACCAACCGTCTATCATCTGCCTGTTGTCCGTCCATCCACCCACCACCTGTCTGTCTGTGTCTATCCACACTCATCTGTCCCTCATACGGACTACACCTCTGTTCTCTCGCTGGTTCCCTCGCCAGCTACCCACCAGCTAGCCAGCTGTCTAGTTACTCACTGAGCCCTCCCGTCTGCCACGGCACCATGAAGCAAACACACCTCGTGTTGAGCCGAGGGGCCTGCCCCGTGGCCAGCCCTTCCGTGGTCACCTCCCTCCGCCCTCACGAGAGTCCTGGGAAGGACACATACCGCCTTGTCCCCATTCTGGAGATCCAGGCACTGAGGATTAGCGCCCCTTTGTCAGGGGCAGGGCGCACTGGCTCCAGACCCATCTCACGCCCCACGTTCGGCCTCCAGGGCGCACCTGCCCTCCAGCCCACGCCGTGTCTCAGGAGCCCATGGCTCAGGGAGGGTTCATGGGGGGGGGACTGGGGGCGCGGTCTGGTCCACACACCTGGCTTCACTAGGAAAATGGTTCCTACAAGATCAGCCCTGGGATTTCCTCAGAAGTCCTTGAAACGTCAGTGTGTTTGGAAGAGAACAGAAGCCCTCGTAGTCTCCAAGGACACGCGAGGATGGGTCAGTGGTTCGTGGTCAGAGATGGCAGCTGATCAGCTCACAGCTGCTGCAGCCGGGGCTCCGCAGGGGGGCGGCCCCCCCAGCAGCGGAAACGCTGAGACTGGCCAGGCGTGAGGCCCCTCCCAGCGCCCTGTGCTTTTCCTTCTTAATGGCCTGCTTGCAGAATCCTAGGATGTCAGCAGCTTTTCCCTCGGTAAATGATTCGTGGGCCCCCCAAAATGGAACCATAGAGAGGTTCGGAGCAAGGCCAGATGAGTGTCCAGGTGCCAGGGGCTGGGTGTCCCTCTTGCAGGGTCACTCGCGGAAGTCGAAGGTTAAATGAGGTATCTGACGCTCGCCTCTTCCTCCGCGAACCCCTGATGGAGGGGTGCGGCAGGATATAGCAGGCCGCGGGCACCCGAGAGATGGCGCTTGGGCAGGGCAGAGGCGGGGCCCGGCACAGCGCAGGCCCCGGTGTGGAGCGCGCTCTGCAGGCCCCCGTGCCTCACGCGTGCCACTCCTCTGCCTGGAACCTGCGGGGTCACTGCCTTCCCCACAGAGGTATTACCCTCCGGATCGAGATGAAGTGCGCCATCCTCAGGTGACCCTGAGGGGCCGTGTGGGGGGACGACGGGCCCCTGCTGCCGTGTAGACTGCGGGCCGTAGCGTCCACCTCTGTGGGCTTTCAGGAATCCGGAGGATTCTGTGTGTCTGCAGCACATCATCTGCTTAGGGACCCGGGCCTGTACCCCCGCCTCACCGCAGAGCGAATCTGCCTCTTTCCCAAGCGCCCGCGGCCGGCATCGGCTCCTTCAGAAACTGACCCCACGCTGTAGTCCCGCGTCCACGCTCCACGCAGCCCAAGACAGCTCTTGTCCAGTTACGGAAACCCATCCGTGTGGAGGGCCGTGTCCTGGGCTGCGTGGCGCCTGTGGGTGGACTCTCTCTGTCTCCCTGTCCATCTGTCTGTCCCTGTCTCTTTCTCTCCCTGTCTCTCTCTCTGTCTCTCCTCTGTCTTTCCCTATCTCTGTCTGTCTCTCCCTGTCTCTCTCCCTCTATCTCCCTATCTCTCCCTATCTCTCCCCGTCTCTCTCTGTCTCCTCCCCGTTCAAGCGCACGTGTGCAGGACGCCCAGACTGATGGGAGGAATCTGAGTGTTCTTCGCGAAGACCTGGAGTGGCCCTTGTTGGGAAGGTCTTCCGCGGCTGGTGTCCCTGACGCTCCCCTGAAGCCAGCGTTGGTGCTGCTGGAGTGAACTGGCCCCGGTGGCTTGCGGGGGACTGGGGGCCCGCGCCCGCGGGGGCCCGAGTGCCTGCTTCACCAGGACGCCCCCGTTCACGGCCACGGCAGACGCTGTTTCACGCGTGCCGTGGAAACCCTGCCGCCCTGCCTTATGAATGTAAAATAATTATGATATTTCATAATCAACAGTATTTTACTGTGAAATACCAAACTCCTCCTCTTCCTAAAAAGAATTTAAAGTGGCTTAAAGTAAGACAGAGTGTACAGAGACTAACGTAAAGGTTAAAGGTTATAAAGTTAGTGTAAGGAAATACTAAGGAAAACAGAAACTTACGGAAACCAACGTTAAGACGTGACTGGAGCTCGCGCGTGGCCCCGGGCTCCCCAGGCGTCTGCAGGAGCAGGCCACATGGCCCCTGTTTTCATGGGAACGCAGGAGAGGGCTGAGCCCGCCGTCCCGGCAGGGGAACACTGTCCCGTGCCGGCCCGTGGTGGAAGACCTGTTTGGGGAGCTCGTGAGGCTCTGTGGCCCTGGGACAGAACCCAGAGTGACCCACTCACGCCCACCTTCCTGGGCGGCTGCGCCCTGCCCCCCGGGCACGTGGGCCCCTGGGGGCAGCGCCGGGGAGGCGGCGGCCAGGGTGCAGGGGGCCTCTGGTGCCCGGTGCCCGGCTGCCGGCAGAGTGAGCTTGCATGCCCTCGGTGGTGACCTTGTCACCCTGGTGTGAAGGTCGAGAAACCTGGCTGGCCTAAAGGGAAGGCTGTGCTCTCAGCGGGGGTTCAGGAAGGACCTGACGCACAGTTAGCTCTTCTGTCACACAGTGGACTCCGATCTGCTCTGTTGTTGGTTCAAAGGCTCCCTTGAGTTTCCCGTGTTCAAGCTGAGGTCTTGCACAACAAGTTCTAACCTTAAAATGGTTTCAAGTCAGGCATCCACAGTCAGCCACTGCCAGGGAAAACCTTCTGTGATGCTCTTCCTGACAACATGGCCCCCGGGAACACGGCTCCCCAGGAACACAGCTCCCCGACGACATGGCTCCCCGGGAACACGGCTGCCTGGGCGCGTTTACTGTGAATCACAGCTGAGCCTCCGTCCTGAGGAACTCAGTGAGCAGAATTGCGATGTTGCTTTCTTTAATGCTGACCACTTGCACACTGGAGAGGGCCTTCCAAAGAAAACTGTTGTGTTCTCATCATCACGGCTACGGCACACGTTTTCCAAGAGGGTTTATGTACCAGGCCTGTTTTATTTCTAGGGCACTCCTGATAGGGGACCTGTTTAATACATAAGCACAAAGAAATTTTAGTGCTTCTCTTTTTGCTTTCAGGGTAGGAAGAGAACTCTAGTGATGCCCTGAGCATGAAGATTGCTTCTCCTCAGGGTTATGTCCATAAAAGACACCCCAAGCCGCTTCCTATAAACATCACCTTGAAGGCATGCTCCACCCACCGCCACGGCCCCAGCCACAAGTGGGCAAGACGGGCATAGCACCTAACCAGGCTTTAATAAAGCAAACCAAAGCTCCAGTCCGAAAAAATCCTATCCACAATGCCAAGAAGGAAGCTGAAAAGAGCTGTGCGTGGAGCCTGATGAAGGAGCTTATCTAGTGTTGAGCACAAGGGCTCCTTGGCCAGTGGGAGAAGGCCAGACCCACCTGCCCCCAGTCAGGATGGCACAGCCCCAAAGACTGCTTACCACTCTGCCCTAGGTCACCGGGAGCCAGGAGCCCCTCGATGACTGATCCCAAATTCCAGGTTTTGTGATCCTGGAAAGGTCACCCCGAGAGGTCCTGGTTTGCTTTAGGAGACTCTGGACAGTCATGCATGACCCCAGCTGAACCTGGACGGTCAGGCATGGCCCTGTGTGACTTTGGGTGGCTCTAGGTAGCTGTGAATGAACCCAGATGATTCTGTTTGCCCTGGATAGTCTTGAGGGGGTATGAGCAGCTATGAGTGACCATCAGTGTCTCTGAATGGCTCTGGGTAGCTGTGGGTGGCCATGGAGGACCAGAGTTTCCAAGGACCGTTGGTGACCCTGGGTGGCTCTGGGAGATACTGGGTCTTCCTGGGTGGCTGTGGATGTTGCTGGGTGACTCTGAGTGGTTTGGGGTGGTCTGTTTGCTCTTCATGGTGCTGTGTATTCTGGGTGTCCCTGATGGTCCTGAGTGGTGCTGGGAGGCAGTAGATGATTCTGATGGTTTTGCATGGCCTGGGGGCCCCGGATGACCTTGGTTGATGCCGAGTGGCTGCAAGTGGTAGTGGATGGCGACAGATGGCCCTCAGTCACCCTGTATGTTCGTGGGTGACCTGGTTCTACCAAGGTGGCCCTAGGTGACCCTGCATGTCTCTGAGTGCACACAGATGGCCATGGGTGGTTTGGGGGGTTGGGTGCAGCCCCTTGTCTGGGATCGTGGCATGAAGTCTGGCACCTGAGCTCTCACTGGTTGTCTCTGGGTGTGCAGAGACGTGGTCTGGTTTCCAGTGTCCGCGTGCAGCCAGCACGGGTCCGGGAAGGCGGGTGGGCGCCTTGCTGACAGCGCTCTGCTCTCCCGCCCCAGGCGTGGGCTTCACGGTCATTCTCATCTCGCTCTACGTGGGTTTCTTCTACAACGTCATCATCGCCTGGGCGCTGCACTACTTCTTCTCGTCCTTCACCGTGGAGCTGCCGTGGGTCCACTGCAACAACACGTGGAACAGCCCCAACTGCTCAGAGGCACGCACCAGCAACTCCAGCTCTGGCCCTGACCACACCTTCCGCACCACGCCCGCCACCGAGTACTTCGAGTAAGTGGGGGTCCGATGCCACGGCACGCGCTGGGCTCGCAGGCCGTGGTAAGGGAGGGACACGCCCCGCGAGCGTGTGCTGAGGGCCCCTGTCCCGTGGCCACGCTCTACGCCTCTGGGTTCTTGGCGTGCAGTCCTGAATCCCACTCTTGGAGGGGGGTCCTCGGCTGCGGTGGACAGAGCTGCCTGGAAGGAAGGTGGGCCGCCTGCAGTGTGGGCTGGGCTCTGCCGGCTCCGTTCTCCCGCCCCGCCTCTGCCGGCAGAAAACACTCTCCAGCCTCCTGAACAGACCGGGCCTACCAACCCCCACTGTTGCTTTTCCCGAGAAGTTCCTTTCCTTTTACAAACCCAGCATCCATTCTTGCGTGAGTCCCTCCTTGGGCCCCACATCCAGTGGCCTTCCTGGGGCCCTGCCCTTCTCCACATCCCATGCCATGTGCGCCCATGGCCTGCGGTGCGGCTCTCCCCGAGTCTGTTCTTCTCTGGTGCTCTCAGGCCGGCTCTTACCCCCCGTCCTCGCCCCCCACTCAGGGGACAGAGGCTGGAAGGGCCGTCAGTGTCCCTGTGGGTGCGTCATTTCTCCTCAGAATCTGGACGCTTGCTGAGGAGCTCTCCCGAAACGACGCTGAACCTGGCCATTGAGTAATGCGCAGTCCTCACGCGGACGCGTTCATAAATGTGCGTGGGGCCCAGGGGCTCTGGAAGACCCCCCCCCCAGGTCCCTGGTGGCTCGGGCACTCACTGTCCTGATGCAGCTTCCCGCGGGATGATCGCAGGTGACTACGGGCGTCACGCTGACAGTCAAATTTCCCGTCCACGGGGACGTTTCTCGTGAGGGCACCTCTCACTTACCCACATTCTGTTCATGTTTATATGCAAATGAGTCCACTTAACAACTTAGCAAAAGGAACTTGCACCAACAAAACTAGAACAGTTCTGGTCTAACGGCAAATAGGCACGTTTGCCAACCTTGTTTGGAGTTAGAAAACCGTGTCCTCCTGGGAGGAGCCAGGACTCGGGCACGTGGACAGGCACGCCCGCCGCCTCCCGATGAACTGCTTTTATCCTCAGACGGTTCAAGGAGGCCTTTCCTGAGAGGAGGGGGCCGTCCCACCCCTGGCCCCCGTCCCTGTGCTGCCAGGGCTCCTGTCCTGTGGCTGCGGAGAGATGCTGCCGGCAGGGGGCGGGCGTTGGGTGGTGGGTGTTCACGGGACCGGCAGACACGCAGCACCTGGAATGAAACTGTGTTTCAGACCCTGAGGATCTGAATGCTTTGTTCCGTGGTTCTGTGCCCCGTGTGGGCACCGTATCTCCGTGGCGGAAAGTGGCATGGAGGGGCAGGAACGTGGGAGACAGGTTTGGAGTGTCTGGAGGTGCAGCTGGGAGGGTGGGTGGTTTCCTTGAGCCGTGGTCAGGACGAGTGTGGTCGGCACGAGTGATGGTCATGTGCCACAGGATGTGCTTGTGTTTTCAGGAAGATGTCGTTGGTTTGCAAGCGGAGGAGAGTGGACGTGTGTGAGGAGGACGTGGAAGGGAAAGAGGGGGCTCGCAGGGGGGCCGCGAGCCTCGCGGGGAGCTCTCAGGAGGGGTGGGCTGGTTTCGGAGGCCGGCCCGGGGGGGGGGGGGTCCGCAGCTGTGGAGAAACAGAGAGGCAGGGAAGTTTACAGTGTGTGGATGGGACTCTTAACGTGATGAGCAGGCCAGAATTGTCCAGATAAAGAGAAGTCGAGTTTGCTGTTCTTAGGGGTGAAAAACACCACACGGCTTGCCGCTGAGCTGAGATGCCGCTGCATCTCCCAAATTTAATAGTGTCTCACTGACGGGTCGTGCCTGGGCTACGTGTGCCCTCACCCCTGTGGCCCAGTGCTCAGCTTGGCCGTGATCAGAGGGAAGGGCTCTGCAGGTGCAGACACGGTCGTGGATGAGCACCTGGGGGCCTGTGGTCAAGTCCCCTGCACTGGGGGGCACTCAGAGGTGCTCAGTGCTGGCTTGGGTTTAGTCCATAATTACACCAACAAAATGAGGACTCAGGTTTCAAGCTAGGATGTCTCTTACACTTTCAAAATGGAAACTCAGAGAGGTTGAAAGGCGCCAAGTGACACCATTGGGGACCACCTGTCTTTTGTTTGGAGGTGCAGAAGGATTCACAGTGGAAAGGGTCCCACCAAGCCTGCAGAGGGAAGCATGATGTTGCTGTTACTTTCGTTACGTCTTACCCGAGAAAGCGGAGCCTTTGTTGGTGTTTGCCCCAGAAACGCTGTCCTCATCAGCCCCGGCACTTGCCCACACCCCCAGCTTCAATCCCTGGCGGGCGTGCGTGAGGAAACGCTGCAGGCTCAGAGCCGAAACCAGAGGCTGGTGTTTGTAGCTCCAGGGCTGAGAAATGGTGCCGGGAACTCGCTGGACGGACGTGAAGTCCGAGCCAGGACAGGGCCTGTGGGCTTGGAAACCCCAAAACAGGCCGTGTAACTCCAACCAGTTCAAATGTCCCGCAGTTCTGTAGACACTTACCACCACCTTCACCTTCTTTCTACTATAAACTAGAAAGCTACACGTTTCCCTCTAAGAGAAGGCTTTAGCCGCCTCCCACAAAGCTCCACGTGCTATGTTTCCACTTTGCTTCAGTTCCAAGTACTCCCTGGCCTGCCTTGTGATTTCCTCTTTGACTCATGGGAGATTTGGGGAGCTTCCCACTTAATTTTGAAATCTTTGGAGGTTTTCTAGACATGCTTCTATTTTTGATTTCTGACTTAATTCTGACTTAGTGACATACTCTACTTATAAAGCTTCATTATCCCAAAACGTCCTGAGACCTCTGATGCCTGGTACATGGTTTATCCTGATGGGTATCGCAGGGGCGCTTACAAAGAACAGGTGTTCTGCTATCACTGGGAGGGAGTTGTGCCGTGTCCACGGGTCGTGGGAGCTCCTTACTGTCCCCTGTCTTCCCAGCTGCCGAGAAGGGGTGTTGAACTCTCAACCGTGATTATGCATCTACCTCTTTGACTTGACGATTCTATCAGCGTTGACTTCATTCATGCATTTTGGGGGCTGTGTTATGAAGCGTGTGTTCATTTATGAATATCAAGTCCTTGAATGGACCCCTTTGCAGTACCAAACGTCCCTCCTGGTCACACTCCTCATCCTGAAGCAGCTTCGTCTGGCAGCAAAGTGATCACCCTTGCCTTCCGATGAGGAGTGTTTGTACTGGTAGCTTTTCCATCTTGTATTTTTAACCCATATGGGTCGTACCAAGAGTGCATTTCTTGTAGACAGTGTAGAGCTGGTTCTTGCTTTCTCACTCAGCATAACAACCTCTGTCTTGTCATTGGAGTTCCCATTCAATAATTATCCCTATGGTTGGGTTTAAGTCTTTCATCTTGATTTTTTTTTTCTATTTGTCCCATCTTTTTGTTTCTTGTTCCTCTATCTCTTCTTTTGAATTAATTAATTTTTAGGCTTCCATTTTAGCTACACTATTAGCTAATAAGCTTTGTTTTAACTTTTGTGGCTATTTATAGGGTTTACAATGTATATCTTTAATTTCTCATCCTCTACTGTCAGATGCAACCTACCATGTCACATGTAATTTAGGAGCCTTGTAACATACTCCCGTTTTCCCGGCCCGTCCTTTGTTGTCATGGGTTTTCTTTCTTCAGGATGTCATAAACTCCATGATACGTTGATACTATTCTTGCTTTAAATAGTCAGTTACATTTTAAATAAATTTGAAATGGAAAAATGACTTTTGTATTTACCTGCATAGTTGCTATTTCTGGGGCTCTCCAATCCTTATGTGGATCCAGATTTCCATTTTGGCTTCATTTCCTTCCATCTGAAGAATTTCCTTTAACATGCCTTACAGTGTAGGCTTGCTGGCAATGAATTTTCTCTGCTTTGGTTTTCCTGAAACATATTTTGCCTTCATTTGGGGGAATTTCTTTAAATTGTGATAAACTATACATAACATAAAATATATCCTTTTGACCATTTTTAAGTGTGTGCTCCGTGGCCTTAAGCACATTCACAGTGCTCTGCAGCCATCGCCACCACCCATCTCCAGGACTTTCTCATCCTCCCAGACGGAAACTCTGTCCCTCTCCGGCCCCCCCAACCCCAGCCCCTGGTGCCCACTGTCCTACTCTCCGTCTCTATGAATTTGACAACTCTGGGGACTTCATATAAGAGGCGTCATCCAACATTTGTCCTCTGTGTCTGGCTTATGTCACCCAGCATGATGTCCTCCAAGTCCATCCACGCTGTAGCAGGTGTCTGTTTCCTTCCTTTTAAGGCTGAACAGTATTCCACTGTGTGGACGAACCATACTTTGTTCATCTGTCAGTGGACACTTGGGTCGTTTCCATGTCTTGGCTATTGTAAATAATGCTGCAGGGAACATAGGGGTGCAGATGTATTTTCAAGTTAGTGTTTTCATTTTCTTCAGATAAATACCTAGAAATGGGATTGCTGGATTGTATGGTATTTAATTTTTTAAGGAACCTCCATACTGTTTTCCAGGGTGGCTGCACCAGTGTGCATTCCCAGCAACCGGGCACAGAGGGCTCTTGTCTCCACATTGTTGCCAGCACTAGTTATTTCTTGACTTCTTTACAACAACTATTCTGACAGATGTGAGGTGATAATTCATGGTGGTTTGGATTTGTATTTCCCTGATGATGAGTGATGTTGAACCTCTTTTCCTGTGTCTGTTGGCCATTTGTGTGTCTTCTTTGGAGAAATGTCTGTTCAGATCTACCCCCTTTTTTTAAAATCGGATTGTTTTCTGCTATTGAGTTGTATGTGTTTTTCATATATTTGGGGTACTAACCTCCTATGAAGTATATGATTTGCAAATATTTCCTTCCATCAGCAGGTTGACTTTTCATTTTGTTGGTGGTTTCCTTCACTGTGCAGAAACTTCCTAGTTTGATATAACCCCACTCTGCCCGTCTTTAAAATGTTTGGGGTTTTTCTGTTGGGGAGTTTTAAATCTTTATATATTCTGGATATTAATCTCTTATCTATTAGATGACTTGCAAATATTGTCTCTCATTCTCTGAGTTACCTTTTTACTGTTGATAGTGTCCTTTGATGCACAAAACGTTTTTTATTTTGATGAAGTCAAAACACCTATTTTATCGTTGCTGTTGATTGTCATATCAGAAAATCCATTGCCAGGGGCGCCTGGGTGGCTCAGTCGGTTGAGCATCTGCCTTCGGCTCAGGTCACAATCTCAGGGTCCTGGGCTCCCTGCTCAGTGGGGACCTGCTTCTCCCTCTCCCACTGCCGCTCCCCCTGCTTGTGCTCGCTCTCTCTCTCTCTCTCTGTCAAATAAGTAAATAAAATCTTTTTAAACAAAATCCATTGCCAAACCCAAGGTCACAGAGATTTACCCTGCTGTTTCTTCCAAGAACCTGTAATTTTGGCTCTTATGTTTAAGTCCTTTACGCACTCTGAGTTAATTTTTGTATTTTGTGTGAGGGAGCTGTAGGTCACGTTTTCTTCCTTCTTGTGTCTAGTAATTTCCTTATGCACACTAGGCTTGATGAGTTTTACGTTCGCGTGTGTTAGGTTTTGTTGTCTTCCTTCAAGGCATGTTACTTTTGTTCTGGTAGGAGGTTCATTTGCTCGCGGGGCAGTTTCATCCTCTTAAAGCTTGTTTTTAAGCTGTGTTGAGGTGATCTGGCTGGACTTTGCTTCAGGAATAGCTCACACCTCTGCCGCAGTGTGGCCCTTCCAGAGCCCCCCCCGGGGCTCCCCGTGGGACCTGTGAGTCCCCTGCTCTGGCCGGCGGGAGCTCAGCGACCCCAGGCCTGCGTCAGCTCCGGGAACCAGTCAGTCAGCTGCCAGCCCCCAGGTGCTGCTCCACAGGTCCGTGGGCACTGGGACAGGTCCTTCCCAGCACCTCAGACGGCCTGAACTCCAGCACCTTCACTTGCTGCCCTCGGGACACCCCTGCCCTGCCCTGGGGGGAGCGCAGCCAGGCAGGAAGCTGGGGCATTGCTGGGCTCACCTCACTCCTTCCCTTTCCCTCGGGCTTCACGCCTGCATCGCTTCCAGTCCCCTAAAAACTCCCGTTTGATGTCCTTTGTCCAGCTTCTAGTTGTCTGTGATGTCATTCCCTCGGGGCCGGAGTGGAGCTCCTCAGCTCCTTTCTCCCGACACCACCGCTCTCTGGACGGAGCATGGGTTGAGTTAGGCTGTCTGGGTCCCAGCCCCTGCTCTGCGGCTCTGCCTCCAGGTTGGGTTGGTCCTTATGCTCTGGGTGCCTGGAAGTGGGGGCAGGGGCTGCTGTGGAGATTCAGCAGGGTTCAGGGAGCCTGATGCACGCCTGGCACGCCGCAGATGCTCTCTTGGCGTCCAGGTCCAGGAACCATGACAATAAACTCACCTAAAAAAGGACTCCAACAGAAAGTAGAAGCGTTGTCCCTTTCCCACGGCTGGTGACCTCCCGACCACTGACGGTTCCAGGCGTTTCTGCATGTCAGCCCCGAACCGCCTTACCCAGACACCTTTCATCGACCCACCGGGCCGCGTCCCAGACTGGGAAGCGCATTCCCGCGCTGTGCCCGGTAGCTGCCTGCAGTCGGGGGGGCGGTCCCACGCAGGGTTGGTGTACGCCGGCTCCGTCCCCAGGCTGATGGCAGTGTCCTGTCTCCTAAGCTGTCTGAGGAGTTTCAGTAACGTCAGAGCAAGATGAGTTTTTGATCTTGGGGAGGGAATTGAGCCAGTACAGTCGTGCTAATTCCAGAAGCGATTTCAAACAGTGAAACCAGTGTGTGTGGTATGCACCCCTCCGTCTGGGAGGCTCCAGACACCTGCGGGCCGCCAGGCTCCTCTCCCAGACAAGTGAGTAAATAAATGGCCATCCGCCACCAGGCCAAAGCGTGTGACCTGTGCATGGGTGAGGCCAAGGTGTGACGGGCCTTTGGCCGTGTGGCCTCCCTCAGCACTGTCATCCCCAAGAGACTTCTCCTGTTAGTGGAGAGAGGTTCTGGGCGGTAAGGTCTCTGGCTGGGGAACCAGGACACGGGGGGTGGAGGGCAGCCAACCCAGAGCCAGAGCTGGGAGGCGCTGGGAACGCTCCTGCCGGAGGAGGGGCCAGGGGGGCAGACGCAGGGAGGACAGACGCAGGGAGGATGGACGCAGGGAGGACGGACCCAGGGAGGACAGACGCAGGGAGGACAGACGCAGGGAGGACAGACCAGGGAGGACAGACGCAGGGAGGACAGACCAGGGAGGACAGACGCAGGGAGGACAGACCCCGGGGGGACAGACTCCAGGAGGACAGACCAGGGAGGACAGACCAGGGAGGACAGACGCAGGGAGGACAGACTCCAGGAGGACAGACGCAGGGAGGACAGACCCAGGGAGGACAGACGCAGGGAGGACAGACTCCAGGGGGGACAGACCATGGGGAGGACAGACCAGGGAGGACAGACGCAGGGAGGACAGACCATGGGAGGACAGACCCAGGGAGGACAGACGCAGGGAGGACAGACGCAGGGAGGACAGACGCAGGGAGGACAGACCCAGGGAGGACAGACCAGGGAGGACAGACGCAGGGAGGACAGACCCAGGGAGGACAGGCCCAGGGAGGACAGACGCAGGGAGGTCAGACCCAGGGAGGACAGACGCAGGGAGGACAGACGCAGGGAGGACAGATGCAGGGAGGACAGACCCAGGGAGGACAGACGCAGGGAGGACAGACTCCAGGGAGGACAGACGCAGGGAGGACGGACCCAAGGAGGACAGACCAGGGAGGACAGACGCAGGGAGGACAGACCAGGGAGGACAGACCCAGGGAGGACGGACCCAAGGAGGACAGACGCAGGGAGGACAGACCCCGGGGGGACAGACGCAGGGAGGACAGACTCCAGGAGGACAGACGCAGGGAGGACAGACGCAGGGAGGACAGACTCCAGGGAGGACGGACGCAGGGAGGACAGACCCAGGGAGGACGGACGCAGGGAGGACAGACGCAGGGAGGACAGGCCCAGGGAGGACAGACTCCAGGGAGGACGGACGCAGGGAGGACAGACCCAGGGAGGACAGATGCAGGGAGGACAGACGCAGGGAGGACAGACCCAGGGAGGACAGGCCCAGGGAGGACAGACGCAGGGAGGTCAGACCCAGGGAGGACAGACGCAGGGAGGACAGACGCAGGGAGGACA
>NW_027397065.1:92551619-92555769 GCF_003265705.2 Callorhinus ursinus
GACCAGGGAGGACAGACGCAGGGAGGACAGACGCAGGGAGGACAGACTTAGGGAGGACAGACTTAGGGAGGACAGACGCAGGGAGGACGGACGCAGGGAGGACAGACGCAGGGAGGACAGACGCAGGGAGGACAGACCAGGGAGGACAGACCCAGGGAGGACAGACGCAGGGAGGACAGACTCCAGGAGGACAGACCCAGGGAGGACAGACTCAGGGAGGACAGACTCCAGGAGGACAGACTCCAGGAGGACAGACCCAGGGAGGACAGACCAGGGAGGACAGACCATGGGGAGGACAGACGCAGGGAGGACAGACGCAGGGAGGACAGACTCCAGGAGGACAGGCGATGAGGAGCAGGCTCAGGGAGGACAGACCAGGGAGGACAGACCCAGGGTGGGCAGGCAGGGCACGGCCACCTAAGCATCGTCCAGCAGGAGCCTCCTCCTCCTAGAGCAGCAACACCAACTGGCATCGGCTTCGATTCAAAATCCCAACTGTGAAGGTGAGGCAGCAGGTGCACAGGAACATGATGGCGCCGCACCCTTTCCTGCAGGTGGTCACTGGGATCAAAGGGGACACCGTGCAGGGAGGCGCCCAGGACGCCGCAGGCGGTCACGGGGCTCTAAGGGGATAACGGTGCACAGGGAGTGCTCCATGGGCCATGAGTCCTATTCTCTCTTGATGGCCTCATGTTCTGCCTTTATGATGGATTCCCTCCACAAGTCAGGTTCTTGAGCAAGCCTGGAGCAGAATCATCCTGAGTCTGTTACGTGCGGATCCTCCTGGAGGTAGCTGGAGCCATGTGAGCAAATGTTGTCAGCTGTTCCCCTCAGAGAACCCACAGGCGTCTACCTGTCCTGCTTTATTGCTCTGACTCTGCTCAGCCTCACCCCTGCAAAGGGGACCCTGGCCCATCCCATGATGCTCCACACCGCTGAGTACCTTCCATCTGGTTTCTGAAGCTCCTTTCCTTCAGACCCAAAGCACCCATTCCTCTCCCAGCTCCAAAAGTCAGGGGTGCAAAGGGTGAGAGGTCAGGACTGGGCTTCTGTGGGCTCCCAGCATGCTACCGCCCTCTAGGGCACAGACCCTGCATCTCAGCTAGGGCTGGTGGCCTGACCCTTCTGAGTGGGGGTCTCTGGTCCCATCAGGCTGGGTGCTTTCAGCCAGGCCAAGGTGGGGGAGGGAAGGTCTCTGGGCAAGCTCCGCTTTCTGGTTCCAGTTCTGGGTGGGGAGGCAGCACCCCTGAAAGACCCACCTCTCCCACCCTCTCCAGGCGTGGCGTGCTACACCTCCATGAGAGCCATGGCATTGATGACTTGGGTCCCCCCCGGTGGCAGCTCACATCCTGCCTGGTGCTGGTCATCATCCTGCTCTACTTTAGCTTGTGGAAGGGAGTGAAGACTTCTGGGAAGGTGAGGCTGCCGGCCTTACCAGCTGGGGAGTGAACATGGGGGCCATGGTTGGGTTGGGGAATGGACAGTTGGCTGTGGTAGTTTGGGGAATGGACAGGTGGGCTGTGGTAGGTTGGGGAGTGGACAGGTGGGCTGTGGTAGGTTGGGGAGTGGACAGGTGGGCTGTGGTAGGTTGGGGAGTGGACAGGTGGCCATGGTTAAAGAATGATGTCAAAGGGAAGACACTCACAACAGGGTGTTTCCAGCATGAACAAGCACAACATAAATTGTTTTCTGTTGATGAAAATATTTTGGTTATTATATGGGCACCCAAAGCAATTTTGACCAAAACGTGCCCATCACTTGTTTTATACATGTAGTGGAGTACCAACACCCCAGAGCCTCTCAGTAAGGACAGGTTCCTTTCCTCCCCCCACCTCCAAGCCCAGAGTTCACCTTTTACACACCATGTAGATGTGTATTTGCACAACCAGTGCAAATTCACTGCATCTCATTCATCAGGAACTCAGCCACTCCAGCCACTGCTACAGACCAAATGCAGAAGAGGAATGTCCCTTCTTTGCCAAGTTGTCTGTTCCATTTTAATCCCTGGGAAGTTACAGGATAGAGGGCATTAATAGTCCACTGCAGGGAGCCTTCGCTGAGCTGGCATCCTGTGAATGTTTGGGATGATGGGCTTCCCAACCAGAGGCCACCAGCCAGGGTGGCCACCTAGCCAGTGGGTGGTTGGTGCTGCCTGGTGACACTATACTCTCCAGGTTGTGTGGATCACAGCCACCATGCCGTATGTGGTCCTCTTTGCCCTGCTTCTGCGAGGAATCACACTCCCGGGGGCCATCGATGGCATCAGAGCGTACCTGAGTGTAGACTTCCATCGGCTCTGCGAGTCTTCTGTGAGTATGCCCTCCACTTGCGGCCCCCAGTCCATATGAACTGGCAGGCTCCATGCCATGGGGCTCCTGTGTTCTGGGGCAGGAGATCCCAAAGGTAGCAGCAGCTGGGCCAGAATTTCTTATTCACCCTGTAAATGTGGCAGGTATAGGTTGCCCTACTGTGCGCCGGGCTCTGCAAGACCAGCAGCACACCACCCAGCAGAGTTCACCATCGGGTTGAAACAGGAGACATGTGGGCACAGCAGGGAGCTCAGTGGACCAAATAAGAAAGGGGAGCAGACCACCTGCTCAGTCTCTGCAGGAACAGAATGGAAGGCTGCTTCCAACTGGCATCTTCCCCCTTGGCCCATCCCTACTTCCTAAGGGAACGCTCTCAGGTTCCTCCAATAAGCACCGATGGGCTGCCCAGTCTGTGCCAGAAAATGTAGCCACTCACCTGGAGTGCAGCCCTGAGCTCTGGCTCTGTGGTCATTGTGGTTGTATGGATAAAGGCTTCCTCCTCAGGAAGCCAAACTTCATTGGTGCCCATTGGTTGGTGCACACTCTCAGTGCCCATGGCACAGGGAGAAATCTAAATCACATCACATCAAAAACGAAGTCTGCAGTTGGGCTACACATTTCTTCAACAAAGAGAGCAATCATTCTGTGTTAAAATACTTGGAGACAGCCTCCCGAAGAGAGGGGGCTTGGCCAGGCCATGGGACAGACAGAGGTCTCCCAAGAGAGGGAGAGAGAAGGGGCAGCGGCATTTTAGGTAAACAAGGCCCAGAAATGGGAGTGGCCATAGGCCCAAGGTGGTGGGGATGATGGAAAAGGTAGCATTCTCAGGAAAGCATTGAAAATTCAGATGCACTAGATTTTGGCATATGGTGGGGACCCCAGTGGCCACCCACGGACTCACTGTAGCAGGGCCATGAGACATAATGGGGAGGGGTAGCTGGGGTGTGGGGGGCACGATGCTGGGGACAAGGGGCCATTTGGAGGATTGTTGCCCAGTGCCACTAGGTGTTGGTGAGTCAGGTGTGGCACCCACCAGGGATGCAGGAAGCACAGCCCTGAGGTGGAAATGGGAAGGAACAGGTAGGAGGGAAGGCAGGTGTGGCTCCTAGCCCCCAGGAAGCCCCCAGGAGTGGGGGAGCGGCAGAGGGAGGATGTGAAGCTGCAGCAGCAGTGGGAGGCACCCACAGATGAGGGCAGGGAAAGTGGCACTGGCGAGGTCGCTGGGAAGTCCACGCAAGGACAGCCAGTAAGACCATGAGAGCAGCAGATGCATGCTCTGCGTGAGCAAGGGAAGAGAGAGAGTGTCCACGCTGCAGAAAGCCAATGGGCAGCCACAGGTATGCTTGCAAGAGGAGGTGGCCATGGGTGTCACAGGCCAGGGGGCCATGATGAAGAAATCGAAGAAAATAACATGAGGACAACATAAGGCAGCTAGTACTTTGGGCAAGAAAACCGGGCAGTGCATAGGAGAAAGCCAGACATGTGCCAGTGCATGCAGAATGATGCTCATGTGTGATGCAGAGAAGAGTACATGACAGATGAGAGGTTGTCAGAAATGAGGTAGATGATAGATGATATGTAGAAGGTGGAAGATGATAGGTACATAGAGATAGATAATAGACAGATGGATGGATAGATGATGGACGGACGGATGGGTAGATGGATGGATGGACGGATGGATGGATGGATGGACGGATGGATGGATAGATGATGGATGGACAGATGGACGAATGGATGGATGGATGGATAGATGGATGGATGGACGGATGGATGGATGGATGGACAGATGATGGATGGATGATGGATGGATGGATGATGGATGGATGGACGGATGGATGATG
>NW_027397065.1:92555869-92569489 GCF_003265705.2 Callorhinus ursinus
AGATGGATGGATGGATGGACGGATGGATATATAGATGATGGATGGATAGATGATGGATGGATGGATGATGGATAGAGGGACAGATGGATGGATAGATGATGGATGGATATATGGATAGATGATGGATGGATGGACGAATGGATGGATGGATGGTTGGATAGATAGATGATATACAGATGAATAGATAGATGATAGATAGATGGATAGGTGAATGGATAGGTAGGTGATTGATGGACACATAGTTGATGGGTGACAGATAGATGATTAATATCTTGGACAAACCAGTGTATTCCATCCTCTCCAACCACCCTGTCAGCTCAGGGCTAGGAAAGGACATAGACCAGGACAGAGCAGGACTACAACCCCTGGGCTCAGGCAAGCCTGAGGTCCCATGGACAGGTCCATGTTGTCCCTAGTCCAGAGGGTGAAGCCATTCCTCGTCCTGCTGTGGGGTCTTGGCTGATCTTTGCATCGGCTCCTCTGGGCCTCCTCTGGATAGGGCAGGGACAGGAGCTCACTGGCTTGGTGGTCATCCTGGGATGTCCTCCTAGGGCTCCTCCTGGCCCAGGTGCTACCCATACTCCCACCCCCCCAGGCTCTTGATGGCCACACTCAGAGATCAAGTGGCCCTGGGCATCCTTCTCTGGGGCTTAGCAGTTGGGGCAGGTCCCACAGATGCCCCCAGGGACATAGTTGCAGGAGCTGGCCCTGATCCAGTTACGGGCTCCCCAGCACTATCCCAGGCTTGACCCTGACCCATCCCCCAAGGTTCAGTCCAGAGGGATCTGATGGAACTGCTGCAGGCAGGAGGCCTGGCCAGCATCCTCACTGGTCTAGAGCAGGTCAGGAGCAGAGGTTCTACATGGGGCCTGCCCCGCAAGCAGACAGGACAAAAGGGACCATCTGCTCCATCCCTTGCCATGTCCCTGGCACTGTGGACCCTGCACTGCTCTGACACAGAGACTGCCCTGCATCCTGGGTATCCATTTCTGGATCCCCCATCTGGACAAGGGGCTTCTCCATAGGGGTGAGCATCCTTGGATAGCATCCAGACCCTTATTCATTCATCTGCAGCTCTTGGGGTGGTTGACAGGTTGGGACAGGTCGAGGCTGGGGCAGACAGAGCTCCATCCTGGAAGAGCTCCCATTCCCGCAGGAGAGGAGAAGTCAGGTGCTAAAGGAAGGAAGGCAGTTCCACTTCGGCCCAGAGAGGCTGCCAGGGGGGTTCCAGAATGGGTCCTGCACTGGGTCCAGAGCTGGGTCCTCGGGGCGGCAGTGAGCAAAGGCCTGGACAGCCATCCAGGAGGCACATCCTGGAGGGGGAGTCACACGTGTGAAGGCTCAGGGGTGGGCACTGACCTGGAGAGGGCCGACACTAAGCAGGAAGCAGGAGTTCTCCCTGTGACCATGGCTCCTGCCTGCAGAGGCCCGGCCAAGTGAGCTAACTGATGACCAGCACAAGGGGGACAGCAGGGCAGAGGCCCCTTGGCCCACTCGCCACTCAGCTACTCAAGGCCGCATGCTGAGGCCTAGCCCGCTGCCTGGAACACACTGTCTCTGACACCAGGGTGATCCCAACACTCTGGGCATGCTGCCCAAAGGACAGACATCCTGCTGGTCTTGGAGCGTGGGCGGGGGGCCAGCTCCCAGCAGCCATAGGCTCCGGCCTCCTCTGCTGCATCCTGTCCAGCTCCCCTGTGAGGTCATACTCAGGCCAGCCACCCTGGGGCCCTTGGAGGTCGCCCTGTGTGCCCAGCCGATCTCTGGTGTCACTGCCTGAGGGTTCTCTCCTGCAGGCCCGCACCATAAACTGCCTGGTCACTCAGGGACAGCCCCCAGGGCCAACCAGCCCCCAGACCCCTCAGATGGCAGATGTGGTCCCCCTGGGAGATGCCCCCAGGGTGGGGTTCAGCCGCTTTCCACCCCCACCCAAGGCTGTGTAGGGGTGAGGCAGCGCCCACATCCTCAGGTGGTCTCCGTGTCACCCTGATGTGAACAGTTGTGTTTGACTTTTAAAATACCACGTTGGTGCAGTTAGCAGCCATGGGCTTTCACCTGGCACATGTGCACCAAGCGAGCACACACCGGTGTCTGGGCTTCACGGCCTTTCCACGGCTGCCGCTGTGTGCATACCGTGAGCCTGTGGCTTTAAACGCCGTGGGAAAGACAGCGGACATGAGTGGGCACGTCTGACCGAGCCATCAACGTCCGTTGCATCTTAATAAATTAACTACAAGTCTGGCCATGCGCACAGAGGTGCTGACGTTCCGAGGGAAATTGCAAATAAAGCACCAAGATACAGCCCTTCCGTGAGCTGTGCTCTGGGGCCAGGGACACGGCGGGTGTAACCACGAGACGGCTTTTGCCACTGATCATGTTGTCAATGCCACTGGCTCACTGATGACAATGTTGTGTTTCAATTCGACTCCGTTCCATGGAGCCCTTGCTGGCCCTGTGGTAGCTGGTCTCCCGGGTTCAATGCGCTCCCTGCAATTACCTCTCTTGTCTGGCTCTATGCAGGTGTGGATAGATGCTGCCACCCAGGTATGCTTCTCGCTGGGCATTGGGTTTGGGGTGCTAATTGCCTTCTCCAGCTACAATAAATTCACCAACAACTGCTACAGGTAAGTCCTGAGCACCTGTCCCCATCACGGGTTCTGCCAAATCACTGACTTCCAGAAATAACGTGTCCCCAGATACAGGGAGGGGGATATGCTGTGCTCACAGGGCCTCTGAGCCAAAATGGCTCTTTAGTGGAAATTAAAAGGCGGAAGCTACAGGCAATTTGGTTCTTGCTCTAAAGAAAGTACTGGAACAGATGAAGGTGTTCGCCACCTCCCAGAGTCCCCACTGATGGCCCCAGCCTCTGCCCCCTCGTCCATCCCCTGCCAGGCCCCAGCTGCCCCTGCCTCCCGGCACCCAGGGCCAGGCCTCCCCGAGGTGCTCAGGGCACCTGGCTCCAGAGCGGGCAGCGAAGTGCCAGAGCTGAGTGACCTGCAGCCACAGGTTGGACCCAAAATCCATCTAAAAACAAAAGCAAGTTCATCTGGGACCTGCTTTCTTTGACCCTTGTGGGCTTGTGTTTATTTTCTTCACATCATGAGGACAGAAAATGCAGTAAAAATACAAAGACAGCGTGCATAGCAAAGTGGCCACACACGCAGGTGGACAGCCCCTGCCTGAGCCCACCTGGGCCTCGCCGGGGTCGGGGCACTCAGCAAATGTCCTTCCACTCCAGTGCCCGGAGGGGCTGACCGCACCCTGCTCCCCCACCTCTCCTTCCCTCTGGCCCTCTGAGTTCTCAGCCTTCTAAGTGGGGTCCCCCATGCTCAGGGGGCCCCAGACCTGCCCCCTCAGAACTGCATTTCAACCAGCTCCCCCGCCAGGCTTCTAGACATCCTGCCAGACAGCCCCCTGCAGAACATGGGTGGGGACCCCGCTGGTTTACGTTTGCCCGCCCAGAGCCCCCACATTACAGGTGGGGGCTGTCTCACCTTCATACTGAGTCGTGAGCACCAGAAGCCCCTCGGTTCCTGGGCAGACACGCATGGCTGGTCACCACAGGGCCCGCCCGGGCCAAAGCCTGGACACAGCCAAAGCCTTAAAGCCACTCCGCTGGGGGTCCTGTCAGCCCGGGCACCAGCCTGTCTGTGGTGCAGCCCACGGGAGGGGTGGGGGTGCCCTTCTGCGAAAGCACCCCTCCAAAGCCCGCCTGCCCCCAGACGCAGCACATTAAGGACGAGGGTAGGAAGCTGCCCCTGCTTCAGGACATGGCTGGGACGTGTGTTTTGTTCCCCAGAGACGCGGTCATCACCACCTCCGTCAATTCCCTGACGAGCTTCTCCTCCGGCTTTGTGGTCTTCTCCTTCCTGGGGTACATGGCCCAGAAGCACAGCGTGCCCATCGGAGACGTGGCCAAGGACGGTGAGTCTCCCTAGGGCAGGCCCGGTGTCCCCACAGCTCTGCCCACCCCACAGCCCTGGCCACCCAAGCCTCCGAGTGTTTACCCCACACAATGGGAGGGAGACACTCGGGCCCTGCGTCCAGCTCACATGAGCCACACGTGTTCCAGAGCAGAGTACCCGTGGACGGGTCCCCGGGGCAGCGACACACCCACCACACCCCGCTGCTGCCCTGTCGGTCGCCAGCCCCCGACGGAGGCCCCAGGGCTGCAGGACAGGGTCTGGTTCCCCGTCTCGGGGTAAGCCTTCTCTTTGTTTACACTTTGGAAGGAGGCCCATGCAGCTCAGGGGTGGGAGCCCTGAGCGTTTCCAAGCCACACAGCCCCCAGGGCCGGAGAGCAAGGCCAGAGAGCAAGGCCGGAGAGAAGCCTGGTGCATTTGGGACATGAGCCGTTCATCGGCGCCAAAGCTTTTCCCTCCAAACACCCACTGATCACGACATGTGTAGGTGGGATTTGGGTAATAACCAGAGGAATCACGAAGTCTTGGGCACACAGGGACAACAGAGACCCTTGTTCCCAACCTGCTCACCCAGCTAGCCATGAACACCAGGTGTCTGCGTTCCAGGAAGTGGGCAGGTGGGAGTGGGCACAGGTGACCCAGGGAGCAGGCTGGGCCCCAGCAGGAGGCCAGGTGCAGGGGTGGGGTATGGAAGGGGCTGCTCGGTCCTGGTGTGTGGGTAGAAAGCCGTGGCACTCGGTCGGGCTGGGTCGCCAGGGTCTCCTGAGATGACTGCAGCCGCTCGCCTGCCGTCAGATCATCCTGGGGGTGAGCGAGGGGGGGTCTGTCCTCAGCCCTTCACTTTCTCTGAAAAGGCCCATCCTCTCCCAGGGCTGCTCCGCAGGCTCAGGAAAGCCCGTGAGGGTGTCCCTGACTCATCTCTTCCTGAGTCTTTTTATTCTTGAATGGGGGTAGGGACAGGGGAGCAGAGGACCCCCCACCCATGCCCGCAGCTCTCAGCCTCCATCCCATCCGATTCTTGCAGCGTTGAGCCTTCAGACCCCACTTTGGAAGTAAGAAGCAGAGGTCCGGCCCTCTGAGACTGGCAGGGAAAGCAGGGGCTGGGCATCTGGGCGTGTGTGCTTCCTAAGTCCACATCCTTGCCTCCAGGAAAAAAATCCAATAAAGGCAGGAGAATGGGAACATAAAGCAAATAAATACAGAGCAGTGAAATTTACTCACTGCTGCATTTATGCATTTCCCGTGCTTTTGCCCTTTTTTATGATAAATAGCAATAGCTTACAAAAACCTCTATTAACCCCTGGAAGTAGAGTGAATATCTTCTATGCATTTCCGTGACAAGCAAAGTAAATGTCATTTATAGCTCTAATTCTCAAGAAAACAGGATGAAATGTTAACTCAGGTACAGAACTGAAAGGCGAGGATATTGACATCACGTTCAACCAAGCTGACCGACCTCTACCTGGGTCTGTGGCTCATGGCATTTAGGCTCTAGAGCATCTCAAATGAGCCGCCCCTCAGCCCTGCAGTGGGGACTATGCCCCTTGCATGGGGGCAGGAATTGCAGAGAGCCCCGGCCTGAGCACGGGCCCCATGAGGACAGCTTGGCTGTGAAGCTCTGTTCTGTCCTCTACAAAGATCCGTCAGTGCCCAGACCCCGTCGGCTGGTGCCCGCCGTGGCCCTGCTGAGGACTGAGATTAGGGACGCCACGTCTTTGTGCGTAAAGGCTCAGGAGGCCATGTGAGTGAGTTAAGTAGGCCCATCTTTTAAAAGTGACCATGGAAATGATTAGTTTCCTGTGGGAATGTTTTTACTTTGGGGATCATCAAGGCCAAACTGCTACGAGTCTGGTTGAGTCCTGCACCATTTCCATCCCCACCTCCCTGCCTCTGTCTGAGCCCACGGCCTCCACGCCCACCCAGATTCCACAGCGGGGTGAGGGAGCAGGCATGCCTCCCAGCATGCATATCCTCCACACAGCAGCCCCACTCCTGGGATGTCCCGAAAGGGAATGATCCCAGGGGTGCTGCTATGTGAGCAGAAACTTGCCCCTTTCAAGCATTTGCTGAGCTGTAGTATTTCCATATTCGTTACGCGGTTTTTAAAGATCAGACACAGTTATTCATTGGCATGGAAAAATATTCATATATTGCTAAATGTACCACAGTGAGTGTAAGCATGCATGTGCGTGTGTGAGAGCATGTGTGTGAGAGCATGTGTGCATGTATGAGCATGGATGTGTGTGCACATGTGCATGTGTCAGCATGCATGTGTGTGTGTCAGCATGCATGTTGTGAGAGCATGAGTGCTGTGAGAGCATGTGTGCTGTGCGAGCATGTGTGCATGTATGAGCATGGATGTGTGTGTGTGTGCTTATGTCAGCATGCATGTATGCATGTGTGTCAGCATGCATGTGTGCATGTCTGCGTCAGCATGCATGTGTGCTGTGAGAGCATGTGTGCTGTGAGAGCACATGTGCATGTATGAGCATGGATGTGTGTGCGTGTGCATGAGCATGGGCACATGTGAGCATGTATGTGCGTGTGTGAGAGCATGCGTGTGGGGGTGCATGCGTGTGTCTGTGACGTGCACAGGAAAACAGACCAGGAGGCCTGACAGAGGTTGTCAGGGATGGCAGGCAGGCTGCTGGAGCCCCTCCCGCCCTCACCTGTGTTGGTACCACTCCCACTTCCTCTCCAGCCCCCACAGTCCCCCGCAGACCAGAAGGACCCAGAGGAACAAGGTGCGGGCCTCCGGCTGACGTCAGGTTTCCAAATTCTGGAGTCCTGGGCCAGGTGTCTGCTGAGTTCCCAGGAGAGAGGACTCTTGAGGGAGAACGGGGAAGGCGCTGGGAGGGATTTTGTCACCTTACCGCTGTGTTGGCCTCCCTGGGTGGGGGAATAGGGGAGCCGCAAGTCAGTGGCAACAGGAAGGTCTGTTTTCAGGGCCCGGGCTGATCTTCATCATCTACCCCGAGGCGCTGGCCACGCTCCCACTGTCCTCGGCCTGGGCCGTGATTTTCTTCGTCATGCTGCTCACCCTGGGGATCGACAGCGCCGTGAGTGACCTCAGCACCGCGCACACCGGGGGGCCCTCCCTGTGACAGCCGGGCTTCCTCACAGCCCTCACAGGGCGGGCAAACCCCAATGCCCCTGAAGGGTCTCCCAGAGTTCCTGTGCTACATAGAGCCCCGCGTGGCGGGAGGAGGGTCCCACAACTGCTTGAGACCCTTCCTGGGGTGGGGTGTTGGACCAACTCACCCCTTCTTTCACTTGGGCTTTCCAGCTGTGCCCTCTGCCCAAGTCACTACAGACCCGGACACACACATACAAGCCAGCAGCAGGATGCAGTGCAGGGAACGGGGTGAGGACCACCCAGAGCCAGGGTCGGTCCTTCCTGACTCATTGCTTTCCTTGACCCCAGAGCCCTCCAGGAGGGATGGATGCACCCGCAGAGCAGGGCAGCAAAGTCTCCAGCTGCAGCCCAGGCCCGGCCCACTCCATCTTTTGTGTGCAGCCCTGTGTGTGTGTGTGTGTGTGTGTGCACGTGGTCACATGTGCATGGATGTGAGTGCGTGCATGCGTGTGCACTAGGGAGGAGGCATGTGGGCCTGCTGCACTTACTCAGGCTCCTGTGTCCCCATTGCCTGCTCAGGACCAACAGCTGAGACCTCAGGGTCCCCATGAGTGGCCACCGGTGCCCTGTCCCCCAGAGCTTCCTGGAAAGTGCAGAGAACCCCAAATCCTGCCCCCGTGAATGTGGGTCACACGCTCTAGCCCCCAGCTGTCATCTCCCAGCCAGCCTGGTCAACGCCTGCTGGGTGACCACGGCCCTGGACCGCACATCTGGCGGGTATGAATCCCATGAACAGCAGGGCAAAGAGGGTCACCAAGTAGGCCAGGGTGCTTGGAGGACACCCCATCGTGACAACACTCAGAGTCAGGAAGGTTGTGCCCGTGGCCACACCGGGTCCTCCCCAAGAACAAAGTAGGGCTGTGCTGTGGGGAGACGTGTGTTTGGAGCAGTCAGGCAGGGCTGAGGCTTTGTGGCGATTTCAGCGGATGGTGCCACATGGGGCTGCAGAGTGGCTGAGCACATCCCCTCAGGGGACAGCGTGCACCCCTGGGTCCTCTTGCGTGCAGGGCACTCTGCAGCCCGGATGCTGTGCGGCCCCCACTCGTGTCCACGCCCCAGGTGCACGTCCGCTGGACGTGACGTAAATCGCGCCCCACCCCGCAGCGCCCGCTCTGTTGGCTGCAGATGGGCGGCATGGAGTCGGTGATCACCGGGCTCGTTGACGAGTTCCAGCTGCTGCGCAGACACCGGGAGCTCTTCACCCTCCTTGTCGTCCTGGCCACCTTCCTGCTCTCACTGTTCTGTGTCACCAACGTACGTAGCCACACTCGCTTTGCCTGGCGAGGCCTCACTAGCGCTCAGTGTCGGCAGCGTGGCTGGTGCTGTCTGAGAGCCCCAAACCATGACTTGCAGTGATATGCTAATGACATGCGGGTAGCCGTGGTCACATGTGGATTACGTGGTCGCACAGGGTAGCCATGGTCACGGTGGTAGCAGTGGTCCATGGGAAACAGTCTCAAGTTCCTGCAGCTCCTGGACAGCCCCCTTGGAAGCGCCTGCCCGTTGGATCTTCGGGGCTGGGGGCCAGGGGAGGCCTGATGGTGGGGAGCGGGGCCTGGGTCAGCTCCCCTCCCAAATTTGGCATTCGGCTGCTTTCACCTCTGATTGCACCTGGAGCGCCCCTGGGGGGGAGGGGGGGAGGAGAGAAGGGGAGGGGAGGGGAGGGGAGGGGAGAAGACAGGTCCTTGCCATTCCCGCACAAAAGGCACGTCCCTGAGAAGCTGTGCATGGACTGAATTTCAGGGACTCCAATCAGACTTCACAGATAGACTATGTCTGTAAACTGAATCCACAGGCCCGGTGTCTATTTGGGGAGAGTGTTTTTGTGGCTTCCTTGGGTGAGGCGTGCTGCGCCGGGCACCCCAATTTCAGCGGGCACCCCCTCTTCCAGGGCGGCATCTACGTCTTCACGCTGCTGGACCACTTTGCGGCCGGCACGTCCATCCTCTTCGGAGTGCTCGTCGAGGCCATCGGGGTGGCCTGGTTCTACGGTAAGGACGGAGCCCTCCTCCGGGGCCGGTGTGCGTCAGCAGGTGGCAGACCCAGCCGCGGTGCTGTCCCTGGATCGATGAGCACAGTTAGCCGGGGGGGCACCCCAAAATGCTTACTGTGGTCAGAACTGTTCAGTGTGGCCACCTGATCATACTGTGCTGATGTCCTCGTCGGTCATTACGAGAATGGCTTACGGCCCCGGCGGAGGTGAGGTCCCCTCAATCAGCTAAGAAGCAGGCCTCTTCCTCCCTGGGGACCGTGACCAGCACGGAGTTCATGAGGGGGGGGCTGATCGGTGTGTTTCACTGTCAGCTCCCCAAGCCGTCGCTGCTGACCAGTCAGCAGCTGGCTCCTGAGTTAGAGCTCCACACCCCCCAAGGCTGGGAGCCACTGGTGGGCAGGCAGCGCCCAGACGAGACCGGGCCCCCTGTAGCCACGGCTGGTGGCCCGCTGGGCCGCGTCGCAGGCGTTGTGACAGCCACGGGCACCCAAGCTGGAGAAGGCCCTGTCCTTTCCCCGGATGCTGACCTGGGCCAGCTGCCCACCTTGCCTGCTCTCCCGGAAGGAGAGAGTCCTGGCCAGGCTTCTCTGGGGCACTTAGCAGTGACAGCTCTGGGCATCAGGTGCACTCTCCCTGGCTGTGAGCTCCCGCCCAGAGCTAACGGTCTGCATGCTGCACCAGCCACCCTCCTGTGGAAGCCCTAGTGTCACGCAGCAGGCATGGCCTCTGCCTCGGGGCCATGGTCAGCGTGGCCCGAAGAAGCAGGTCGGCTTTGAGAGGCTACACCTGACAAATAGTTCATATTCCCAGAACGCTTTTTCAATTATATTTTCTTTTCTACAGAAAAGGGAAATAATCGAACTCTGTGCTTTCATTGGCACCTGGAATCAATACTTATCATTTAAAATTGGGCTGTCTCCCCCACCCCCAAATGAAACCCCACAGTGAAAGAGAGGAAGTGCCCCAAACGCACCCCTCGATCATGAGCTCAGTGCTGGTGAGGTGGGAGAGACGCTGGCAACCGCGTGCTCCCCAGAGCCTCAAAAGACAGAGTCCATGTTGCTTCTCCAAATGGCCATTCGCATCTCTAATCCCTACACACAGTCTGTGTTTCTTGGGAGATGTATCAGAGTGTGCCAGGCTCTCTGTGCACCAACGGTCCCTGTCAGTCTTTGAGCCAACAGCCCAGCGCCAGGAGGGGCCATGGGCTGACCTGACCACTCATGGGGCTGAGTCCAGAGGGGCCGAGGGGCTGGCCTTGGGTTCGCCCTTCTCCATTCCACTCTGCCCCTGGTCCATCTCCATGTCCAGGGTTCCGATGATGGGGCTGATTTGTGCAGAGGGAATTCTGAATTCCCGACATGTCCCCAACGTGAGGCCCATGAGACTCACCCCAGGCTCAGTGGACAAGCTGTGGTCGTCCCAGCAGAGGCCAGGCCAGACTCAGGGTGGGAGAAATCACTGTTGAGATCTCCTAGAGAAAGTGCCAGTTCACTAAGCTTTAGAAATAGCTTTCCTTAAGAAATAATGATTGTAAATATATCCTGGAATATTGTCCAGCCTTGAAAGGAAGGACATTCTGACACCTGCCACAGCACGGAGGAACCTTGAGGACATCCTGCTGAGTGAGATAAGCCAGTCATAATAGGACAAATCCCGTAGGATTGCACTCATGTGAGACAGAAAGTGACGGTGGGCGCCAGGGTCGGGGAGGCGGGAGAGGAGTTAGTGCTTCATGGGACGGAGCTTCAGTTTGGGGAGATGGAAAGTTCCAGCTGAACCATGCGATGCTGGTGAGTGTTGCACAGCGATGTGAATTAGCGTCTCCGAACGCCACACTTAAAAATGATTAAAATGGTAAAATTTATGTTATGTGTATTTTAGCACAATTTTTTAATTGTTATGTTAATCACCATACAGTACATCATCAGTTTTTGATGTGGTGATCCACGCTTCATTGTTTGCGTATAACACCCGCTGCTCCCTGCAGTACGTGCCCTCAATACCACAGTTTTTTTAAAGAAAAAAAGAAGTAGTTCAGGCCAAGGGGAGGCAGGACAGCCTAGGGCGAGGGAGGAAGAGAATGGGGAGGGCAGGCGAGCCGCCGGTGCCCCACACATGTCCCTCGGTGCACAGCACCCGTCACCCGATGTCACTGCAGTGAGCATCTGTGGGGACCCTGGCCAGCAGGAGCACCGGGAGGCCTGGGGGGGGCGCTGCAGGAGGTGGGGTGGGACCCGGGGCCGGGAGCACGTCGTCCTGACACCCCACTAGTGGGAAGTCTGAGTGGGGGGGAGCGCACGGTCCTGATCCCCGACTCACAGGAGGCCTGGGGGGGGGGCGCTGCAGGAGGTGGGGTGGGACCCGGGGCCGGGAACATGCCCTCCTGACCGGCCCGCTCGGCTCCCTCCACCACAGGCGTGAGGCAGTTCAGCGAGGACATCAAGCAGATGACCGGGCAGCGGCCCAGCCTGTACTGGAGGCTGTGCTGGAAGTTCGTCAGCCCCTGCTTTCTCCTGGTAAGGGCCCCGCGTGCACGCAACCGCCCACCCCGGCCCCAGGGCCCCTGTTGGCCGCATGCACCTGGGCTCTCACTCGCTCATGTGAGGCTGGGGAGGGGGCTCTCCCCTAAAATCTTCTGTGGTCTCCTGAAGGTGTCCCCCACCCTCTGGGCCCACTGAGAAACCTCACACGGGATCCACGGCGATACCCCCCTAGGCATCACAGCGCTGCCGTGGAGGGGAGGCCAGAGCCGGGCACGGCCACCAGCTGGCTCCCGCCCTGAGGACAGTCATGGGATGCAGACTTCCGGGGGAGGGGGGCACAAGGTGCAAAGGCCGAAGACAGGAGAGACTTAGATGCTGTCCCAGCATGGCCACCACGAGCACGTCCGGTAGCCGCCGGGCTCTTCTCATCGGGGCTGGGGGCTGCCAGCCCTGGCCCATGGGCCAAGTCCGCCGGTTCCAATAGAACAGGGCCACGCGGATCCCCGTACGACGGCCCACGGCTGCGTCCACCCTACAGCAGCCGGAGGAGCCGTCGTGTGGCCAAGACCCGATGGCTCACGGAGCCTGAGCTGTCCTGCCCCGTCTGCACAGGTGACCCCGGAGGCCATTCAAGGGCTGTCCGGGTCTGAGCGAGAGCCCCCCGAGCTCCTCACAGAGACGCACATCTCCCCGACCCCTGGCACGTCTGGAACGAACGCGCCTCCTGGGCCAACCCAGGGCTAGTGAGAGACAGAGACAGAGACGGAGAGACAGAGACAGAGACGGAGAGGCAGAGACAGAGACGGAGAGGCAGAGACAGAGACGGAGAGACAGAGACAGAGACAGAGAGACAGAGATAGAGACAGAGAGACAGAGATAGAGACGGAGAGGCAGAGACAGAGACGGAGAGACAGAGACAGAGACGGAGAGACAGAGACAGAGAGACGGAGAGGCAGAGACAGAGACAGAGGCAGAGACAGAGACGGAGAGACAGAGACAGAGACGGAGAGATAGAGACAGAGACGGAGAGACAGAGACAGAGACAGAGAGACGGAGAGGCAGAGACAGAGATGGAGAGGCAGAGACAGAGACGGAGAGACAGAGACAGAGAGACGGAGAGGCAGAGACGGAGACAGAGAGGGAGAGGCAGGCAGAGAGGCAGGGAGCAGGAGCCTGGTTGCGACAGAATCCGCAGTTTCTCCCTGAGCTGCGCCCAGAGGCTCAGAAGCCGCCGATCGCCCCCCGCCCCCCCCCCCCCCCCCGAGGCCCGCGTCTAGCATGTTCCTCTCGGCTGTGCTCAGAGGGCTGAGGGGGTCCGGTGTGCACGCTGGACAAGCCAGGCAGGGTCTCCCGGACCAGGCGCAGCGGTGAGGCTGCCCTGCATCCCACAGCGGGGTGCGCATCCCCCCGCCCCGCCCCCCGCCCCCCGCAGCGGGGCCTGGCTGAGCGGCACGCACGCGCAGCAGGCTGGCCGCCCGGGCCCCCAGAGCCGCCCTATGGCTGGGAGACCCTCCGGGTGAAACCCTCGCTCCCCCGCCCACCTCACGCCAGCTGCCCGCTGAGAGCCGCCGCCTGATCTCTGCCCTCGGTTTCAGTTTGTGGTTGTGGTGAGTATCGCGACCTTCAGGCCCCCGCACTACGGAGCCTACATCTTCCCCGAGTGGGCCAACGCGATGGGCTGGGCCATCGCCACGTCTTCCATGTCCATGGTGCCCATCTACGCAGCCTACAAGTTCTGCAGCCTGCCCGGCTCCCTGCGGGAGGTGCGTGCTTACACGGGCCCCTCGCCCTGCCCCGGCTGGGCCACCAACAGCAAGGTCGGGTGGGCGTCCACCTCCCAGGTCTGTCGCTGCCTGTTCATCTCTGACCCCCAGGGCCGGGGGGCGGGGGCGGCAGCCGCGGTGGCGGACTGGCCCGGGGCGCGTGCAAGAGGAAGCCGGCTGTGCCTGCGTGCGCGTCCGCGTGCCTGTGTATCGTGTGCGTGCGCGTACGTCCACCTGTGTGCGTGTACGCCTGCATGCGCGTCCGCGTGCCTTGTATCCGTGTGCGTGCGCGTACGTCCACCTGTGTGCGTGTACGCCT
>NW_027397065.1:92569499-92576167 GCF_003265705.2 Callorhinus ursinus
CCTTGCCCTGGGGCCTCTCCGTCGTTGTGCGTGTGGCGCGGGCTCCTGCCACCTGTAAAGGAGGGGGTGGGGGACGGGTCCCGAGGGGCCCGCTTACCTGCTGGCACCCGGACGCCTGGAGGAAGCAAGGGACCCCGGCCGCCTTGGAAGGAACGCCCCGCACGCCCGCTCAGAGCTGCCCCGGGAGTTCTCCGGAGGGGGGCTCACGGCTCCCCCTGGCACGCGGCGGCCCTCAGCAGCCGGGCCGGGCCGGGGGCAGGCAGGGTCCCAGGGGCGGGGGGGGGCGGGGGGCGGACGGAGCCCCAGGCGGAGCAGGCCGGCCTCACGCGGTGGGGCCCCTCCCACGCGCCGCTCACCGCCCCTGGGGCCCGGCCAGGGCCCTGGGTGGGGGGAGGGGCGGGGCCTGCAGCCCCCAGGGCCGGACGGGTCGCCTGGCCTCAGGACTCAGAGGGGCCTGCGCATGCTGTGCAGCCTCAGAGCGCAGGGCAAGCTTGGCGTCGAGACAGAAACTTGTGCTCCCGCGGGCTGGAGTCGGCTGCAGGGCCCGGGGAGGCCCAGCTGTCACCCCAGCCTCGGACGGGGGGTCCGCGGGGGCGCCTGCTCCTCCCTGAGCACGGCGGTGCCCATCCCTCTGCTTCTCTCCTAGAAACTGGCCTACGCCATCACGCCAGAGCAGGAGCGCGAGCTGGTGGACAGCGGGGAGGTGCGCCAGTTCAGGGTGAGTGCCCGTCTCCTCGGGGAGAGCTCGGAGCCCTACACTTGGCCCCAGGCCGTGGGCGCTCCTGGGCCTCCGCAGGCCGCGAGGCTGCAGTCGTTCCCTGCGCCAAGGCTGGGGAAGGCCGTGTGCGGGCCCACCTTGGAGGACCGCTGTACTGACGGCGGGGGCGGGGGCGGGCAGTGGGCAGAAAGAGGAAGCAGAAGGGCGGGGGCCGGGTGGGGTCCTCAAGGGGGCCTCTGAGCAGACGCCTGCGTTAGGGAGGGGTGGAGAAGGGAGAGGGCCTTGCCCTCGCAGGACTCGGCGGCTGCAGGAGGTGCTCTGACAGACCCCGACCCAGGGGTTACTCAGGCTGCTGCAGACTCTTGGGGTGGGGGCTGCGGAGAGCCGGGGACCAGAGAGGGCAGGGGCCACAGCAGGCCTGTGGCAGGATCGGGCCATGCCTTTCTTGGATTTGCTCTGTTCTGCTTGTGCTGACTTCCTGAACGAGACCTTAGGTTCCTAATGCTCAAGCCGCCTTCTTCCCTAATAGAAGCGCCCACGGCCCTGCCCAGGGCGTGTCGGTCATACTTAGCTCAGCCTTTTCCTTATCGGTTGGTACTAAGGGTATTTTAATTTTCATTGTGAGTTTGTCAACCCATGAGTTGCTTGGAAGTCTGCTTTCAAATCCCCACATCTGTGGGGACGTTTCGTCGATGTTTTTGTGATCAGTGTCTGAATTGATCGCATCTGGGCCACCTACCCTTGGAGGCGCGTGAGGACACGTGCGGTGGAGGCCCTGACGCACCGTGGCAGATGTGACACGCGTGTTTGGGTTCGAGTGTGTCCTCCAGTTGGTGGCACGCGCTTCTCCTTCCATCTGCCGTGTCACGCTGGTGACAGTGCCACTCAGACCTTGTACCACTTCGCCGACTTCGGCTCTGCTTGACCGTGGGTAACTGGAAACATTTGCAGAATATCCCACCCTGGTAGTGTATTTGTCCAGTCCCCCCCCCGCCCCCCCCCCCCCCCCAAAATTCCACCAGTTTTTTGCGTTATACATCCTGAGGCTGCTTTCCGGGGTAACTCCCCGTTTTAAATGGTCGCATCTCCCCGGGGACCTCACGCATCCTCTCTCCCTTGTGGTGCTTTTGCTCTGAAAGTCGTCCGGGCCTGAAATGATACTTGCAGCAGGTTTCCCCTGAGTTTGCCAGAAACATCTTTTGCGGTTTTTAACTTTCAACTTCACAATGATCTCAAAATGTAGGTGTCTTTTGCAAACCTGGTATACACCTGGAATTTTTACTCTTGACAAGAGATTAATCCATTTACATTTGTTGTAATTGTTGATATTTTTGGCTTGATTCCAGGCTTTTTAACTCTGCCCCATTTTTAATGTTTATTTTTCTTCTTTATTTCCTTTTTATGGATTGCTTTTTAGGGGATTTCCTTTTTTTTCCCCCTTTTTCTAATGTTTTCTCTCTGGAACTTATATACTCACATACTTTATTCCTTTATAGTTGTCTTTGAAATTGTAACATACGTACTACTTTAAATATAGAAAGTGGCACATCTCAACCCCCATCCTGAATGTAGAACTTCTCCTACTGACTATTATGCTATTAGTACTCAATACTCCATTTCTGTCTTTTTTAATCCATAAATTAGACACTATTATTATTATTATTGCTGTTCTGTATAGAAATGCTCTTTTGGGTCGATGTGCACATTGAGTGTTTATTTTTGCATCCTACTTTTTGGCATCTACATCTTACTTTGAGCATCATTTTCTTGCTTATAAAAAAAAAAAAAAGGTCCTTCAGACTTTAAGGAGATGTCTTGATAAACGTCCCCACTCCTGTGTGTCCGGAGGTGTCTTTATTTTGCCCTTATTCATGGAAGAGGGTGTCTGCGCACACAGAGTTCTCGATGCACAGCTGCTGTCTTCCAGTGACATGAAGCCCTGAGTTCTTGGCAGCTCCCTTTGCTGTTGTGCTGGGACCGTGTGTGTGTCTGGGGTCTGCAGACCGATGGTTTGGGTCGGCTCTGGGAACTTCGCAGCCATCCCTTCCAACCTTGCCTCTGCTCTCCTCGGGGCTCTGCTGTGTGACACCTGCCCCGTCCTCCAGTTCTCGTGCTCGCTCAGAAGTTTTGTAAACCTGGTGATTCTGGCTCACGATTGTACAACACCCTCCTCTCAGTCCCTTTAGTCATTTATCTAAAAATCAAACCCCACGAACTTCCACACAGAAATCTCACATTGATAGTAACCCACGTGCACCTGCCTGTGCTTCCTCCCATCCATCCCTGGACAAACACACTCCTAATCTAGTTTGGATCTTTCATGTGCCGTCTGCACCATAGAGTTTCCTTGCATCTGTGGATACTTCTTTCTGTTCCCGAAAAGTAGATCGATTTGAAGTGGGACTTCCCCATGGGGCTCTCGGGCCCTGGGCCCCAGCTCCCTTCCGCCTGTGTGCCCTGCACAGCTCTGCTGGGCTGGGGCTGCCATCCTGCTCCAGCCGCTGGGGAGCCCGGCCAACAGCGTGAGTCCTGTGGCCGCGTGAGCCCGGCCGGCAGCTCCTCCCGGAGGGTGGCAGGGAGTGGTGTCCGACCAGGGGTAGATTCAGCATCTTCCCATCCCCTTTGTGGCTGTGTCAGAAATGAGCCCTGCATGCTCTCGTTCTGAAGCATTTAAAAACAGGGTTCTTGCTATTGAGCGTGAATAAATGGCTGGTGCTCAGAAACAGGCTGAACTAACAGCTGCCTAATAACAGGCAGTGACATTTGCTGGAGAACTAAATGCCCACTCTTGTCAACCTTGGCCTCCCCAAGCAGTGAGCGAGGCCTGCCCTGAGCAACTTGGGGGGTCATGTGAAGCAAGACACAGGTGCAGGGTACCGCCTTTCCCTGGGACGGGTTCAGAGGCCCCAGGGAGGTGGCACAGGGGCCTCGGGGCATCACCGGTCTGCCTCCCCAGTGTCTGTCCAACCGCTGATGTGACACTTGCCCGGGGCCGCTGGGGGTTCCGGTCCCCACACGGCCCCTTCCTGCAGCTGTGCGCTCTGTCTGTTCTTTGCCAAAAGACTTATTCATATATAGTTACATAAGGTTTATTATGTATCATTGTTCACGTAACGTCCTTCATTTCTGCTTATTCAATATAAGGGTGTATTCGTGTAGTCCATACAAGGAGTATTTCTGGAAGGTTCACCTGGGCGTCGGGCCTGCGGCACTGCTCCTGCGCCTTCCGCCTCCCGGATGAGCTTCCTGGGCTGCGTGGGGTCTCCCAGGGCTCGTCAGGTCGCAGCCAGGAGCCGCCGTTAGCCAGGCAGCTCCCTGCTTTGCTTCCGAATAAACCCTGTTTCCTTCCTAGCTTCGCCACTGGCTGCTGGTATAAAGGCAGCAGGAGGCCCGGCACGGCCGCCCCTCAGTGGAGACGCCGCCGAGGAGGAGCCCCAGCTTCAAGAGGAAGGCGGGGGCACCCACTGTCCGACTCCTGCCTTCCCAGAACCACACGGGGGCTCTGCCTCCAGGCCCCTTACGCCCTTCCTTTGCGGCGGGGAGAGGACTGGCCGTCCGTGCTGTGTCTGTGATCGCTTCATGTAGATCCGTGCCCGTTCCTGCAGGTAGAAAACGTCCATCCGTGTTCTGTTTGTGCCAAGCCAGCTCCCTTCCGCCCCCGCCCCCCGCCGGCCGCCCCGGAGCGCGGGCCTTGCTGTCATCCGTGTGTTGAGGAGAAAAGCGGTAATTGTGGATGCTGAGAGCCCAGTGCTCGTGACTTCCTGGGTATTTTATTTTGGTCAAACTAAAAGAGCCAAATATCATATGTTGCCTAATCGTGCAGAAGGTGCACTGGGGAAACCACAAAAGGCAATAAAGTGGGGGCCACCACGCGTCCCCACACCATGCACCCCGTGTGCTCGGAGCCCACCCAGGGCCTTGTGTGATGGAGATGCTCTGTATTTCCTCCTTGCTGACAGAAATACGACTCTGGGGATCCGCGTGGCTGCCACCCCTCTTGCCCACTGTGGGCCCCGCTCAGTCGTGGCCACCTCACTGTGGACCCCTGGCCACGGGAGGAAGGGGTGCGTGCCCCCGCCCCGCTGGGCCCTGACTGCGCAGAGTGCCCGCAGCAGGCAGCCTGGAGCGCCAGGATTTGGGGAGGCAGCGCCCGCCAGGGTGTCGGTCCTCCCAGGCGCACGTCACATCCACAGCCACATGGCTGGTGTGAGGGAATGGCTGTTTAAAATCCTATTTAGCTGTGCATCAGAACTCCTCCTCAGAATGCAGGGTCGGCTTATGAAGTCTGTCTGCTGATGTTCTGGTCGCCGTCCCTGAGGTTAGCAGCAGCACCAAGCAAGGACCGTGGTCACACTGCACCCCGCACACTGGCGTCGCCCGAAGGCCTGAGGCAGCACGCGGCTCTGTGCCCCTGGCGCCGAGAGGCCACACTGTGCACGCCGCTGTGCGGCCGTCCCCGGCCAGGGGACCTTGGTGCCACGGGCTGAGGAGCCCAGCACTTGGGAAGCTGGCTCGTGGGCTGCAGGTGGTTGGTGGTTGTGGCCAGGAGGAATCGGGTTTACCCTCGCCTTTCGAGGCACCTTGAGTACTCTGCGTAGATACGGGTGTCGTCAACGTCTGTCTGTCTGTGTCCATAGTCGGCTCCTCGTGTGAGTCGTCACCAACAATAAATCTATGTGGGAAAACGGACCGTAGCTGTGTGGCCGCCTTCTTCTGCTCAAGCTGTGGCTCACCCCTGCCCCAAGGGCGGCAGCCCCTCTCCCCCCGAGAGGGAGCGCCCCAGGGCACAGGCCTGCAAGTCGCCCTCACGCCCACAATCCTGCCACTCCTGAGCCTTCCTCTGCCATCAGCTCCCTGCAGGCTCCCCACGTGTCCAGACTCCAGCCCTGCAGTCAGACCACCGCCACCCCCTGGCCCAAGCCCCTCTGCTGGGGACAGGACCCCCCAGAGTCCCGAGGAGACCCCTGCCCTTGGTCCCCCGAGGAACTCTTGTGCACTCTGTGGCCAGAAGGGTCCTTCTAGATACCAGTCAGCTCCGGCCACGGCCCAGAGGAGACCTCTCTGGCTTATCATTAAGCTTGGAATAAACACCAATGCCCCTACCTTGGTCTGAGCATTCGGGCAGCAGGTCCCTCCCCCAGGCCGCCCAGCGCTGCCCCAGCCAGAGGATCCTGAAGGCACACCCGCAAGAGGACCTTCATACCCCACCCATGCGATCATTGTTCCTCCAGGTCCCCCAAAGTACACCTTGCTTCCTTCGGGTGTCACTTTATCAGG
Organism: Callorhinus ursinus; assembly: GCF_003265705.2. Taxonomy (NCBI): domain Eukaryota; kingdom Metazoa; phylum Chordata; class Mammalia; order Carnivora; family Otariidae; genus Callorhinus; species Callorhinus ursinus. The sequence continues at coordinate 92,575,495 of NW_027397065.1, forward strand.
GACCACGGGACACACACAAAGTCCTCGGTCAGCTCCATCCCCAGCCACATGCCAGTGAGCCATGCCTCAACCATCCAGAGCTTCCTGAGCTGCTGCTTCAGGGTCTTGTCCCCACCGGTGTCCCCACCTCTGCCAGCCTCTGGTTGTGAAGGTGAAGATGAGCCATCACAACACACCCTGCTGGGGGGGGACAAAAGACCTGCCCCAAGGGGATGAGCCACGTGGTCCGCAGCATCATTATGCCCCCTGCTCCCCAGTCACCAGGGTGCCTCGGGAGCAGGCAAGCTCCACTCAGCCTCACTGTTGGTGGCCTCTCGTGGCTCAGGCAGGACCCTGGCCTGTTCTGTTCCAGCCCTCACCCCAGGTGCAGGGTGGGCACCTGCAGGTCCGTGGAAGAAGCTGGCAAAACAGAGGCCTGATTGTGGCCACAGCCCCCACAGGGAGGCTTCCAGGAGTCACATACCTGGGAGAGCTGTGGGGCCAGAGGTCTTGGAGTGAGAAAGACATCCCAGAACTCCTGGGGGTCAGGCTGTCTGTCCTTCCTCCACATCCGTGGACACACAGGGACACACCGCAGGCATGCTGCACATGCCACACACGTGATCACAGGGACACACTGCACGCACGCTGCACATGCCACACACGTGATCACAGGGACACACGCACGCACACT
>NW_027397065.1:92576177-92590236 GCF_003265705.2 Callorhinus ursinus
ACACGTGATCACAGGGACACACCACACATGCTGCACGTGCCACACACGTGATCACAGGAACATGCCGCACGCACACTGCACATGCCACACACGTGATCATGCAGACATGTAGGCTGTGCCATGCCCACACGTGCGTGCACACGTGCACATGGACACACACACACACTCTCTCACTGGGTCTGCAGCAGTCAGCAGAGATCCTCATGGAAAGCCAAGCACAGCCCAGGGGTGCAGCACCTCTCTGGACGGTCCCAGGGCGCGCCTCCCATGGAGCCCGGCCCCCCCAGCATTGCTGAGAGTTCTTGTCTCCACAACCCTCCGTTGTGACAGGAGTTCACTCATGTCCTGGCCCCAGGTGTCTGGGCTGGGGTCCTGCCTAGGCAGCCCGTGGACAGACAGCCATATGCTGCCTGGAGCTGAGCCGCGTATGGAAGTGATCTCAAATATATAAAGAACTCCTACAAATCAGTAAAAACCGGGGGACATTGTCTGTGGTCAGTGTTGATTCTGTATCCGGTTCTGACATGAGGGAGAGTTCCCCACACCAAGGAATTCTGGGCAGCCCCAGCTGGGTGTCCTGCAGTTTGACTCATTCCCAACCTGGGCCTGGCGTCAGATCCCGCCAGCTAAGGGCTCGTTCCCACGCGACCACCCCACTGCCACTTTGGACGCCAGTCACAAGTCCAGGCATCACCTGTGCTTCTAACCAAATGGCTGTAAGTCAGAGGTTCCCACAAACCTCTCCTGGGGTTCAATTAATTTGCTAGAGTGGCTCACAGAACTCAGGGAAACTAGTTAACTCACTATATTACTGTTTTATTACCAAGGATGATAAAGGATCCGAATCAACTGCCAGAGGAAGAGATACACAGGGCGAGGTCTGTAGCAAAAGAATTTCTGTCCTCCTGGAGTTCGGGGCCCAGCACGGTGGCGCATGAAGGGGTTCCGGTTTGCCATCCTGAGCGCTCTCTGATCCCTGTCCTTCCCAGTTTTAGGAGGCTTCACTACATAGCTGTGGTTGGCCACTGCGACTGATTCAACCTCCCTCGGGGCTCCCCTGGAAATCGGGGCGGGACTGAAATTCAGGGCTGGTTCCCTTGGCAACAGTCCTTCTCCTTCAGGCATTTCCCAAAGTCACCTCATGAACGTAAACCCAGTTGTGGTATAAAGAGGCTTATGAATGACAAGACACACATCGGATCCTGGTGGCAGGAAGGGACGAACCCAGGACCAGAGATCAGACATCGTAACAAAAGATGCTCCCATGGCTCTTCTTTTGGGAAATGCCAAGAATTTGAGGAGCAGTGAGCCAGTAACCCTGGACAAAAACCAAATATATATGTATGATGAGTTCTAATACCACAAAAACGCAGTAGGAAAGCGGGCAGGCACACGCAAAGGTGACGTGTCCCAATGGTTGATGCACCCGTGAAAAGACACTCAACCCCGCTAAGAATGAGGATGTGCAAAGCAGATGGGATGCGACGTTCCTGCCACAACAGCTGGATCTGAGCAGACCGACACCCACGTCAGTGAGCAGGCAGGTGCCAGGAACCCAACTACATCTCGGGTAGGAAAATAACGCATCCACTTGGGAAAGCATTTGCGTTGCCTACGAAGTTGAACATACAGTAGCAGACCCAGTTCTGGGTGCTGCTGGTGCCCCACCTCACATACGGTAGCCCTCCCGACACCAGGTGTGACCATCCCCCCCCCACCTGCTCCGGTGTAGCTCTCACCCCTGGAACACCTGGGGACTGTATCCCCCAGAGATACCTGGGATTTGAGCCCAGCCCGGGGTGGCCGGTTTCCAGTCACTGACTGATTCGAGTGAGCAGATGCTGGGCACCCCTTTCCAAGGTAGAAGTGTGCTCCTGAGCACCCCGTGGGTCAGGCTGGGCTCGACTTCACCTGAAACCGTGTCTGTTCTTTCCTCCACCTCCTCCTCGCTTTCTCCTGAGAGTGTCCCACTTCTGAGTCGGGTGCATCCCCATTTCAGGCTCTGCTTCTCAGGAGTTCCAGCTGGGATGCGCTACATCCCCAAATGCCCCAATTCCACCTGCAGCCATGCGCCCAACAGAGCATGCACACGCTGTGTCAGACACACATGCAGGGGTTCACAAACACAAAACGGGAACCGACAGGAATGCTGGTCAGCATCAAAGCAGGTGCATGTCAGCTCAGCAGGAGAGCAGGCAGGCGGCATGGACATCTGGGGCTCATGCCCCCCAGCAGGAGAGGTCAAAGTGCTAACCTCCAGCACCTCAGAGTGTGACCGTACTTGGAGATGTATGATCACTGTTATGTTAGTGTCGTTTTGGAGGATGCTGGAGATGTGAGCGCTTCTGTTGCCCCACACGCTCCCCAGTGCGAGCAGCCCTTACTGTGCAATGCTGGTGGTGGTGGAAACACATTGACCAGGATGTAACTAGTTAACATGAGGTCATAGGGAAGTAGGGTGGGCTTACTCCAGTGTGACTGGTGACCCTGTAAGGGAAGAGAGAGACACACAGACACACCAGGGAGAAGGCCGTGTGACAGGGAGAGAGAGTTTGCAGTGATGTGGATGGAATCACTGGTCACCGCCAGAAGCCAGGAGAGGAGCCTGGAACAGACTCTGGGGCGGGGGGGGTGCCGTGGAAGGAAGCATCCCTGCCTCCCCTCCAAACATGGACTCCAGAACAGTGAAAGTACATGTCTGTTGTTTTAGGCCACCTTGGGTGCTTTGTTACAGCAGCCCCAGGAAACTAACAGAGGTGGGTCTACCCAGCATGGGAATTGAGATTCCCTAAGGCCACATGCTGGGTCCAGCCTAGTCAGACACCTCCCCAGTCTTCTCCTCTGCCTGTCCCTCTCTCTGGAACAATCTCCTGTCCACTCCCATCCCCCATTTTCCAACTGCTGACTCCTCACACCATCCCAGTTTCTCTTGGACATCACGCCTGGAAGTTTGCTGTAACCCTTGCTTCTGGGGTCAGCCCAGGTCAATGCTCCTTGAAACTCCCTACTCTCCCAGCCCTCCCCAGCAGGTGTCCCATGGAAGTGGATATTCCTTGTCTCTCTTTTCAGTGGGCTGGGTGCTCCCCTATGAGCAAGGACTGAGCTGGTCTTCATTCCTGCCAGTGTCTTGAATAGGCCTGTTACATGGCTGACAATGGCACTTAATATCTATTTACAGATAAATGAATTAACAGTTGGGCATTTACGTGAACACAGGTGGGGGTTTGGTGAATGAGTAGGTGGGTGAACAGATGGATAGGTGGAGGAAGAGAGGCAAGGAAGGGTAGAAGAATGGATGGGAGAGTGGGTGGGTGGATGATGGATGATGAATGGATAGATGGTAGAGGAATGGATGGATGGATGAATATGTGGATGGACAGTTGATGGGCAGTGCTTAGGTTGATGGATGGATGGCTGATGGGTGGATCAATGATGGATGGATGGATGGTAGAGGGATGTATAGAAGAATACGTAGATGGGTGGTTGATGGGCAGGGGCTTGGGTTGATGGATAGTAGATGGATGGATGCATGGATGGATGATGGATGGATGGATGGATGGATGATGGATAGGTGGATGGATGGCTGGATGATGAATGGATGGGTGGTAGAGGGATGGATAGAAGAATACATGGGTGAGTGGTTGATGGGCAGGGGCTTGGGTTGATGGAGAGTGGATAAATGCATTGATGGATGATGGATGGATGGATGATGGATGGATGGATAATGGATGGATGGATAGATGGATGATGGATGGATGGGTGGATGGAAGATGGATGGCTGGATGGATGGATGGATGGATGGAGGGATGGACGGATGATGGATGGATGGGTGGATGGATGGATGGATGGATGGGTAGATGGTGGATGGATGGATGGATGATGGATGGATGGGTGGATGGATGGATGGGTGGATGGGTAGATGGTGGATGGATGGATGCATGGATGGATGATGGATGGATAGGTGGATGGATGGCTGGATGATGAATGGATGGGTGGTAGAGGGATGGATAGAAGAATACATGGGTGAGTGGTTGATGGGCAGGGGCTTGGGTTGATGGAGAGTGGATAGATGCATTGATGGATGATGGATGGATGGATGATGGATGGATGGATAATGGATGGATGGGTGGATGGAAGATGGATGATGGGTAGAAGGATGGATAGATGGATGGAGGTGTATCTGGATGGATGAACCACATAGATGGATGAATAGAAGCATAGATGGTGGATGGGTGTGTGAATGAGTGGAAGGTCCTATATTACATCTAAAAGTCTGTCATTCTGGTAAATCCCCCCTGTGGGGCTTGACACACAAGTGCTATATTTATTTTCCAAGGAGATGGCAGGTTTTTTGATACAAGTGGAACTAATTTCAAAAACTCCTGAAGCCTTGTTTTCTTCCTACACTAACCTGCTGTAGAAAGCAAGCTCCCTGGGAGGGAAGAGCCTGCCTCTGCCCCCTTTTCTGTCTGTGGCACATCTCAGTACCCCGTCCACACTGCACTTTACCATCGGATTTACGCTCTTTGCTAAATGACCTTTAGACACAAAGTCTGGGTGTTAAATCCCAGAAAAGCTGTGAGATTTTTCCTTTGAGAGAAGCATTTTAATAAAGGCTCTGCATCAGGGAAATAGGTGATTTTACAGGGTAAGTGGATTCTCTGTGTCTGTCGTTTCTTGTTTTGATTCCACAATCCCCTTTAATCTCTGTAGATGCATCTAACCAGCATCTTCATGGCCTTTACCAGCCTCCTGATTACTGACAGCAGAAAAAGAGGTCGCCTTGGGGTGCCTGGGTGGCTCAGATGGTGAAGCGTCTGCCTTCGGCTCAGGTCATGATCCCGGGGTCCTGGGATCGAGCCCCACATCGGGCTCCCTGCTCAGCGGGGAGCCTGCCTCTCCCTCTCCCTCTGCCTCTCCCCCTGCTCATGCTCTTTCTCTGTATCTCTGTGTCTCAAATGAATAAACAAATCTTAAAAAAATTAAAAACAAAGAGGTCACCTTGTTTGAGATAGTTAATGAGTGAAGTCCTATGTTCTGTTGTCCCCCAGAGAAGACACGGCCCTCTTCCTCCCGAGGTCCCTGGGTCACCAACACAGCACAAATCCTGGGGCACCGCGCCCGCCCAGCAGATCAGGGTCCTCAAACCCAGCCCACCTGGCTGCACAGGGAAGGCTCACCCAAGAGCTGGGAAAACAAAGGCAAAGCCAGCGGCCCCACACCACCCTTCCCCCTGCCGGGCGGGCCAGGGCTCCTGCACGCGGCCCCGGGGACCCCTTCAGCCAAGCCTGAGACCCGTTTCTGCTGCTGCCCTGGCTGGTGTCCTTACATGGAATGGAAACGTCAGAATACGTCCATTTAGTGAGGCTGGCTTCATTTTCTTTTTAATTTAACAAAATAGAAAATGTCCAAGTCAGGTGCCCCTCTGAAGGGCAGGGTCTGTCTTGTAGAACGTGTGCCTCAGGTGTGTGCGTGCTTGAGCGAGAGAGACAGAGGATCGGAGACCGAGGAGGATGGGGAGGCAGCGGCGGGAGGCAGCCGGAGGCGGGGACGGGAGCTCACAGTCCGCCGGGTCGCAGACGCGGGGTCCTGCCCTTCGTGGTTGGTCACCCCTGGCTGCAGGTCCCTCCAGCCCCACACTGCCCGTCTGACCAAGCTGGCAGGTGGGGAAGGGAGGCCCAGGGCAGGCAGGTCTGAGAAGGGGCCATGTCCCAAGGGGAAGGGGCCTGTCATCCGGGCACACAGCAGAGGGGCCCCGGCGCCCCGGCAGATGGGGTGGGGGCTGAGTTATCCACGTGTCCCAGGGCAGGACACCTCACAGCCTTTAGTGCTGGAACCCGTAGCACTGTCTGCAGCAGGAGTCAAGCGCCCCTGGGGGTCAGGGCCGCAGGTCACCGACACCAGCACGTGCCAGCCCGCCGTGGACGGAACTGCTGAATCACCCGGGAAAGCAAGCCCTGTGTTGGATGGTACAGCTGCGCTCTGGGGGAGGGAGCCAGGAATGCGTAGGCTGCTGTGCCGGGGTTCCTGGTGCCCTCCGCCCAACTCGAGGACCTGGGGTCGCTCTCAGAGGCCCCTGGGAACGGCTGGGAGGCTGCACAGGGGACATGGGGAGCCGGCCTGCAGGCAGGGCCAAAGCCACACAGGGATGGGAACGCCCCCATGGCCTCCCACCCCACGCTGGCTGCAGTGTAGCCCAGACGGTCTCGGGCAGGGTCCCACGTGGGGCCCTTTCTTGTGCCTTCACTTGGTAGACCCCCCTCCCCGGACACAGTGTGTTACACAGACCCAGGGGACTCAGACGCTGACTCACCCCTGCTACAGACCTCCACCAACATCCAAGGGACCAAGGACATTCTTCTCTTCCCCTGCCCGGCCTCCCCTCACTGTCCTGGGGGGACTTCAATGAACACGGGACGCTCGTGACACCAGGAAATTCCGCCCCGAGCAGGGGCCCCCCTCCTCAAGGGGGTGGCATTTTCTGGGGAGGCTGCCCCTGTGAGGACCGCAGACCCCGAGGTCCTCCAAGCACACGGCGCGAATAGAAGGCACCATTTGCTTAGACATCCTTCTCCTCCAAACTGAATGCAAAAACCTCCCGTCTCTCTAACTGAACTTTAAAAACCAAGCCTGTATTGACTTAATGTACCAAATGTATTTATCTAGAATTTAAATAATTTTTCTTATTGCAGGAGCTAAGCTCCTCTTTCTTATTTGTTGTGTAGATGAAGGCTCTGTCAGACACAACATTTTCTTGGGTCGGAGGCTGACGGCTGCAGGTGCTCGGCCACAGGTGCCGCCACAAAGCCCCGCGGGCCTCACAGTGAGCTCATTCCCTGTCTGGATCTAAGGCTAATATTTGGAGTGGCTTTTCAACAAGCGCATTCAAAGGTGTGTTACAACCCATCAGCTATTAAACGTTCTGATATCCGCTAAGCCTTTTTCACACAGAGAAACTAAATCTAAAATTCTAAAAAGCCCTATTGTACCACAAAATGATCCTTTTCAAAGCTGAGAAGGTGAAGGGGACCGTCCCCTACAGATCCATTCCACAAGGTGGCAAATGAGTGCCGCCCGCTTCAATCTGTTCCCGCGCGGGGGGCCGTTTCGGGGGGCCTGGGGTTTGTCCGCGGCCGCAGGCTCCTGGCTGGAGGAGGGATCCCCAGCGTAGAGGCCGGCGCCTCCTCCACCGGGCCAGGGATGGTCCCCGGGTTGAAGGAGCTGAAACCTAGCCAGGGTGCGGAGAGGACCCGAGGATCCTCGGTGGGTGGCGGCTGTGGGACAGACGCTCGTGCGTCGGCTCTCCCCGAGGCAGTCACTGAGGGCATGTCCAGCCACACTCGCTGCCCACTGCTAGCACGTGGAAAAGTGGGTTTTTAATCCAGTTCAATTTCTTATGGCTCCAGGGGACTTTCTAGCTAGAGACACAAATATATCTGGACCACGCTGACCCATGCTGCTGACCACGGCCGGTGACTGCTGTTCCCCCTTGGGTCCAGTAGGCGAGGAGGGTCTGCAAGAAGGTGGCCCTGTGGCTGGGGGCCACCTCTGACCGGGCTGCTCTGCTGTGGGGTGCGGGGGGAGCCTGTGCTCAGCCTGCTCCCGCTCCTTCCCTGCGGTTCCTTCCCGGGGATGAGGCAACACCCCCACCGGTGTGGTGAGGTTCATTTAGTTGAAACTGGATGACCTGAGCGAGCAGGTGCACGTGCTTGGCCTGGCCACGCCTGAGGCCAGCCCCTCTCCGTGCAGCCAGGGCCCCCGGGAACCAGCACCCCACCTCCTGGGCACCTGGGCGCCCCTCCCCAGCCTCCTGCCCCCTGGCCCTGCCTCACCCCTCCCGTCTCAGCCCCTGCCTGCCCTAACTGGCCACTCTGAGGCCAGTGGGGATGTCCACCAGGCGGGGGAGGGCCCTCACAGCCCACGGGAGGCAGAGGGATGCCTGAGCCCCGGCCCCTGCCCAGCCCAGGCCTTTGGGAGCCAGCACTGTGACTGTATACAGCACGACAAAGAGAACTGTGCTTGGACACTGCGCCCTAGTTAGGAAATCTGTTTCGCTCAGAGATATGACTTAGCAAACCTGAAATTACCTTGTGTGCATTCTAGAATCGAGCAGAGCAGCAAACACTGCAGATAATCAGAAGCCGCTGCATAATTGGCTGGTCCAGCACAAAACGAGAATCCAGGGCCCTTTTCAAAACTCATTAAGACGTTCAGGACAGCGGCTGTGGGGCTCTGCATGAAGGCCCCGTGGGTACGAGGCCCTGGGGTTAGCAGGGTATCACCTGGGGAGAAAGGAGCAGCAGAGACAGGCGGGGGCTGGGGGGGACGGCAGGGGGCAGCGGGGGGGGAGCGGCTGCGGGGGGCCGGCACACTGGCGTCTCTACTTACAAGGGCGCTGATCCTACCCTGGGGGCCCCACCCCTGTGACCCCATCTAGCCTGGGCGCCTCCTGACACCATCACAGCGGTAGATGGGGCTTCGGCATTGGAATTTGGGGGACGTGAGCATGCAGTCCCTAGCACCGGCTAACAAAACAAGAGCCCACGAGTCCCCGAAGAATGCAGAGCTGGTGGGGGCAGAAGCTCCCCTTTCAGTGTCGGCGTTCTCATCCCGTGTGACTGACCCCTGTTGGATGTGCGCAGCCACCCACGGCTCCTCGCAGGCACAGCTGGGAGGCCCTCCTCCCCACTGACTGGACCCCGAGTCCCCCACTGCTGACCCCCCAGCGGCTGCCCCGGCTCCCGGGTCTGAGACACACCCCATGTTGGGGCTTTCTGCCTGTGGGAGCCCCCGGGCCTCTGCAGCCACAGGCACATCCACCCCCTCGAGGTGGCTCAGACTTCAGAGAGGCAGAGCCCGGGGCACTCCCAGCCCCCCTCCTACCTGGGGAGACCCCGCACATCACCGGCCCCCGGCCCCTCCTTACAGACCCTCAGGTGTCCACCATCCAGCTCCTCACACGCCAGCGGGGGCGGCCAGGGCATCGCTCAAGGGGTGGTCAGCGGCCCGGACCCCAGCCCCAGATGCTTCCTGCCTCAGTTTCCTTAACTGCAAATAGCTCCAGTGTGGGGTAGGCTGTGGGCATTGAACAGAACCAGTGGCTGCTGGTGTCAGGACAGCGCCATCGGACAGCCTCTGTGCTTTCAATCACAGGGCTGTCCGGGGCCCCGGGCCGCACAGCTGTGACTCCCGATGCGGGCGCGCCCTCTGGGCGTCCGGGGAGCCTGCCGCCCAAGCTGACTGGGGCCCCGGGCGCATCCGTGCTCCTGGGAGGGCCTGTCGCTCAGGCGTCCACGTGGCTGGTCCACGGCTGTCGTTACCACACGCGGTCAGGAGTCAGAGCCCAGGGCTGGGAGGTGGGGGAAATGTCCACTGAAGACAGGGAAGCTTGATCAGGCGCGAGACACAGCCGCCTCGAGCTGACTGCTTCCTGCCACGTGAAAAGCTGTTTCCACAGCTTGTTGGGTTCCAGAAGTTGTGTGTGCCCATGCGTTCCAGAGAACAGAATCTATTATTTGTTCAAAATAGGTTTCCTGAGGTAACTGCAAACCACAGTATTGACACGAAGTCACATTAAAAGCTCTGTGGGAAGGCTAGCTGGCTTTTTGTAAGATAATAATAGGGCTTGTGTGTTCTAAGGCTGCAACCTGTAAGCTCATTGATTTTCCTCTTGGGAAATGGGGCTGTCGATAAGGGCAGCACCCTGGGGGACCATCAGCACCTCCCAAGGGCAGTGGAATCCAAGGGCCCCGCTCCCAATGCCTGAACCGGCCAAACTTCCCCGTTCGCAGGCACATGCCTGATGTGACACCAGCCCCCTCAGACAATGACAGAGATGCCCACCTCCTCCCTCCCCAGCAGGTGGGGAGCATCTCTGGGGACCCGTGTGGAGCCAAGTGTTGGAGACGCAGAGGCGCTCTGAATACCCTGACTTGGTCTGTGTCTCCCCCTTCCCACGACTTCATGCTCCCCTGGCACTTCCTCTGACCCTCAAAACAACAGGGATTATAGTGACACGTTGAGGGCGGGGGGCTGTTATGGCATGAATCATCTTCTGCAAATTCATCTGTTGAAACCCTGACCTCTGGCACCTCAGTCCGTGACTGCATTTGGACATGAGGTCTTTACAGAGGTGATCAAGCTAAAGGAGGTCGTTTAGGTGCACCCTGACCCAACAGGACCAGTGTCCTTACAGGAAGAGGGAAGCAGGACACAGACACACACAGGGATGACCGTGTGAGGACACAGAGAGAAGGCGGCATCTACACACCAGGCAGAGAGATCTCAGGAGAAACCAGCCTGCCTGCACCTGGATCTCAGACTTCCAGCCTCCAACACAAGGGAACATAAATGTGTGATGGCAAAGCCACCCATCTGTGGACCCAGTTACAGTAGCCACGAGAACTCATACAGAGCCCAGGGCCCAGCCGACACCTCCCACACACCCTTGTCCTAACAGGCCATGAAGTTCACACAAGGTGTCCGTTCCTTGAAGTCCTGCTCCGTGGCTTCTAACCCTCACTCTCCCTGACCATGCTGCCCATTGGCACGTTATCCTGATTTCACAAAGGAGAACACTAGGGAGGGTATGCACCTCATCCGACAATGCCGTCCAGCTTCTGGGACTCGCCAGTGGTGGCCTCCTTCACCTTCTGAGACAACATCTAGAAACACAGAGTCGGCTTGGTCCCAGAGGAGAAGACGCACAGAGTTGGGTGCTCACCCCTAACTGCATCTGGTAAGTGTCTTATTTCTAGTATGTGTACCTAGGTGGCGCCTAAACTGCACTTTTCAGTTTCCCAAACCCATAAATTCACTGAATGGGATTTTATTTTCACTGAATAAATCCTGCAGAGCTTGTCCCATCTCAGCACTGAGAGGAATGGACTGGGATGGTGGTTATTCCTTGAGCTCATCAAACACCCCAGGCACAGCACAGAACGGTGCCCAGAATAACCACAGCTCCTGCTCCAAAGGAGGCCAGTTATTTTTCATGATCAGGGAAACATAAATGAAAACAACTCGAAGTTACATCTTACCTAACAAATTGGCCAAACCCCAAAGGTCTGACACTGCCCTCTGACGGCAGAGCTATGGAGAAACAGACATCCTCGTACTTCATGGGTAGGACACAAGCCACACACACCCAAGGGAAGGCATTTGGCAATAGCTGGAGAAGTACACAGATATTTATCATTTCAATCAACAATTCCACTTCTGAGGATCTATCCCAAAGACACGCTGGCAAAGAAAAGGAAGGAAGGAAGGAAGGAAGGAAGGAAGGAAGGAAGGAAGGAAGGAAGGAAGGAAGGAAAGAAAGAAGGAAGGAAGGAGAGAGGGAAGGAGGGAAGGAAGGAAGGAAGGATGCATGTTCAAGGTTATGCGTTACAGTCCTCGTTTTAACAGCTAAAGGCTGCAAACAACTCAAATATCTACCAATACAGAGATAGTTGAACATGCGGACATACCCACAAAATGGAGAAACGCACACCTTACGAGGATAAAAGGAATATGTACATTTACCATATGGTGTTCTCTCCAGGATACACAAAAATTTTTAAAACCCAGTGGAACTTCTAGAAACGAAAAATATAACATCTGAAATGAAAAATTCACAGAATGAGCTTAACAGCAGTTTGGAAACTACAGAGAAAAAAAAGAAAATCAGTGAATCTGAAATATATAACCTTAGAAAGTGTTCAAACCTAAACATGGAGGGAGGAAAAGTAGAAAAAATAAGCAGACCTTCATCGACATCAGAACAGCGTCAAGCCGTTCATTCAACAAGAGTCACAGAAGAGGCAAACAATATTTAAAGACTTCTTGGCTGCAACATTTTCAAATCTGATGAAATTCCCAAGTTAAATTAGTTTGCTAAGCCTCAAGCAGGACAAACAAGATGAACCACACTACAGCATATCATTGACAAATTGCTGAAAAACAATGGCTTCTTAAAAAAAAAAATTCTAAAAACAGCCAGAGGAAATGGACACACTATATACAGAAGAACAGGATTAGGAACTATAACTGCTCATTTCTCATCAGAAACGGTGCAAGCTGGAAGACAATAAAACAGCGTGTTTTGACATGCTGGAGAAAACATGCCTGTCGACTGGGGACTCTAAAATTAGTGAAAATATCTTTCAAAAAAAATGAAAGCAAATTAAAAGCATTTTCTTACAAATAATGGTTGACAGAATCCACCACCACTGTATCTGCATAATAAGAAGCGCTAAAAGGAGCAATGAAGGGTAAAGCAACAAACAGCAGCTAGAAACCAGGATATGCACAAAGGAGCCAAGAGAACATAAATAGATGTACAAAGTACATCTGTGCTCGTGTTTAACTTATTCAACATATGACTGTTTAAAACAAAAATAACTGTGTATCATGGACTTGATGGCATTCATAGAAGTGAAATGTATGACAATTTAGAAAGAAGCAATAGGAGAGCAGAAACGGAAATTTATTGTTTAAAGTTATTACAACTTACCATAGCAAACTTTCTCTAGATATTTGTCCTCAAGCAAGGGAAACAAAAGCAAAAATAAACTATTGGGACTTCGTCAAAATAAAAACCTTCTGCACAGGGAAGGAAACAATCAACAAAACTAAAAGGCAACCTATGGAATGGGAGAAGATATTTGCAAATGGCATATCCAGTAAAAGATTAGTATCCAAAATATATAAAGAACTCATAAAACTGAAACCCAAAAAACAAATAACCCAATTAAAAATGGGCAGAAGACATGAACAGACATTTCTCCAAAGACATCCAGATGACCAACAGACACATGAAAAGATGTTCATCATCACTCATCATCAGGGAAATCCAAATCAAAACCTCAATGAGATATTGACCTCACACCAGTCAGAATGGCTAAAATTAACAAGTCAGGAAACGACAGATGTTGGCGGGGATGCAGAGAAAGGTGAACGCTCCTACACTGTTGGTGGGAATGCAAGCTGGTGCAGCCATTCTGGAAAACATTACGGAGTTTCCTCAAAAAGTTGAAAAGAGAGCTACCCTATGACCCAGCAATTGCACTGCTAGGTATTTACCCAAAGGATACAAACATAGTGATTCATGCACCCCTCTGTTTATAGCAGCATTATCTACAATAGCCAAGATATGGAAGCAGCCTAGAAGCCGGGTCAGTCCCAAGTCCCTGCACAGCACGGGGTTTATATCTGACCTTCCAGGAATGCCACGCAAGATCTTTTTACAGCTTTGAGACAGGGAAACGGAAGGACTCCATAAAAAATCCACTTTGTTCCTTTTCCTGCTTTTTTTCTTACTAGGACCTGCACTCCCACTTTACACAAGCCTCATAGTGTAAATAGTGTATGGCCTCCTCGTAAGGGATAAGGAGTTAGTGATTTCTCTAGAACAGACATCTAAGGAAGGACCAGGAGAGAATGACCAGATGGCCCCAAATCTCTGGCCCAGATCCAAGGAGCGGGTGGCCCAGAGCGACCCCTGCACTCCAGCCTAGCTCCCTCTCTCCCGGGAGGCCTCCACCCCTCCACATCTCTGCTTAAGTCACTTTCCTATCCATTGCGAGCCCCGAGACCCCCACCCTGAAGCAATTCGCCCCCTCCTCCGAAAAGCTTAAGCAGTTTATTGGTTCATGAAGAGCTTCTAGCATCTCCAGAAATGCCTGCCGTGTTCTTGATTATGTCAGAGGAAAGAATGCCCCTGCGGAGAGCTGAACTATGGGCTCCGGAGCTCCGCGGGATGGAGGGTTCTGGAACTTTGAGGGAACCAGGCAGAGCACGTGCCCGTCCAGGGCCGACCGGGCGGCTTTCCCTGGAGAAAGTCCCAGCGCCACTGGCCTCCCGCCCCCTCCCGCAGCGCCCCCAGCGGCCCAGCCCACTCCAGAACTAGAAAGGGCTTCAACCACGGCACGAACCCTGATATCGCCTCCAACCAGGTTCCTAAACGCTAACATTTCACCCCACGTGGGTCCGGCGGCCTGCGGACAGCACCACCTCCGCGGTGGACGGTGCGGTTGGCTGCCCCGGACTGGGGCGGTCCCCAGGGGTCCCCGCCGCCCCC
>NW_027397065.1:92590636-92625412 GCF_003265705.2 Callorhinus ursinus
CTCGCGTGAGCGGCGGCGGCGCGCCGGGCGGGCGGCGGGGCCCGCGGCTGCGAGGCGGGCCGGGCGGGGCCGAAGTGGGCGCCGCGCTCGGCCCGGGGGGCGGCGGCGCCATGTGGAGCGGCCGCAGCTCCTTCACCAGCCTGGTCGTGGGCGTGTTCGTGGTGTACGTGGTGCACACCTGCTGGGTCATGTATGGCATCGTCTACACCCGGCCGTGCGCCGGCGACGGCAACTGCATCCAGCCCTACCTGGCGCGGAGGCCCAAGCTGCAGGTGAGCGCGGGGCCCGGACGCCTGCGCGACCCCGGGGGGCGTCCTTCCTGCCGAGCCCGACCCCGCGTCCTCGGGTCGTGCCTGTAAGGGCTTCCGGGAAGGCCGCCGGCGCTGCCCCCTGCCCTTGGTCTCCCCTGTGAGGCGCCCGGGCCCCGCCCCGTCGCGCTCTGCCACCCGGCTCGGGAGGGAAGTGACTCGTGTCCCGGGGCCGCTTGCCGCGCGGGAGGGAAGTGAAACCGCTCCCCGCTGTGGGCGGTCGGCTCCGCCCGGGGTGGCCGGTGGGCGCGCGTCCTCTGCCGGGGCATTGCCCCCTAGCGCGCTGCGCGCCCTTTCCAGCTCAGCGTGTACACCACCACGCGCTCCAGCCTTGGCGCCGAGAACAACGTGGACCTGGTGCTGAACGTGGAAGACTTTGACGTGGACTCGAAATTTGAGAAGTAAGATTGGGTCGGTGCGCCAGCGGCGGGGGGGCCGCGGGAAGGGTGGCGTCGCGCGTGTGCCGAGCTTATGGCACAGAAGGGCTGGCACCGCCTGTGCTGTGCCCCTGCGTGAACTGCCGGCCGACCTCCGCGCCGTGCGAAGGCCGCAGAGGACGAGTGTGTCGCTCAGGAAGTAGCTTACGCCGCGGTCACCAGCTGTGGGATGCGAGGCGGGGGCCACGGTTTCCAAAGCGGGAGGTTTTGAGGTGGAGACGACCTGGAGAACAGAAGGCGTTCGCGATTCCCCAGCAAGCAGCTCGTTTTGTCGTAGCCCGCTCAGGTCACCTGTGCGGGAAAGAAATGAGGTGCGGAAGACAAGGTTGTAGAAAATTACAGTTAAGTAGAGCCGTAGGGATGAAGTGCTGCAAATATTCAGATTTGCGCAGTGACTTAAAAGTTGTGTTTATTTTATGGTTCTAGTTTTTACGATTTCAGTGAGTGTAATTTAAAAAGCAGCTTGCCGGACGCCTGGGTGGCTCAGTCGGTTAGGCGACTGCCTTCGGCTCAGGTCATGATCCTGGAGTCCTGGGATCGAGTCCCGCATCGGGCTCCCTGCTCAGCGGGGCGTCTGCTTCTCCCTCTGACCCTCCCCCGCTCAGACTCTCTCTCAGTAAATAAAAATCTTAAAAAAAAAAAAAAAAGAGCAACTTGCTTGTCAGGAGTCTCTTTTCTTCCCCTGAGGTGTCTGGAAGGCATCAGATGGGAGTAACGGGAATGTGGGATGTGCTGGGCGGTCTGTCCTCTGGCCAGCCCGCCCCATGCGAGAGCTGTGGGAGGCAGTGCAGGGGGCAGGGGAAGCAGCGAGTCGGGTCGGCCTCTGCCTGGCCACTGTAGCCGTGACCAAGGCCAGTTACTGACGTCTCTGAGCGCTGAGAGACAGAGGCAGGAACGGCAGGTCCATTCGGTGTTCAGCACAGCTGCCCACGTCCACAGAGACCCGTCTGTGAAAGCCAGCACTTGGGATTTCAGTAAGTCTTGGCAGGTGGGTTTCAGTCCTAGTACTTCTGAGCCAAATCAGTTTGAAGCAGCGTCACTTATAAAGATACTTGGGGGTAGTCTACCCTGTGTGTTTACGTGAGGAACCTAACATGCACAGAGTTGGAAAACAGTCCTTTCTTTTGTTTTAGGACAGTTAATGTTTCTGTACCAAAGAAAACTAGAAACAACGGGACGTTGTATGCCTACATCTTCCTCCATCATGCTGGCATCCTGCCATGGCATGACGGGAAGCAGGTGCACCTGGTGAGCCCTCTGACTACCTACATGGTCCCCAAACCGGAGGAGGTCAATCTGCTCACTGGGGAATCTGCTACGCAGGTGAGTGCATGAGGTCGCTGGCCCGATGAAACCTGCACTCTCCCCTTGGAATTCACACACACGTTTCTGCACGTGCAGCTTGTGTCTGGAGCTGCAGTGACCATTGGAAAGTGAAGCAGTTTGATGTAATGGGCATACGTATCTATCCTACAGCTGAATCATTTCTCGTGGGTTTGCAGACAGATTTTATCCCAAGTTAGTTACATGCAATTTAAGTAATCCAGTGATAGATTTCTTCTCAGGCCGGGAACCCTCTCAAGCTCCAGGTGGGGCATGTGTGCCCCCCAGTGGGGTGTGGGGGCATCCCTTCTGCAAAGCTCAGCTGCAGGCTTCACTTGCAGCTGGTAGACTCACTGCACTGTGCGTAGGGCAGGACGACCCTTCAGTATTTACCTTGTTCACAATCATGAAAGAGGGACTTGTATGGGAAACATTTTTGTATCCGTAGAAACCTTCATGTACAAGGAAACTGGAAATCTCTTAGGTGGTTACTAACGAAACTATGGATAAAGCAAAGGAATTCTGGTATTTGAGTCTACATAGACTGGAAGGTGAGGTCATTTGTTAAAAGAGAAATATGGTAGCTTTCCAGGAAGTATCTGTGAGCCTGCTCCATGCTGTGTCCCCTTGGAAAGATGCCTTCAGCTCCTTTTTTGGGGGACAGTATGGCCCTGCCTCTCAGGGCCTTCCTGGGGCATCAGTGAGGTGGTGGATCTTAGAGGTGTGAAGGGGTCTCTGGAATGTACAAATGCCAAATAAACATTTGCTGTTAGTATTACTTGGAAAACTGTTTTTAAATTAAGCTACTTTAGCTGAACCACATTTATTTAGGTGGGAGGTACATGAAATGATCCTGTAACATAGAGTGTGTCAATTAGATCTGGAAGATTTTCCTGGCAGTCATAGCTTCTTGGCTGAATATAGCTCAGTCTAGGACTGATGCCCAACCCTGACATCTGTCCTCCAGACGACTTGACAGACCTGGTCTGGGAGCTGAGTCTCGTTGCCAGCCACAGGGCTGTTACTTCCAAGTGCCTACACCTCCTGCAAATGTCCCAGGACTCACCCTTCTCAGGATCCCTGAGAAGCGGGTCAACCCAGGCTGAAGACCTGAAGTGGGAGTCAGTGTTACAAAGTAGCGACCCTCTGGCTTGTACTGAGAAGAGGAAGAGAGGGGTGTCATTCTGGTGGAGCGGGCATCTGTGGGTACCCCCGTACTCTGCCAGGCACTGCATCGTGGTCTTGCTGTGTCAGTACGTGGTGGTGGTTCCCCAGACCGGGCCCAGGGACAGTGCCCCTCCCCCCAGCACCGGGCTTTTCCTGCTGACTCACTCCTTTCGTTTACCAGCAGATAGAAGCAGAGAAGAAGCCACCAAGTGCCCTGGACGAGCCTGTTTCTCACTGGAGACCAAGACTAACACTGAATGTGATGGTGGATGACTTCGTCTTTGACGGGGCCTCCTTGCCTGCCGATGTGCATCGGTACATGAAGATGTAAGTGCTCCTGGTCGCATCAGGGAGGCAGAAGTGGTGCTCCGCGGGGCGTGTTTACTTGCCCAGCCTCCAGTATAGCTCGTTCACTCCTTGAGCTGGTGTGGAGGGTGGGGGACACCTGTGGGAGCATGGCCCAGCAGAACCCAGAAGCACATGGGCCACACCTGCATCTCTGAGCCACCCCTGTGATAAGAGGCCCAGAAGGGCCTGCAGTACTGCCTGGAGCGCCCCAAACCTTGTCCCTCCGCTCTTGGTGTCTTGCTGACCGAGATTGCCACCAGACTGTGAGGCTGTGTCATGCTGACCTTTGTCTTGTCTGCATACCGATTACTTCTGTTAGGACTCCGTGTTTTGGTTTAACTTGACTTGCTTACATTAACTTAAAAACTGTTCTTTAGGGCGCCTGGGTGGCTCAGTTGGTTAAGCGACTGTGTTCGGCTCAGGTCATGATCCTGGAGTCCCGGGATCGAGTCCCGCGTCAGGCTCCCTGCTCGGCGGGGAGTCTGCTTCTCCCTCTGACCCTCTTCCCTCTCGTGCTCTCTATCTCTCATTCTCTCTCTCTCAAATAAATAAAATTTAAAAAAAAACTGTTCTTTAGATCGTTATGTTAGTATCACGAGTTAGCCGTAAGTGTTAAAATTGCTTAACCAACTTAGACTGCTCTGTATCTCCATTCTTTGGGGAGCCCGCTATTAGATTAAGATCTGATACCGATGGTCACGCAGCTCCTAGAAATGGCTGTGATGAGATTTATTTTCCTTCTTCACATGTCAGGGTAACTACTGTGGTATAGTCACAAGTGTTTTTTTTTTTCTTTAAAATTTAAATTTCAGGGGCGCCTGGGTGGCTCAGACGGTTAAGCGTCTGCCTTCGGCTCAGGTCATGATCCCAGGGTCCTGGGATTGAGCCCTATGTTGGGCTCCCTGCTCAGCGGGGAGCCTGCTTCCCTCTCCCACTCCCCCTGCTTGTGTTCCCTCTCTCGCTCTCTCTGTCAAAAAAAAAAAAAAAAACTTAAAAAAAAATAAAATTTAAAGTTCATTTTTGAGTATGCAAAACAGTCACATAATTAGACACTTAAAAGGTACAGAAGAGTCATAAAAAGCCCCCCTGGCCCCTGCCTACCCCCAGGTACAAACAGCAGGTGGGTTTTTATTTCCATTTTGACTCTGCATCCCTGGACCATCCGTGTCCAGCATAGATGGGCTCATCACTCTTTGATGGCCTGGATGGTATTCCACACTGTGGCCACTGGGGTATCCCTCCCATGGGTGTGACTTCAGGGAAGAGCGGCTGGTTAGACCCCTCTGCTTCCGTGGGGAAGGTGTGTCCTGGGATCGTGTGACCAGAGGCACGCGGAGCGCTGGGCAGGATTTCTCTGAGGTGCCTCCAGCATCTCCACTGTGTCTGATTTGTGTAATGGTGAAAGCATTCACGGTGACTTTGAAAACTGCTTGGCTCCCCCAGGATCCAGCTAGGGAAGACCGTGCACTACCTCCCCATCCTGTTCATTGACCAGCTCAGCAATCGGGTAAAGGACCTCGTGGTAAGCATTGCTCTCTCTGGACTGCCGCGGCGTTGCAAGGACTTACCCGCGTGCTTCTGACTTGGCAAGGGGGTGCTCTGGCTTTGCCCCTGACTTCTTCCCCGAGCCCCTGTGCCCTCTTTCGGTGAAAAGATCTGGGAAGGTTCTGTATGGCTGGTACAGAGTTCGTGGGAGAGCCAAGTGTGGTTCAGAACAGCTCATGAACGTCGTTCCGTTGAACCCTAGTTGTTTGGCTTGAAGGTGCAGAATGGCTCAGGGTGGGTCCTGAGCAAAATGCTCCCTTTAGGGCTGGCCCCACGCAGTGTCACCGTCCCCTTGGAGCCTATAGGCCTCCCCCCAGGGCCAGGGCTGAGTGTGAAGCAGAAGGGAACTCACCCCCTGCCCTCCAGGGTGGATTGGAGGGGCCGTGAAACACAGCTGACTTTGGGGCAATAATGACAACACGATGATTACCGTGGAAGGTCACTTATCCTGCAGCAGGCACTGTGCCGAGCCCTGCTCCCGGGCCTGTGGGTTTGTGTGTCTCCACAGTCTGTGTCATGGCGGTTATTGAGGGTCACAGGTGACCTCTCTGGCCTCACTGGGCACAGCTGGACTGACCGCCCTGCACTGTGGCTCCTGGACACGTCTGCGGCATTTGTGGACATTTACCAAGCGGGGGGGCCGTGCGCTCAGCCACTCTGGAGTCCGTGCTACTCATTCGCACATGAGACAGCTGGGGGCACAGAGAGCTCGGGTGCTTGTGGGGTGCATGGCGGTGAGCGGGGAAAGAGGCGCCTGACGTGGGGCTCCGCCTGCCCCAGCTCAGCCACCTCCTGCTGCCAAGAGCTCAGAAGTGACGTCATTGCACCGTTGACCCTAACATGCAGGGCGCTGCACTTCCCTTGGGCGGCCGACCGCATCTGCGGGGCCCATGGGCCAGAGCGGCAGTCGCTGGCCCCCTGGCGTCTTCCGGAGTATGCTGCGGCGCCCTGTGCAAACCTGGGCCACGCCAGCCCCGCCGAAGCGCACGGTCAGTGCTCCGTGGCCACGGAGCTGCCATGGTCCCTGCTGCTGAGGGCCTGGTGCTCTTCTGACAGGTGTGAGGGCAGCAGGGGGAGAGGCTGCGGGGCAGCGTCTGCAGGGCACCTGTGCTATCCCCATCGTCCTGGGGGCTTAGCCTCGTGTGACATGGTGCTGCCACTCAGACACGAAAACACACGCACAGACCACCAGTGCTTCTTGCGTCTTTTCGTGACGTTAATGCTTTGTCTTAGAGCTGTTTTGTGGCAAGAACACCGTCTTTGGGGAACAGCCCGCTCGCTGCGGCTTGGACAGCGGCACCTCTGGGGGCGGGCCTGGCCTGCGCCCACCTGCCCTCATGCCAGTGCACCGGGGCCTGGTGTGTGGTCAGTCATGGCGCGCTCTGGTTGCTGGGCTGCTGACGTGCATGGTCACCGCCAGCGGTTTGCTGAGCGAGCGAGGATTGGTGGAATCGGCCCTGTGTTCATGTGATGTGCTGGCATGTGGCGCTCACAGACTCACCGGACCCCCAGAGGTGTGGG
The DNA here is from genome assembly GCF_003265705.2 of Callorhinus ursinus. Taxonomy (NCBI): domain Eukaryota; kingdom Metazoa; phylum Chordata; class Mammalia; order Carnivora; family Otariidae; genus Callorhinus; species Callorhinus ursinus. Next base: position 92,597,286 of record NW_027397065.1, read on the forward strand.
GAGTCAGTGCCCTGTGTGCCGGGGGGCCTTCCCCCACGGCACTGCAGCCCATGTGCCTCCAGACCCTGGGACCGCACTCTCCTGCCAGGGGCGGCCTCCGCCCACTCCCAGCAGCTCCTTGCACCTGCACACACCTACTTCAAGTGTCCCATCTTCCTGAGGCTTTCTCTTGTCTCCGGATGGGCAGGCGTGCCCAGCCCTGCACCCCACACTTAGTCTCTCTGGAGAGGTGTGGAGGCTCTGCCAGGCCCACCACACTCAGCTCATCTGCAAGAGCAGGTTCCAGGCCCATCTTGATGCCACTCATGTCGAGGTGGCAGGGGCAGAGGGACGAGCAGGCATGGGTTCTGAGACACACACGGGGTTTGGGTGGCTGAGGGGACAAGGCTTGTCACTCAGAGAAGCTTTGAGCGCTTCATGAGGAGGCTCCCAGGAGGAGGGAGGGCAGAGGGGAGGCAGGAACCACCGAGTCAGGGAGCAGACTGTCACTCCGTGGGGCCCGGGTGTGAAGCGTGAGGCTCCGCTTGTGCAGAACAAGATGCGCTGTGGCATGTGTGCCGTGGCCGCGTGCGTGGCCAGGTGGGCGGGCTGCAATCCTCGGAAGGGCACGTTCTCACTGCCGTTCTTCCTGCCAGGTCATAAATCGCTCCACCACCGAGCTGCCCCTCACCGTGTCCTACGACAAGATCTCGCTGGGGAGGCTGCGCTTCTGGATCCACATGCAGGACGCTGTATACTCCCTGCAGCAGTTCGGTGAGGGCAGCAGTGGACCGGGCCCTGGGGGACAGGCGTGACCTTTTGTTCCCAGTCCTCAAAGTGGCCCTCACACTCAAGGAGCCTCTGCCCCTCCTGGTGTGCTGCTTTAACCCACTTCCCGTCAGAACGTTGGGCTTTGGCTGTCCGTGCTGAGCACCGAGCTTGTCCACTGTGCGGCGATGGGTGTTGCTGACCTCGCTCACTGACCTCACTCACCCTGCATTGTGTTTCCTCTTTTCCTCTCAGGGTTTTCGGAGAAAGACGCCGATGAAGTCAAAGGCATTTTTGTTGACACCAACTTGTATTTCTTAGCGTTGACCTTCTTTGTCGCAGCATTTCACGTGAGTGGTCACTGGGCTGGTGGCTCTGCAGGCACCCGCCGTCCTCAGCCGGGGGTCTGCACAGCCTGGCAGACAGACCTGAGGCTTTGAGGTTGTCCTTTCTCCCAGTTCAGGAGAGGGTGTCTGGACCTGGGTCCCTGACACCCTGAAGGACTTGGGGTTTTATCTGCTGGTCTTGGAGGCCATCTTGGAAGGAAATCCAAAATCTGTGAGGTTCATTGAGGACTAGTATTTGTTTATGTAATTCTGGCATGGTGATCTCAGTACTAGAAAGTTAGTTCTTGCATAGAATTCCTTTTTGCACAAGGAGTCTCACACCTGGGGAGGAAAGCTGACCCCCATGCAGCCGCGGTGCTGGATTTGAGGTCAGGCTGGGAAGGGGCAGACAAGGTAGGCTGCAGGGCAGGCTTGGGAGCCCTACTGCAGCCCGTCCTGACTGCCCAGCTGCACCTTTGCAGAACTGAGCTGTGGAACAGTGGTTTTTATCAGAAGGTCTGTCTGCGAGTGAGCCCGTGTGCTTCTGGGACAGACACTGCACACCCTTGCGCTCCGGCTAAGAGCCGGCGGGACCTGGCGAGGGCAGTATGTGGACGTCCCTGCGGGCATGCGACCCATGATTGCTGTCAGATGCCCTGCAGTTCTGGCATGGTGGATGGGACATGAGGCCGTGGGCTTCTGTGGCGCCTGGCGGCTGTCTGGCTGTGTCCTTAGGACCTGGGTCCGGTGCATACCTGCAGTCACTCGGTGAAGAGCACCTGTAGAAGCCACGCGAGGTGCAAATTGCTGTGCTCTTCCCTTTGCAGCTTCTGTTTGATTTCCTGGCATTTAAAAACGACATCAGTTTCTGGAAAAAGAAGAAGAGCATGATTGGAATGTCTACCAAAGCAGGTAGATGCTCTTAGGAGTTTTGCGTATTCCCAGGGCATATGCTACGGTTGATAGGTGTTTAAGGTTCATTTTGGAACTTGAAGTTTAGGGTCATCTCTGACAGCTGCCGGCTGGGGATCCTGTTCGTGTGGGAGGGTCACCTTTGGATCTTGCCTGCTAACAAGTTGGGGAGGGGCCGTCTCTAGATCCCAGAGAATGTCGGGTAGGCCTGTGACCTCAGAGGACAGACGGCGGTGGAGGCTGCCTGCCGGGGCCCACCTTGGCGATGACAGACACTGGATCTTGGTGCATGTTGGTGCATCTCAGACAACGGGGGCAGTTCTTTTTCTCCCACAGCAACGACATGCCCAGGGGTGGTCTAGGCCACTTGGGTGGCCCCCATATCGTCCGTGTCTCAGATTCTTCTGTCCTGTTCTCCGGTGCCCTCGGCGTGGATGAGGGCTCCCACTGAGTTCTCCTGCCCCCTCCTCTTTCTCTTCCCGGGGAGCGGAGGGCGGGCAGGAGATGCTGTGGGTCCCTGGGGCCGTGCCCATGGAGGGCCGCCGGTGCCCCCCACCCCTTCCTGGTGCCCTGGCAGGTGACTCTGCTCCTTCGGCGGGAAGCGCTGAGGAAACAGCAGGGCCGTGTCAGTGAGCCGCCGTGTTTCACAAAGTAGGGTCTTAAAAGGAGAAGGTATAGCTTTCAACAGAGAGACTGGTTTATTGCGAATTGGTGTAGAAATAGGAAAGGGTCATGTGAGAGTCCCAGGAAGCGAGTCCTAATCCCTGCCCAGAACCTGTCTTGTCTGTGTGCTCTCGGCATGTTTGTGTGTTTGCAAGTGCACCGCGTGCACATTTCTGAACCTGAGGGGACCTTGTGTTCCATGTGCAGGACATTTACACAGCCACACGCCCCGCTCCGGGTTAGTGACGGAGGGGGTGAATTACATGAGGCCTCATGTGTGCACGTGAGGGGTTGTATGTGTGTGTGTGAGGCGTCGGGGGGATGTGAGGGCGCATGCGTGGGGGCCAACAGGTGGGGGTGTGGGAAGGGGGTGCGTGGGGGTGCCGTGAGGACCGGGCGTGGGGTGTGAATAGGGCAGGGCCAGCCCCCCAGCACAGCGCCCTGCCAACCCCCGCCCCGTCCCCAGTGCTCTGGCGCTGCTTCAGCACGGTGGTCATCTTCCTGTTCCTGCTGGACGAGCAGACGAGCCTGCTGGTGCTGGTCCCTGCGGGCATCGGTGCCGCCATCGAGGTGAGTTGCGCGGCAGCCCTTGGCCCTGCACTCAGTACTGAGCCAGGTCTGACACAGGGAGGGCTGTGGCCCCTCCACGGGCAAGGCAGGGCGGGGCAGGCCGGGCTGCTGAGGCTACAGAAAGCATCCGTCCATCACAGCCATCTGCAGGATGTATTTAACCCGCTGGATGCAGAGCTACCTGGCCTGTGCTGTGCTCGCTGCTGCAGGAAGCCAAGTGTGGGACGTGGCGTCCAGGAGCGTGGCGCCCTGTGGCAGTCTGGCTGTGTGGGGCTCAGGAGAGGGATCCTTTGGGGTGGGCAGTTTGGGGCCAGGCCGTGAGGACGGTGGAGGGTCTGGGACACAGTCAGCAGAGGGGGTGGTGGGCCCAGACATCCTCCTCTGGCCTCCAGTGCTGCCCTGTCCTAGCCTCAGCCATGGCTGTGGTTCTGTGCCCCTGCCCATGGGTGCTGGCCCACATGGTGGTCAGGTCAAAGACGGTGCTTGGTCTGTCCGTCACAGAGCGTGGGCAGGGACCCTCCCATAGCCACCTGTCACCGTGTGGAAACCCAGCTCGAAAGTGGCTGTGCCATGCTGGTCCCACCTCAGGTGGTGAGAAGGGTTGGGTCCCCCAGAGACTGGAAATGGCAGGACTCAGGGCAGGGGCTTGGGGCCTCACAGTGCTGACCAGGAGGAAGGTGCCGGTAAAGCAGGAGGCAGGCGGGGTGGGCTGGGAAGGGGGCTTGGCCTGGAGGAGGACAGCCGGGCTGAGTGCCAGTTCCCTGGGTGCAGAGAAGAGGGGGTGGTGTCCCCATGGGCAGACAGGCTCAGTGGTTGGGCATGTAGGCCGTCAGGCGCGGTCAGGCTGGTCTGGAGGGGCTGAGCAGGCAGACACTGTGGCCCGTCACCTTCCAGTGGTGAGTTCTGGGGACTCCTTGGTCTCAGAGCTTAAATGTCTGTTTCTCCTTCTTTGCCATCAGCTGTGGAAAGTGAAAAAGGCCTTGAAGATGACCATTCTTTGGAGAGGCCTGAGACCCGAGTTCCAGGTGGGGGTTTCTTCTGTTCTGACTGCACCCCTCCTCCTCGGCAGCCCACCTTCTCCCGCGGCACCCCGGTCCGCCCATGTGATTGTCCCAGAGCATCTCCCACGTGTCTCCCAGCTGCGCTCTGGTTAGACGCCATACTTGGGCCGGTGATCCTTCAGCCGCATGGCTGATCTCTGGCTCAGAGCAGGCCCCCAGCAGACGAGGTGGGAGCACGCAGGTGGAGGGAGGCTGGGGCCGCCGCAGCTCTGCAGTTCCCTTGGCAGGGCCGGCGTCAGATTGCTGGCAGCGGCCAGTGCTGGACCCACGTGGGCTTCCTGTTGGGGACGGAGCGCAGGCTGCACTGACGGCCTGATGGGGGCTGGGGGTTGGTGTCAGTTTGAGGTTTGTCGTTGGGCGCTCTGCTCTTGCTGCCATGATGGACCCGTTCCAGGAGAACCTCGGGGCTCACGGCACCCCCAGCTTTCCAGGTTCTAAACCGTCGAGGGCGGGAGACTAGTCAGCAGGACGCAGTTTGTCCTGTTCTGCAGCCCCTCGGTGACTCCACCGTCACTGATCTCAGAGCCGCGTGGGGCGCACAGAGGAAGCACCGTTGCTGTATTAGCTGACCACATGGAGGCTAGGAGGGGCACCCAGCAAGGGGACATGCTCGCGGGTGTGCTTCTGCTGCACACGGCACTCGCTGTGCCCCGTGGGGACCTCTCTGGGTCCCTGGGTGGCTCTGAAGGGGCAGGGAGCGATTTGACTGGGATCTGGAGACTAGAGCCCCGGGGTCAGCACCCGGGGTGAGCCTCACGCAGCTGCATGCGGCTGTCCCTTTGCGGGTCGGGCTGGAGTCAGGTGACTGACAGGACTCTGTTGGATTTTGTGATAGTTCGGCACCTACAGCAAGTCGGAGAGGAAGACGGAGGAGTACGACGCTCAGGTAGGCAGCAGGGGGTGTTTGGGGTGCGCTAGCGCCCGAGGGCGACGCACCTGGGGAAGGAGGCTCTGGGGCTTCTCCCTGTCCCGGGCCTTGCAGGGAACCTCCGCCAAGTTGTCCCGGGTGGTTCGTGTGGGTGCTGTGGTGGCACACTTTGTCTTGAGACTCTGTTGACCCCCACGGGGGCCGCGTCGTGTCCTGAGGCCAGCAGCGCTGCCGCGGGCGTAGCTAAAGCTGTCACTTGGCTGTGACGTGCCTCCTGCGTGGGGACGTGTCACATTCTGCTTCCCTGGTGTCTGAGCTCGGGCTCTACGGGCGTCACAGTAAAGCTCCAGACGAGCACAGGGGCGAGCCACAGGCCCCGGGACCGTTCTGCCCTGTCGTCCCCGGCGGGCCCCTTTGTCGGTCTGCCGTAGGCCGGTGGGCTGATACCGTCTGTGTTCCGTCCGGCCTCGTTCCTGGTGCTGTGCGTTCTCTGGGCGCCCGCTGTCCCAGCACCGCGCACACCCGCTTCCCTGGAGTCGTGGCTCGTTTGCCCTTTTTTGCTTGTCTTCCCCCGTTGCACGTGGGGCTTTCACAGGGGTTACCTGTTCCCTGCAGGCCATGAAGTACTTGTCCTATCTGCTGTACCCTCTGTGCATCGGGGGCGCCGTCTACTCCCTGCTGAACATCAAATATAAGAGGTATGGTGCTGCCCAGCCCCACTGCTGCTCATCCGCCTGGGGACGCCCCTTGGCCTCTGTCCCGGGCTGCCGCTGTGCCTCGGGTCCCCTGCAGCGTGGACGGGGGGTGGGGGGGCCTTGCCCGGGGGCACTTCAGGACCAAGGACACAGCCTGCAGTGAGGGCACCGAGGCCGTCATGCGGTGCCCCCCCCCCCCCCGCCCTTCTCCCAAGCAGCAAGTACAGAGCCACGGGCGTCCACAGCCCTGGTGTCTGGGACGAGGGCGGGTGTGTCTGGACAAGGGGAAGCTGGCTAAGGCAGCACGGCCCCTGAATGCAGACACGACCCTGAGAGCTGGACCCCAGTGCGGGTCTTCGTGCTGCCGGCCGCTCTGACGGAGAACCCTATCAGGGCAGGTCTCACCGCCACCTGGTGCTTGCGTCCCGGGGGGAGGACTGTCTGCGCAGGTCCCCCGACTGGCACCTGCTAGTGCCCGGGTGTTTGTGACGTGGTTTCCACGACCGTGCTGCTAGCCAACGCGACAGGCACAGAGGGACGGGGGACGCGGGACTTGGCACGCTGACGCTGGTCTTTCCCTTCCAGCTGGTATTCTTGGCTCATCAACAGCTTCGTCAACGGTGAGTCATGGGCTTCAGTCCCGCCAACAGCATTTCAACAGCTTCCTCGTGGCTCCTGCACGGGGCCCCATTGGTTTGAGGTTGTGCGCGCAGGACCCTTACTGTGGCCCGTGCTCTGTTTGGGGGCCTCCAGATGCCTGGTTTGTCTGCGGGAGCCCCACTCAGGCTGCCTCGGCCACAGAGTCCTGGGCCGTGTGTTTTCTCCTCACAAAAACAGCTCAGGGTGGCAGGAAACAACACTGTCTACACACGCTTCCTGAGGGCAGGCCCAAGCAGCAGGCCCCAGAGTGCAGCGCGCCGCCAGGCCCACAAGCCCTGTGCACGGGCCGGGTCCACGTCCTGGCAGGGGTGGGTGGGTCGTCTGGCTGCTAGGCTGTCCCTGACCGGCCTGGGCTCTCTGCGCAGAGCCCCACGACGGGCTCCCACCAGGTGTGATTCCCAGGGGCGGCCGCAGTGCATGGACAGGGCCTGAAGCAGGCTGCAGAGGGTGGCGGGAGGGGGCAGCCAGCAGACTGCCCATAGGTGGGGACAGACGCTGGGCCGCGGGGCATCAGCTCTCCTGCCCAGACACCGTGCCCGTCCCAGCCTGCTCTCTGTCTCCCCAGGGGTGTATGCGTTCGGCTTCCTCTTCATGCTGCCCCAGCTCTTTGTGAACTACAAGGTAAGACCGCGGCCCGTCCACACGCCCATGGTTTCTGTGTGGCTGGCCACTGATCTGCTGCATCTCTCCTGTTCCCCAGATGAAGTCGGTGGCGCACCTGCCTTGGAAGGCCTTTACCTACAAGGTCAGTGCCCGGCCTGGCCCCTCCTCAGGGCTCACACGCCCATTGGGTGGCACATCGTGGAGGCGGGGGCAGGGGGGCATGTGCTTTGAGCCACGTGTACCATAGTGGTGACTTAAGGACAGTGGTTCTCTGACCATCGTAGCGGCCGAAGACGTTTTCTTGAATTAAAAACCACGTTCCTCTTGGTGACACACATCAGAGCGCAGACCACCACCTGGCCCCAGGGCCCGTGTCCACAGATGCCGTCCAGCTGCCGTGAGGGTGGTCCCCGCGTGGCGCGTCCCACGCGAGCGGAGCTTGGGACCATGGGGCCTCTGTGCTTGTTGAGCAGCCTGGACCGGGCTTCAGTAGCATTGTGCGGTTTTCAGGGGAGATGGGTATATGCTGTGCTGTTCTGTTTTCTGAGGGCAAACGACCAGTTCTGAGGAGCGGGGACACTGCTGCGTTCCTGGCCCGTGTTTTCAGGGCAGCCCTTGCTGGCCTTCGCGGTCTGTGGAGACCCGGGGCGTGCGCTGCAAGGTGGGGGCCCCGGGGCAGTAGGGCCAGCTCCCCAGGCATCCAGTGTCCTCCTGCACTTGCTCGTTCTCTGCCCTTCTGGTGTCTCTGGGACACCCGCGGTCACACGTGGTGTCTGCTGAGCGGCAGTCCGCCAGTGACGGGGGGGACAGGGCCCGTGCGCAGGGGCGTGTGTCTTTGGGAGAACCCAACGACCCATGTTCCCACCTTCCCCTGTCCCACCTGGCAGGCCTTCAACACCTTCATCGATGATGTCTTTGCCTTCATCATCACCATGCCCACCTCCCACCGGCTGGCATGCTTCAGGGACGACGTGGTGTTCCTTGTGTACCTTTACCAGCGATGGTGAGTGTGGCGGACGCCCGTGCTGCTCGTCCCGTGGGGAGGGAGGCGGTGTGCCTGAGGGAGAGACTGTCCTTTTCTCCTAGTTGAGATGAGTTGGTCTTGTGTGCAGCTGTGTGGGGCCGGTCGGTGTCACAGTGTGACACCATTCCTCACCGGCAGGGTCTGGCTGAGCTGGAGGGAGACCCCACCCCGGGGCCGTGGGCCTGGCAGGGCAGGGCTAGGTCTCCTGGGGGTGGTGCCCCCAACCCTGCTGCTTTGGCTCAGCTGCCCTGGGCCTCTGATCTGCCTTGAGCACAGAGCTCCATCCTGATCATAAAAACACACACACAACAACAGGCGGGCACGAGAGGACCCTTGAATCCCTGTCCCGCGGCAGCATGGGGTCGCTGGGTCCTCCCTGCCGGGAGCTGAGCCCCTTCCCAGATGGCAGAGCCCGAGGGCACTGCTGTCCTTGCAGGCTTTATCCCGTGGATAAGAGCAGGGTGAACGAGTTCGGGGAGTCATACGAGGAGAAGCCCCCGCGGAAGGCCCACGCAAACTGAGTCGCCGCCCAGGCCATGTGGGGTCGGCCACTGCGCAGCAGAGCTGGGTTGTCAGCTGAGTATTTTGGGATGCTTCTGGTGGAAATCCCTGGACATTACATCTTCCGCATTGCCAAAACCTGAACGTTTCCCGTCACCTCTTGAGTCCCTTTGTGTTGTGGTTGAGAAGGGTCCTAGCAGGCAGACACTCGCCCGCGCACCAGGCTTTGACCGTGGGCAGTGCGCGCTGTGAGTGCTCGAGTGGCTCTTTAAATCCATTCCTTAGAGACTGGGATCAAATGGCTTTTTTCCTTTTTGTTTAAAATTTGACTATTTTAAAAAGCTTAATGTATGTATGTTTCTATTTTAAAATAAATTTCTCTGGCTGTAACGTCTTCTTGGCTTGGTATGACGTGGAAGGTGTCTTAGCGGCTTCACTTTTCCTGTTTTTGGAAATGTGTGCATGATGTGGGTTTGTTCGTGTGCTTATTGAAGCAGCAAATTTAAAGGCCACTTCCCAAGCTCTCAAATCACAAACTTTCCTAAATATCTGGTATTGAATTTGTCACATGGTCACCACTGGTCCGACAGATGGTGTTTTTTCAGAAATGCCCCAGGTCAGGGCCGAGATGAGCGGAGTGGCGGGACCGGGCAGGAGGCAAGGGCAGGCGCATGCTCCATGCGGTTACACTCGAGACTCTGCTCTCATGGTGTGCAAACATGCAGGTACCATCAAGGTTTGGGACTGGTCCCCAGCATCTGCCGTGGAGCTGGCTTTGAATTCTTTCGCCGTGGACTCGGTCCCCGCGGTGTCCACACTGGCGGTGCTGGGCTCCTCCCAGGGTGGAAGGTGGGGCCGATCGCTCTCTGCAGGAGGCCCAGGCTCAGGGAGCACATATGCCTACCACCTGTTCCCACTCAACACAGGCCACACGCCCTGTCACCGTGGTCCGTTCACGGTGGAAACCACACGTGTGTGCCTCTCAGCCCATAGCTTCTGGCCTGGGTGTGTGAGCCGCACGCGGTGAGCTGAAGGGGAAAGACTGGTTCAGGTGACCCCCCTTCAGTTCCAGCTTGTGGATGCGTCAAGAGCCCCGAAGGGTGAGCACACAGCGTACCCTGTGGACTACCCGCCCGCTGGACCCACAGAACATTCGCAGGGTGCGGGCATCTCTGCTCAGCTCGGCCTGGGGGCCACAGCGCTGTGGGCGCCGGCCGCACTTTCAGTGAGGACGTTGGGGCGTCCAGCATGTGCGGCTCCCGGGCTCGGCCCAGGAGGGTCAGCAGCGGGGGCCCTGCAGGTCCCGAGACAGCCCCACGGGGCGGCTCATGGCACAAGTGCATCTCGTCCTCCTCTGGTCTCCAGCTTCCGTATGGGCAGGCGGGTCCCTCAGAGGCTCCCGGCCAGAGCCCTGGCCTCTCCCGGCCTCCGGAGGGGCGGCATCCTTGGCCCGGGGCCCCTCCCTGCACAACCGCCTCTCCCACCTCTCTTTTTCCACCCACTCCTCACTGCACTCTGGCCTCCTGTGCCTCTCAGGAGGGTCCCTGGGGGGTCAGGTCCGGCCACAGGGCGATCCAGGGTTGTGCCCCCATCTCGACACCTTCCTGCAGTCACAGCTGCCTGTCCTGGGGCCTGGGGTTCCTCCCGTGGCTCCGTGGCTCCCCAGTCTGCCCATTCACCTTTCTACGCCCTACCATCCAGAGGGGCTTCTGTGCCAGGGTAGACACAGCCCGAACCCTGCGAGGGGAGCACCCCCAGTGAGTTTTCACACAGCCCTGTGAGCGTGGGGCAGGCAGCTCCCAGTGACTTGGGTGCCCGCATCCCTCCTGGCTAGTTGTCTCCGGAGACCACGTGGTGACCTCCATGCACTTCGGCCCCCAGCCCGTTCCTCCCCCACCCGGAGCCCACGCTGGACCCTCAGTGCCAGGCTTCTTTGGCTCAGGATTCTCTCCCAGCTTGCGGCCCTCACTTGTACCCCTGAGCAGCATTCCACTGCGTGAAGAAGCCACACTTCAGTGACTGGACAGACGTCAGGCTTTCGTCCAGCTTGGTATGAGGAGTAAAATCACCCACAGTGCGTGTGTGTGTCTTCAGTGGACGTCAGCGGTCAGTTCTCTGGGGCCGCACCCAGGTGGAGTGCATGCACGCTTGGCATCAGGGGAGCTGACGCCGCCATGCCCGTTCCAGCGCCCCCCTAGGCCCCCCCGGCCATGTCACACCCGCGCCCCTCAGACCTCCCCACGTCACACACCCCCCCAGGGCCCTCCCGTGTCACAGCTGCCCGCCACCAGCGCCCCCCGGGACCCCAGGTCACACCCACCCCTGCCTGTGTTGCCATCTGGTGGGCATGCAGGGGGACCTTCCTGAGGCCCGGGTTTGCCTGACAACTAATGGTGCTGAGTAGCTTTCCGTATTCTTTCTAACCATTTTGACATACTTTTTGGATAAAGGGCCTATTTTTTTCTATTTCCCCCGTAATCCTACGTTTCTAGTAGCATTTGTGTTGGGCTTGCTGGCTGAGGCACCTCAGCCACGTGAGGTGGGAGGAGCGCACGTCCCGTTTTCTGTTCTTGGAAGCGTCCCCAATGCGGCCTGTGGCGCAGCCGGGCCCGTGGTCTCCTCGCTGGGGTTCTGCTGCTGCTGGAGTTCCTGGAGCTTTCGTGGAGATACTACTTGAAGTTTCGTTGTTTCGCTTGAAGAATTTGTCCATTTGGCGCAAAGTTGCTCATAATAGCCTCTTCTTACAGCCTCTGGGGCTGCGTCCACCGCTTCACCCTGTGTGGTGGTGTCCCCGCAACAAAGCACCACAGACGGGGAGGTGAGCGGCCGACGGATTCCCAGGGCGGCGAGCAGGCAAGCCCTCAGAGCCTGCTGGGGAAGTGGGGGCACCTTCTAGAAAGCAGCATTGTTCCGTCCCCCGTCCCAGAGGCAGGAGGCCCCAGGTGAAGGTGCCGCAGGGCCCGCTCCTTCCGAGGCTGAGGGATGGCCGCTGTCACCCTCACGCCACGTTCCCCCGAGTGTGCATCTCCAAACCTCCCCTTTTGATAAGGACGCAGTCGCGTTGGATCCAGACCCACCCTAAAGACCTCAACTGGGCTCGAGCCTCCGCAGAGACCCTGTTTCCAAACCAGTTCACACTCGCAGGCCCTGGAGGTTGGGACGCCACCACCTGAGTTTTGGGGGGAGATGCTTTTAGTCCCTAACAATTCCTTACATACTTATTTGTAATTCCTTTTCTTCTTAATCAATCTGCTTTTGTCAGTTTTATCATTATTGGTCTTTTGAGAAAAAGTTTAGCTTTGCTCATTCTTTACATTTTGTTTTCTCCTTCACCAATTTCTGCTCGGGTCTTTCATTCCTTATTTCTTTTTACACATGTTGGGTCTATTTTGATATCCTCTTTCCTACTTTTGGAGATGGTTAATTGGCTCATTAACTTTCAGCCTCTCCTTTTTTTCAAACAAGACTTTGAAATTGTGTTTTAGGAGCTCCTACTTCTGGACAAGGGAGAAGCAGCAGGGGCAGGGTTTACTCTCCGGTCCAAAATGATGACAACTGGACCATCGTGAAGACCGTGAGCATCAGACACGGAGAGAGGCATGCACCAGGCCCCGGGTCTGCTGGACACGACATGGGGCTGGGCATCTGGGGAGCGCAGTGACCAGAGTCCTGAGGGCTGGCACCCTAGAGGAGGGAGCTGTGTGGGGAGAAGCTTGGAGACCAGCACCAGGTCCCTGAGTATCCGGCCGGTTACTGATCAGTGCGCGCGCGTCAGGAAATCACGCACGGTCAAGTGGGAGCCACTGGAAAGGCACTGAAGGAAGGATCCTGGACACGAAGAGCAGTCATACCCATTGAATGAGCCAGAGCCGAAGCCTCACCATTCAGGGGGCCGGCTCAGTGGCTGGGGGTAAAACTTAATCACAGACTGAGCACTGCTTTGGTCCCACCAACAAAGCTTAAAGACAAGATCCAAAAGGATTAAGTTGTTTCCAAGGACTTCTGATTCCCAGTAAGAAGCTAAAAGATATCTTTCACCCAAGAAGGTGAAATTCACGTCTGCCACCAAATTACAGATCTACAAAGAAGCATCCGCACCAAGAAACATCGGTCAACTGGAGCTGAACCCATTAGAAATGGGGACAAGAACATGGAAGCAGTTGTCAGACTGACTCCACGTCTGAGCAGCTGGAGGGGAGGTTAGAGCTGGGTGGGAGCACTGGAAGATTCGGTCTTACACAAGAAGAGATTAATGAGTTTAAGACGGCCGCTGTGTGAATGAAACAGTGGGGAAAAGAAGGAAACACCTGAGAGCCGCAGGAGACCCGGGGGCTAGCGGGGTGGGGAGTAGGTGGCGGGGCTGGGGAGGCCTTCGAAGAAATGTCTGATGACTTGTCAGATTTGACTAAACTCGATATGAAAGCACAGATGCAAGAAGTGCGCCAAAAACCGGGCACAAGGAACAGGAAGAAAACTAAAAGGTATGGGAATCAAATTGCTGATTTGTAACGAAGAGAAAAATCTGTAAAGTAGCCAGAGAAAAAAACATGCATGACATCCAAAGGAACAACAACAAATGATACAGGAGACTTCTCCCAGGAAACAATTCAAGTTAAAAGGTATCTTTAAAATACTAGAAAGAAAAAAGGAAAAAAATCTAACTGAATCCTTTACAGGAAAAATATATTTCAAAATATCTTTTAAAATTAAGGATTTTTACAGACATACTAACCTGGACGAATCACAGCAGACCTGCTCTGTGAGAAGCATTAAGACGAGTCCTTCCAGCAGCAGATGGAAACCTGACCTTCACGTGGGAACGAGAAGCACCAGAAATAGTAACTATGTGGGTGAATATAGGGACATGTTTTCTTATTAAATTATCTTAAAAGACAGCAGACCACTTAAAGCTGGAATAATGACGATGTTTTTCGGGGTCCCCGACACACGTCTGCGAGAACACCACAGGTGTGAGGAGAGAGGCCGTGAAAGACCACTCTCGTAGGTTCTCACGTGGGGGGTGAGGACCGTGTCACCCCCAGGAGGCTGGAGACAAACACATGCTGGATACACCCTGCGGCAACCTCCAGAATAAACCACTGTTGCTCTTGAGCCAGGAAAGGAGATAAAACTGACATTAGGAAATGTTCAATGCAAAAGGCGGCGGAAAAACATGGGCAGAGAAACAGGACGGGTGGGAGCCAGCAGCTATACAGGGTTACAGCCGCCCCGGCAATGAGCGCGTCAGTGTGACTGATGCAGATGCCCCGGCTAAAAGGCAGAGACCCCCAGGCGGAGGGCAAAAGCAAGGCCCAGCCGGATGCTGCAGAGAAGCAGCCCCCGAGATACAGCAGGACATGGAGGGCTCAAAGAGAACCCGCTGGGAGAAGACTCGCCGTGAGAACACTCAGAAAGGAAAGCTGGACCGACAATATCAGTATCAGGAAAGTAGATCTCAGGGAAAGGATATTACCGGGGAATAAAGTCTTTTCATCCAAATAAAGGTAAACTAACCATGAAAAGGACATAATAATCCTGAACGTTTATGTGCTCGGTAACAGAGCTTCAAAATACGTGAAGCCAAAGTTGTTAGACGTGCAGGAAGACGTGGAACCCGTCTCTCTCAGTGACCAGTGGGCCGATGGCCGCGGCAGATCTGCGAGAACACGGAAGACTGGACGCCGTCTGCCCGGGAGACCCGGGAGACGCCCCACCCAGCAGCAGAGCACATACTCTTCTCGGGAGCAAAGAGCACACTTACCAAGAGAGACACAAAACGGGCCCAAACGAACGTGAGTGGTTCCAGGCGGACACACTGTGTCTTCAGCCTCCGTGCGGCCAAGTGAGCGGCAGAAGCAGAAGGACCCTGGGAGAGCCTCCAGAACGCAGGAGGGAGACTAGAAAGTGTGGAACTGAACGAAGACACAGGTTGTGACACTGTGATAGTGAGATGGAAGTTTGGCTGAGGCCATGTGCGCCAGGCAGTCCTGGCGCTAAAACCTAGGAAAGAGGGGTCTCAGCGTTCTCCACCTTAAGAAACTAGGAGAGCGAATTAAACCCAAAGAAAGTAGAAGAATACGATAAATACCAATGAAATAGAAAAGTAATTCAGAGAATTAACGAACCCAAACCTTGTACTTCGAGAAGATGGGTCCAGTGAGGAGGAAACCCGTAGCCGGGCCAGGTAGGAGAAAGGAGACGGCGCATGACCGCACCCACCACGGACACCGCACGTGCAGACAGAATAACCACAGTCCGGGCAACTTTCTGCCAGGATCGGCAGCGGTCTGGACGGGTGTGCAAGCTGCCATTCACGCAGGAAGGACGGGTACCCCGCATAGCCCTCTATTTCTTGAAAACATTGAACCCGTCGTTTAAATCTTCCCACAAAGGAAGGACCAGATGGCTTGGTGGGTGCATTGCACCTAACACTGCGGGAGGGGGTAACAGCGATGCCACAGAGTCTTCTGGAAACATGCAGAGGATGGAGGGCCTCCGGTCTGGTCGCGGGAGGCCGGCCTGCCTCAGCCCGGGGCCGCCAGCCCCCTCCTGGGCTGCCCTCCAGCACCAGCCTCGCGCCCTCGGGTCCCTCCTTCCCTCTCCCTCACAGACCTTCCCTCTTGAAGTCCACTCGGCAGAAATGCAGCCGCTGGCAAAATCCTTCAAGGCGTGTCTGGATAAAAGTGTTCCAGTGCCCCCTCATTCTCAAGGGCCATGCGTTTCCCCGGGGCGCCAGCCCCCGGCGGTCAGGGAGTCCTCGCTGGGCTGTGGCCAGGCCGCGCGGCTGGGCCCCCCTCCCTCCTGCTGGGATGCTCATGTCGTCCTCCAACAACAGGGAAGCCGGCCGCTCTCTCCCCCACAGTGCCTCTCCCTGTGCCCCCCTCGCAGGGTCGTGGTCTGTCCCTACCGCTCGACCTCCTCCGGTCTTCAGTCCCCGCTCCCTGGCCGCAGTCTGGTGCTGCGTTCCCAAGTGCTTCTCCACATCGCTACTTTTCTCTCCTTTGGTTGGTACTTCGTCCTCCTTATTTACCCTCTCAGTACTCAGTGAGGCTGGGACTCCCTGCAGGCCGTCTGGCCCCAGGCTCACGCTGTCCCTCCCGGGCTCACGCCGTCCCTCCACGCTGTCCCTCCGAGACTCACGCCGTCCCTCCATGCCGTCTCTCCCGGGCTCACACCGTCCCTCCCGGGCTCACACCGTCTGTCCCAAGTTCACACCGTCCCTCTCAGACTCACGCTGTCCCTCCATGCCAACCCTCCTTGGCTCACGCCCTCCCTCCACGCTGTCCCGCCAAAACTCATGCCGTCCCTCCACGCCGTCCCTCCCGGACTCACGCCGTCCCTCCCGGGCTCACACGGATGCCGCCGGGAGGAGGTGCCTGCCCAGATGGGAAGCCTGGCGCAGCTGTCCAAGTGGGAGGTGACGGGGCAGCGTCCAGTAGCTTCCGGCACGCGACAGACGAAGAGTCAAGCACATCCGGACCAGCGGCTCTAATCTCTATCCCCCGTGTTGCTGCATCTGTAAGGGGTCGGAGTTGGGGCCTCCTGTAAGTCACAGACCCTGGCTCTGCGCCCTCACCTCCTTCCCCGCCCCCCATCCCACCCCCACTCCTGCTGACCCGCACCCACAGGGCCAGGGCCCTGAGCGCCCGGAGACACACCCAGTCATGGGGCCTTGCTCACTGCAGGGAGCCGGGACATGGCCTGGGCACGTGCTGTTCACAAAAGGAGAGATTAAGGACGTAAATTCCACCTTTCAGCCTCCAAGTGGGTCAATTTATCTTACCATTTTCTTAAATTTCATCAAATGACTTCCAAGAGTGCAGAAATCCAGGGCCACACACCCAACCGGAACTGAGCCATGTTTGCCAAGATACAAAGACCATATACCCGCACTCAGAGGGATTTTAGCCATCAGCACTTTTGATTGGTTTTGATCAGGTGGTTGAGGGTGCAAGGGAAAGTACACAGACAGGAACGGGTCAGGATGGATTAGATGTGGCAGCTTCGTCCGCCGGGGAGGGGGGGCATGCACACCCGTTCTCCCGGGAGCCGCCAACCTTCCTGACCCGAGGGGCCGTTTCCTCAGGCCCCCCACCCCCGCTCGCTGCCCTCCCCCCTGACCGTGCCTGACCGCCCAGAAGCCGCGCGCACAGGGGACACCGGCCTTACACTTGGGAGAACCTGGGTTTGTGTCCCGGCTCTTTCAGGAAGCCCCCACCCTGAACGCTTGTCCACCTACCTCCCGGTTGCTCAGGGATAATGAGCTAATGTGGGAAAAATCGCCAGCAGGGGCCGTTATGCCCACTGCTGTGTATCTGCACCGCTAAGAAGAGGAACCCAGTAGTAACCCTGTCGGGGTGTGGTGGACGGGGGCAACACGGGCGCCGAGCAGCCACCGTTCCATCCTGCTCACAGAGACCTGCCCAGGAGAACGAGGCACAGAAAATAAAGTGGGGGCTGCTTTCAGCCCAGGTTGGGGGGACAGTAGCAGCTGGGACCAGGGGCTCCCTGGACCCAGAGAGCCTAGAAGACCCGGCACAGACCCCGAGGTCCCCTGGGGCATGCCCCCCCCCCCACTGCTCTGAGCCGGCAGTCTTGGTGATCCTAGGGCCTGGCGGGCCAGCCGCTGCTGCCCACGTGGGTGGTCCACACCGCCGGGGACACGGCCTGGGTCCTCTGCTCCGTCCCTGTTGTGTGTGGTTGGTTAGGATTTCACTTGTTTAGGACTTAAGCTGTTTTGACCTCTGGGTGAATTTGTTTGCACTCGGGAAGCCGTGTCTGGATGACGTCTCTGACGCCTGCTGTTGACACGCACTCTGAGGCTCAACACGGACGGGGCCGTGTGGGTAGGAACAGGGAAGAGTGGCCATGGCAAGCAGCCATGTCAACCCTCTCTACCGAGAGTCTGTGGGGACGGAGTGAGACCCTGGGTCTGGCAGGGCCCGGCTCAGCTGCTCCCGACAGCCCTCCTCTGCAGGGTGGGGGACCGCCCACCGCGGTGAAGCCACACGGCGGCCCAGAAGGGGTTCCTCTTCCGGCCGACACAGTGCCTTCATCCCTCACAGCATGCGCGGCAGCGGGGCGCTACCTCCTGGGATCCCGCGCGGAGAGAGGGGCGCCTCACCGGAGTCGGACGCTGTGCCCTTCCCCTCCCCTTTGCCTGGAATAAGAGTGTGATTAATCTGTCCGTGGCTCACAGCGTGTTCTTTCCTTATTGGTTTATCAGGAGACATTATCTTGTCTACTACGGGTTTGTGAAATGTTACTACAAGTTATAATTCCCACACTGAACCTGTGTTAAATTACTGGCAAAGACAGTGTCGGTCTCAGGATAACTTCCCTCAAACGAAACGATCACCTTCCCAGCGGCACCTGGGGTGGCTTTGGGGCCCCTGGGGCGCCACACTTGGAGGTCTCCCTACGCCAGCCATCCAGAAAACACCCCGTGAGACCGGGTCCCTAAACCTGCCCTCCGCGCCCCCTCCCTCCACTCCTGTGTGGTCTGAAGGACAGGGCTCCGCCCGTGACTCATCTTCTACACGCTCCCTGGGCCGGAACCTTCCGCGGGGCCGAGGCGGCGCCCCGTCCTGGCCGTCTCCCCGGCGGCCTGTGGACCGTCCACAGCCCTTCAGAGAGGCGGCAGTAAGAGCCAGCGAGGCAGTGCTGGTGGGGACCCGGGGAGGCGAGAGCGCCCCTCCTGACAGTGACCCGCTGCCTCTCCAGGAACGAGCACAAGCTATGCGTCCTGTCCACGAGCATTCGCTGCAGCCCTATGTGTAACAGCTGCAAAAATCCTTCAACAGGCGTGTGGTCGTGTCACCCGTGTGCCCCAGATCATGGCTGGGGCTGCTTAGAGATGGAGAGCGACAGACTGCTGGCCCCAAGGGAAGGACACGGAGCATGACGCCAGTCCCCTGCGTCACATATGCTGTGATTCAATCTCTAGTCCCAAAACGACAGTTTCCCTGCAGAGCGGGCTGCTCGTCAGGGGCTGGGGGGGGTGCAGCACGGTGACCCTAGAGCCCATGGCACCATTCCACGTGGTGAGTGCAGTGCTGGCCATGCAAATCCACACCGGTACTTGAGAGGACATCCAGCTCCGCACACGGCCCGGACCAGGCTCAGTGTGCTGGCCAAGGGTCCCCCGTGTTCTGGGAGGTTGCCCGCTGGGGACACCGGGAGAAGCACCCGGGGGCAGGGCTGATCAACAGCTGTATCTCCGTCACGCTGAGCGTCGGGGGCCAAATGCAGCCCAAGGAGGCCACGCTGTAGTCCCGGACCCTGGGGACATGGCCTCGCCTGGCACGAGGGACTTTGCAGCTGGGATTTCTTGAGGAGGGTCAGAGTCAGGGGGATGCAGACGGAGCCTGGCACTGGTATCACAACAGCTCGGACGGTGCCCGGTGGAAGGCCCTTCCTGGGAGCAGGGGCCCCTCCGTCGGCAAGGCCACGCTGTTGACGCCATCTTGGTGCTGTGCTCCCTTTGTGGACAGCTTCCATTCAGACGGAGGCCTGAGCGCAGCTGACCCCCTTGCACTGTGTTCGTCTGGGCGGTGGCCCAACCACGGACACCCATTTGGAGCTGAGGCGTGTGTTGGCCTGGGAGCTGCCCAGCCAGCACGCGCAGCACCAACACGCCGTCCCCTCACAAGCTCCTCCCCGCACTGCCATCCAGAGCCGGCTCTCCCCCAGGGTGGTATGTGCACAGCGAGCAGGGAGCCCTGCCTGGGCACCAACGACGGCATATCCCTGGGCTCAGGTCACTCGGCAGGGCTGGGGCTTCTTGAGATCTGCCCTCGTCATTTCTGTGATTCCTCGGGGACCGGGGAGGAGCGGTCTGCTGACATCCTGCAGTTCTTGGAGCAACCTGAACGGCCTGGGCGGCCCCCCAGCCACAACTTGTGCCCGTGCTGTTAGAAGTCTCTGGAGTCAGTGTGCCCAGCCGCATGGGGTGGGGCTCCCCACTCCTGCACTGAATCGATGGCACGGCAGCATTCTTCTGCTCCCGCTGCCAGACGCACTCGGCTTAGGATCTTCCAGGTGTCAAGTGTGAAGCCTACCCACGGCCTCCCAGAAGGCCCAGGATGAGGCTTTTGTGGTATTCTATCTCAAGCCAACAGCATCGATGTTTTCCTTGGGACATTTCTCACGTTTACGACGCAATGATTTCAGACTATCACCTGTTTCCCGCGGCAGGTCAACCGCCCAGGCGACACCGGAGATGAACGGGAGACGCTTGCTCGCCATCCGCACGGGGTTGTCCTTTTCTGCCTGGTTTCCCCTGTTCTGCTCTTTCTAAAAACATCTGCCTCCTGAGCAGGTTTCCCCAGGTGAATCAGAGTAACTGTCGGAAAAGAACAAATTTCCCCCAGCAGTGGGCAAATGCACCAGTGGCAGAAGTGAGCGGGTCTCCAACACAGCCCTGGAGGCTGCAGTGCTGGCTCAGTGGAGCCCTACACGGTGGGACATGCTCCGAGTGTCCCAGGCTCCGCCAGCCCCATGAATACGCAAGCCTAGCGCCCAGGGGACTGGCGGGGAGGCCTGTTTCAATGCTAGGGCTGAGAACAAGCTCCTGACCACAGTTCTCAGGCTGTGAAAGGTTAACACGCGCCCAGCCATGCAGTGTTTGCTGAGCTCAGGTACGTCACCCCGGGAGCCTCCTGAGACCGAGTTTGCCTACTGCTTAGGGATTCAAACTTGAACGTGCCACGGAGCCTGCGTTCGCATGAAATCTCATTAGGGTGGCTCCTCTGAAGTGTCTTGTTCAAGCATCATGACCGGCATCGTCAAAACTGTCCCCCTGGGTCTGGACGGTCAGTGTTGTGGAGTTTCTGGGCTGGGCCAGAAAGGGCTCTGAGGTCGCAGGCAGGTCCCTCCGCCTGCCCAGTCCCGTCTAGGGGGTTCGGGGTGTCTCGGAGCATGCAAGGAGCTGGAGCTCCTGTGAGGAGCCTGCACGTGGTGCCAAACAGGCCCTGTGGCTCCAATTTCTTCCGTCCTTGGTGAACACCGGTTAGCAGAGAACTGATTTGGGGTTGTTTCTGGTGGAGACAATAGAAGCTTAAGGACCTGAACAAGGAGAAAGGGCAGTCCGGGGTCAAGGAGACCAAGTTGGGGGGGAAGATCGGCCGCTGCCCGCTCGCAGCCCACTCAGCGGAGCCTCACCGCGGCCCGCGCCCTCAGTTGCGCCCAGGCCCACGTGGCCGGATCGCAGGGGACTCTTCTCCTGGGGCCTCGTCGCACATTTGCTACCCTGCTCCTTCCATCACCCGCTCCCCAGCTGGACCCCCGCGCAGCCCTCAGTGCCTAGATCACAGCCCCTGGGAGAAAGAGACAAACCAGGGGGCCCTCTCCCCAGGGAGCGCAGAGCGCACCAGGTGCCCCACGTTAGGGCTCCCCGTGGGCACCCCCAGAGCCGCGGCCGCCTCCACCGTTCCCCGCTGTGCGACCCTCGCTGCGACCGCGGCACCCTGCAAGGGGTCGCGGGGCGTGGGTGGAGAAGATGCGGTCGCACAGCCAAAGCACGCAGGAGCCTCGCCACACCTTGGCGCCAACACCCCGGAACGCTGCGACCCCGCCCCGGCCCCGCCCCCTCCTCCCCCAAGCCCCGCCCCCTAGTGCGGCCCCCCCCCCCCCCGCTCCCGGGCCCGCCCCTTCCTCCCGCGGACCCGCCCCTCTCCGGCCATGCCGCGCGCGCCCCGGTGCCGCGCCGTGCGCGCCCTGCTGCGGGGCCACTACCGGGAGGTGTTGCCCCTGGCCTCCTTCCTGCGGCGCCTGGGGCCCCAGGGCCGGCGGCTCGTGCGGCGTGGGGACCCAACGGCCTTCCGCGCGCTGGTGGCCCAGTGCCTGGTGTGCGTGCCCTGGGACGCGCGGCCGCCCCCCGTCGCCCCGTCCTTCCGCCAGGTGGGCTAACCCGGGAACCCGGCTCGGGCCTGCCGGGGCGGGAGAGGGAGGGCGGCGCGCTCAGGCCCCCGGGGGCCTCGGTCCCCAGGGCTTCAGGACCCGTCCCCCCGCAGGTGTCCTGCCTGAAGGAGCTGGTGGCCAGGGTGGTGCAGAGGCTCTGCGAGCGCGGCGCCAGGAACGTGCTGGCTTTCGGCTTCGCCCTGCTAGACGGAGCCCGCGGCGGGCCGCCCGTGGCCTTCACGACCAGCGTGCGCAGCTACCTGCCCAACACGGTAACGGAGACTCTGCGTGGCAGCGGCGCATGGGGGCTGCTGCTGCGCCGCGTGGGCGACGATGTGCTCACCCACCTGCTCACGCGCTGCGCGCTCTACCTGCTGGTGGCCCCGAGCTGCGCCTACCAAGTGTGTGGGCCTCCGCTCTACGACCTCTGCGTCCCCGCCGTGGCTCGGCCCTTCGCGTCCCCCGGCCACAGTCCTGGGACCCGGATGGACCTCAGACCCACGCGCCAGGCCTGGAACTCCGGCGCAAGGCGGCGTCGGGGCAGCTCCGGGAACAGTCCTCAGCCGGCCAAGAGGCCCAGGCGCCGCGTGACCCCAGAGCCGGAGCAGGGGACCGACAGGCCTGCCCGGGCCCATCTGGGCAGGGTCCACGGGCCAAGTGACAGCAAACCTGGCGCAGTGACACCTGTCAGGGCCGCTGCGGAAGCTGCCTCGTGGGAGGGAGGGCCCCCTGGGACTCGTCTCTCCTCCCCGGCTGCACAGCCATCTCAGGGGCCCCAGGGAGTACCCCATCACCCAGCGCACCCCGAGACCAAGCACTTCCTCTACTGCTCGGGAGGCAGGGAGCGGCTGCGCCCCTCCTTCCTGCTCAGCGCCCTGCCGCCTAGCCTGACCGGGGCCCGGAAACTCGTGGAGACCATCTTTCTGGGCTCCGAGCCCCGGAGGCCAGGGGCTGCCCGCACGACGCGCCGCCTGCCCGCGCGCTACTGGCGGATGAGGCCCCTGTTCCGGGAGCTGCTTGGGAACCACGAGCGGTGCCCATATGGTGCACTCCTCAGGACCCACTGCCCGCTTCGGGCCGCGGCCCTCGGGGATGCGCCTCGCGACCAGGCGTGTGGAGGAGTGGGCGTGTGCCCTTCGGAGAGGCCAGCGGCAGCCCCTGAGGAGGAGGCGGACCCGCGGCGTCTGGTGCAGCTGCTCCGACGGCACAGTAGCCCCTGGCAGGTGTATGCTTTCCTGCGGGCCTGCCTGTGCTGGCTGGTGCCCGCTGGACTCTGGGGCTCCAGGCACAACCAGCGCCGCTTCTTGAGGAACGTGAAGAAATTCATCTCTCTGGGAAAGCATGCCAAGCTCTCGCTGCAGGAGCTGACGTGGAAGATGCAAGTGCGGGACTGCACCTGGCTGCGGGGGAGCCCAGGTGAGCAGCCCAGGTGAGCAGGTGCCTGGTTGGCCCTGCAGGCCCCTCCCTCCCAACCTTCCCCATGCACCTGGCTTCGACTTGAGGTGGGGACTCCATCCTCCACCTCTGATTCTTCCCACATCCCATTTACATAGAACTTCGAGGCGCTGATGGACTCAGGCAGGTGCTGGGGACGTGCAGTGAGCAGATGTGGGGACACAGGTCCAGCCACCGGCCACCCTCCCTGCCCTCCCTGGTGGGAAGCAGCAACAAGGACAGACCCTGGGGTTTTGCCATTTGACCTTCCCCAAGCTCCCAAAACATCTGAGACTTCTAGATGAAAGAACATTGCAGAGCCTTCTATCAGAGCCAAGGTTACCACCTGGGATATCCATTTCAGCCTCCGACGGTGGGGGCTTAAAATATGCCCAGGCTCATCTCCAAAGATCGTGATTATAATGGTCTCCGATGGGGGGCAGGGGTACACCCTTTCCAGTTCCCCAAGAGGCTCTGGGGCCAGGTAATGGCAGACACTGGGGCGACCTCCCAATAACTCGGGTTTGTAAGATGATTATTATTTTTTTAATTGTGAGAAAACAACATACAGCCTGAGATCTTCCCTCCTAATGAATGGTTAAGTGTACAGGAAGCATTGCAAAGTGTAAGTGCCGTGTTACATAGCACATGTCTAGAACTTTCACACCTGGCATGCCTCTACGCCCATAACCAGCCACTCCCTTCCTGGTGCTGCAACGTGGATGAACCTCCAAGGTGTCAGGCACCGTTGGACAGGGTGTTACAGGACCCGCACTCAGGCTGAGGCTCACTTAGTGGAAAGCAGCCTCCCTGTGTCCTTGCACACTCGAGCTGTGGCCCTGGCCGTCTGCTCCTTCCCGTGGCCATGGCCATGCTCATTGCCCATTGGGCTGAATACATGACACTTAGAGACCAAGGCTGTCTAAGCATGGCTCTCGTGGTCACCTTTTCCACCCTCCCATGCTGGGGCACCCCTTCCCCTGTGCAGACCATCAGTTTGGGCAGGGGCTCGGTGCACAGCACCCGGGCCTTTGCCTCTGTCAAGCCAGCCTCGACCAATGTCCTGCCTGCCACTCTGCCCTCTGACACCCGTCAGAAACCCGTCCCCATCTCCGGAGGCCAGACTGCCGGGCCATCTACATCGTCAGCCCGGTGTCACTAGACGTCACAGAATGGATTCCTGATGAAAACTGGGGAGGTGCCCCCCCACGGCCTGTCCCCATGGCCCACGTTGGGCTGGTGGCAGCCGTTACTCCCTCACCCCGGGCACATGTGGCTCTTGCGTGGGCTGTGCTGTCATCTGGTCCCATCGACTTATGTGCGCCCCCACGATGGTCTGAACGGTGGCCCCTTGACCTTCGGAGTGGAGTCTGTCGTCTCAGTAGGGTCCTCAGTTGGGCTCTACAGGCCGCGGTTGGGTCTTCGGGGGCCGTGTCCCCGTCGTCAGGCGTTCCTCTCTGACTTCTCGGGGGTGATTGGCTCTGTCTAGCTGCGTCCCAGCTTTGCCTGTGTCTGCACGTGTCCAGTTTCAGTCGCTTCTAAGTTTCTACTTTCTTCTACTCTTTCTTCTTAGATCAGCAAGTTGTTGAGCTGTGTGTGGTCTTTTCTACTGACTTGTGACTCGGTTGTGTGGTGGTCTGTGTGCGGGATCCTGGCTGTGTGGGGCTGGGCAGACGAGCGTGTCTCCTGGGCATCTGCAGGTCTGTGGCCGGTTGCCATGTTCACGCTGCCTGAGACCTGTCCCCCTCCTGAGGGCGAGATGCTCAGGGGAGCACCATCTTCCTCAAGGGTGGGTTTGTCCATTCCTTCCTGTTCCGACAGTATTTACGTTAGGTTTTATCAGGTGTGTGCGCATTTTAGAAGTTTTATCTCCCTGATGCCCTATTGTGCCCGTTACGTGAACGTCTGTTCTGGTGCCGCCGAGCGGCACGCCAGCTTTCTCTTGGCGCGTGTCGGCGTCCAGCCTTCCCAGAGCCCCACGGTTTGGGCCCGGCCGATCAGCGGCTGGTGTTTTACCTCCCGTCCAGTCTGGCGATCTTTGCCACTAACCCGGAGAATCTGACTTCTCTCCCCTGACTATAGACGTGTCTGAAGCCCCTTTCATCTTTCTTCCAGTTTGTCTGCCTTTCCCGTTTCCGAGGGCCCATGTGCCTCTCCCACTCCACCCTCCTTCCCGGTTTGCCCCCCGGCGGCGGTTAGGAGCTGCTGGCTATGCGGCTCTCAGGGTCCCTCGTCCTGAGCAGCATGAGGGCCTGATGCAGTTTCCCACAGCCTTGGTTATGCCCCAAGTTAGAGGTCATGTTGTGCTCTGTGGTCAGTGCTTTTTGAACTCTGTCCACTGCCCTTTTCTTCCCTCCCCTCACCATTCTGTCCTCTACCCCAGCCCCGCCTCTGGGTCCCCTTCCTGCTCCTCCACGGTTTCTTCCATGTCTGTTATTCATGGTGAAGCCCCCAGTTCCGTGTGTGCTGTGGTCTCTGTGGCAGCCTGGTGACACCTTCTCGTGACCTTTCCGAGTGCACAGAATCAAATACACAAGGATGCAGAGGACAGTTTTGGGCTGTGGGGTGTGTCCCCAGCGCCGTGTCAGTGCTCACAGCCCCCTGCTGCCCGTTCCCAGCTGCGCAGCGTCTGGCAGCCCTTAGCTCCTGCGTGGTTCAGCCTGGGAAGCCACAGGCATTTCTGGATCCCGCTGCCCAGTGCTGAAGTGGCTGAATGGCTTTGTCCCCATATGGAGAGCATGTCTCTGCTTCTCCATCCCGCTTATAACCCAGGACTGATGACGAAGCCCCGTGCTCTCTGTCCAGTAGAAATACAGCGTGACTGCATGCGTAATTTAAACTTTCCGGTAGCCACGTTACAAAGTAGAAAAGGAAACATGAAACTAATAATGTCTTTTATTAAGGCCCAACACATCCAGAGTGCTCTCACTTCCCGTAATCAGCAGACGCATCGCTAACGGCACGCGTCCCTCCTCTGGCTGAGGGTCGTGCTCCCTGCACCTGCCTGTTTCCAGCGGCCAGTGTGGCTGCGATGGGCGGATGGGTGGACACTGTGTCTGTACCTTTCCTGTTTCAGGGGCTCGCTGTGTCCCGGCCACCGAGCACCGTCGGAGAGAGGAGATCCTGGCCAGGTTCCTGTGCTGGTTGATGGGCACGTACGTGGTTGAGCTGCTCAGGTCGTTTTTTTACGTCACAGAAACCACGTTTCAGAAGAACCGGCTCTTCTTCTATCGGAAGAGTGTCTGGAGCCAGTTACAGAGCATAGGAATCAGGTGTCTTGGTCAATGTCGCTCGCTTGTGGTTTTTCCTGTGTGTGCAGATGACAGCCCTGCGTCCTGCCAGCTGCAGGCCCCCGGGGGTCCCAAGCTGGGGGCCCCATGCTGGGCACAGACTCCCGGGGCCCCCCTTTGTTTACCTGTGACGTCAGAGTTTGAGCTGCCTGGGGTCCAGGCTCTTGAAAGTGGAAGAAGTTTGTACTGAATGGAACCAACCTCGCAGACAGGTCATTGGCTTGATCCAGGCATATGGGTCGGATTCTCTTTGAATTCACACAGAATGAGTGGGTCTGTCTCATCAGTGGACGGCGTGTGGGCAGGGTCTGGGGACAGATGCGTGCTTCGGGAAGCAGGGCCCTGAGGCAGTTCCTTCCAGCTTGACTTGCCTCAGTGGCTGCTAGGCTTGTTGCAGAAGCTGTTTATGTCCATCTGAAGGATCGTGCTGAACGCAGGCTGGATCGGGATCCCGTCAGGGATGGTCTGCCAGCCTGAAATGCCGTGCTTCTCTGCAGCCTGGCCTGGCCGACGCGCCCAGTGTCCTCACAGGGCTTGGCAAGGCCCCGAAAGTGGTGAGGTCAGGGCTCCTGGGCTGCATCCCGCATTTGGGTCAAACCCGTGCCCTGAGTCAGGACACCTGCAGAGGGAGCTGGACTGGGCCTGTGTCCTCCTGCATCTGGGAGGGGGCCTGGGGGCCTTTATCGTAGGTTGAGGTAATAGACAGCGCAGCCTGTCTAATAATTTAAACATTTCATGGCACCTCATCCAAAGTAGCTCTTGAGACTCCTTGTGGGGCCTGTGGAAGCTGTCCCCCTTGGGCATTTGAGTCCCCAGGGTGGGCTGGGTTTGCATACTGCCCTTCCCTCCTGGGGCCAGCAGCCCCTGCCTTTGGGTGGTATTGGGGGAAAGGCTGCAGGTCACAGGTGAGAGGGAGCTAGTGGGTCCGTGGAGAGAGGGTTCTGTTCCTCTAGGGGCTGCACCAGTCCCTGCACCTGGCCCGCCCTCCGCCCTTGCCTGAAGGTCCTGGCTGCCCCCACCTGTGCCTCCCAGGGCTCTGTGCTGGAGGGAACCAGGTGTCCTGGCACCTGCTGTGGAAGCGTGCTCCTGCAGGTGGCCGGCCACAGCATCCTGGGTTGCTGGGGGCCTGGCTCTGCCAACTTCAGGAGCCCGGCCGTTCTCTGGCAGGCTTACCTGCCCTGGGCTTCTCGCGTGCCTGCCGAGCTGCAGCCCACGAGCTTCTCCGTTTCAGACAACACTTCACACGTGTGCATCTCCGAGAACTGTCAGCAGCAGATGTCCGAAGACACCACGAAGCCAGAGCGGCTCTCCTGACATCCAGACTCCGCTTCCTCCCCAAGCCCAGTGGACTGCGGCCAATTGTGAACATGGACTATGTGCTGGGAGCCAGAACATTCCGCAGAGACAAGAAGGTCAGCGCTGTCGTTTCATTTCTAAGTCAAGTGCATGGAACCCCCAGCTGGGTGTGGAGGTGGACAGGAGGCCAGCAGGAGGGTCTGCAACGCGGCAAGCCCACAGGAAGGCAGAGCACCGCTGATGGGTCCGGGTTCCCCTGTGTAGACAAGGAGTTCGTAGGAAGGCCAGTCCTGCAAGGTGCTAGACAGTCTCTGTGAACCCAGGTTCTCATGCAGAGCTGCCCACACCGGGCCCCAGCTTCTGGAGCCGCTGCGTGCTCCGGGAGTCGAGCACAGGAAGAACCCGTTATCACCTGCTGCCAGCCTACTGGGGTTCCAGGGACCCGCAGGACCTCACCCTGGGATTAGCACGCCCCCCGCAGGACCTCACCCTGGGATTAGCACCCCCCCCCCGCAGGACCTCACCCTGGGATTAGCACCCCCGCAGGACCTCACCCCTGGGATTAGCACCCCCCCCC
>NW_027397065.1:92625812-92631601 GCF_003265705.2 Callorhinus ursinus
CCCCCCCCACGGCATCTCTGTCACCAGAGCTCTGACCCCTTTCTAGTGGCTCCATAGCGTGTTTGGGAGTGATTTTGGTCATTGTGATGCCCCCAAATAAGACAGCAGGGCTGTCGATGTTGGCTGGGGGCCTGGTGGGGTCTGCAAGTAAAGAGGAGTTCCTCCTGCATGTCCTGCCCCGTCTGTGGTGGCAGCTCGGTAGCTGGAGAAGGGAGACACCTGTGGCTAGCTGTAGTTTCTGTACATCCCGTAACAGATCCCTGGGGAGACCCAGGGCCTGGGGGTGTGAGGGGGGATCAGCTGTCTGGCCCTTCCGGAGTCTGGGGGATGCTGGGTGGGCGAGGGGAGGCACAGAGGCAGGGAACTGTTCCTGGGGGCCCGGTAGGTAGGGTGGGCAAGTCTGATGCAGGCCCCCATTTGATGGGCATCGTCTGAGGATGCTGCCCCGGTCGTGGGCCGGCTCTGCAGGTCCAGCACCTCACCTCACAAGTGAAGACACTGTTCAGCGTGCTGAACTATGAGCGGGCCCGGCGCCCCAGCCTCCTGGGGGCCTCCGTGCTGGGCATGGATGACATCCACAGGGCCTGGCGCGCCTTTGTGCTGCGCATGCGGGCCCGGGACCCGGTGCCCCAGCTGTACTTTGTCAAGGTGGGTGCCCGGTTCCGGTCCCCACCCCACGCCCAAGTGAGCCAGCTGGGCACGTCTGGCCTACGGGAGCAGCCCCCCCACCAGCTGGCCATGCATCGTGGGCCCTGGCCGGGGCAGGGGGCGGGAGTGCTGGCCTTCAGCCCCTGAGTTTGCTCGAGTGGGGCGTCCCTTGGGGAAGCCACATCACATCTCTGGGTGTAGGGAGGGATGCAGGCCTGCCCCGGGGTGCTGAGTCTGGGGGCTGTGGGTCAGGCGTGTGCAGCGGGAACAAGGGGGGTGCAGGGTGTCTCCGGTCCTCCCGCGTCTGGTTCCCCTGAGTTCGGTAACCGCAGGTCAGCACCAGCAGTACTGGGGACCCTGGGGGCGGCCCGTAAACAGCACATCCGTTCCCACGTAGGTGGACGTGACCGGGGCGTATGATGCGCTCCCACAGGACAGGCTGGTAGAGGTGATGGCCAATGTGATCAGGCCTCAAGAAAACACCTACTGCGTGCGCCAGTATGCCGTGGTCCGGAGAACTGCCCAGGGACACGTCCGGAAGTCCTTCAAGAGACATGTAAGAGCCACGGGGGTGCGTGTTCCACGATGAGGGTGTCTGCAGTGTGGACGTGTCCGTGACGTGGGCGATCTGCCTACGTCCGTGGGTGCTGAGCTGCACTCCGTCTGCCCCCAGACCCGGAAAGCACCTCACTCTCGTTCCTGTTCTGTTCGAGTTCTCTCATCCTGCGGGCCACTGCCTCGTGCTGTCCGTTTGCAGGGGCAGGCCCCCCGGATGGCACGCTGGCAGCAGCGGAGCCAGTGTCCCCACAGACGCCCCCTGGCCCGTGGTCATGCAGAGGGCTCAGCGGGCTCCACGGGCCAGTGCTGTGGGGGAGGAGAGGGCCAGGTGGCGCCTTGCCCAGGACAGCTGGGCCTCACTCGCTGCCCCTGCCCACGCAGCAGAGCTGAGGGTCTGGGGTCCCCCCCCCCACCCCCCCGCAGAGGCCAGGGCTGGGAAAGGACAAGTGGCCTGCTCAGCATGCGGCAGTTTCCTACCAGCCGTCTGAGCACCCAGGCCCCCAGAGCAGCACCGTGATGTGGGGAGGCAGAAGGCTGCCGAGGGGAAGGAGCCGACCCAGAAGTTCTCAGCAGAGCCACGTGACCACCTCTGGGGCAAGGCTCAGATGAGTGTGGTTTGCAAATCCTGAGTCTGCAGTGAAATGCAGTTTTGCCCGTGTGGACACAGATGGCAGCCATCACCTGGGTTGAGATGTAGAAAATCGCGGGTGCCCACGAGACCCCTCTGCCTCTCTCCGTGGTGTCCCCAGCTCTGACATCAGTCATGTGGACTCAGGTACCTGTCTTGAATTCCACGAACGTGAGATCAGGCAGAACGTGCCCTTCCTGTCTGGTTTTCCCTGCTCCCCCGCAAGTCTGAGACGCGGCCGGGCGGCAGGTAGCAGCTCTTTTCTCTCCTTGCCGTGGTCGGGGTTCTGTAGCACCAGCACTGCCCAGCGGGGCTCTGCTTTCTGCTGGGCGGACGTTCCCCTGACGGGTCATCCGTGGGCCGAGAGCTCTCGTTTCTGTTGGGGGTGTTGCTGGGGGGGGGCCGTTCCGTGTTGGGGGACGGTGCCCGCCCACGCTGCCACATGCGCCCTGCCGCAGGGGCCGGCTGAGCTCGCGCCCATAGCATCCCGGGTGCAGCACTGCTCCGGGGCCCAGTGTCCCTGTGGTGAGTGCAAGTTGAGCACCCTACACAAATTGGCCACTTGTGAGGTGCCCGTTGAGGTCGGCTCCCCGCTTGTGATGAGCCATGGGTGGTTTGTCACGGATTTCTTGGGGATCTTCACACATCTGGTGCCAGTCCTTGGTCTGAGGGACGCACCGCAAACACCTTCTTGGCCTGTCTCTGCCTTTTCAGTCACAAATAGGGTCTTTTGATGAACAGAAGTTTTTCACTTGAATGGAGCCAGTTTGGCAGGGGTTCGTGCCTGACAGTGTCTGTCCAGCTCCAACGCTGTCTGTCCCCAGTCATGGCGACGCCATTCTGCATTTCCATGAGAACAGCCCCTGCACTCGGGCTCCGTCCGTGGAGCTTATTTCCAGGACGTACTGTTGGAGCTTCACGGTCTTGGTTTCTCTCCGCGTCTGTTCTACACACGGACTCCGGCCATACCTCGCGTTCTCGTCTGACCACCTGTTAAAGCCATTTCTTGGATTCTTCAGCTCACCAAGCCTGCTCTTCAGTTCTCGAATCTCATGTGAATTTTCTCACAGACTCCAGCCTCTGGTTCATCTTCCCTTCTTTTTTTTGTTTTACTATGCTATTTATTGTTTTTTCTTTGTTGATTTTTAAATCCTGGCAACTCAGAAGCAGCCTCATCTGCAGGCAGGTTCCTAGCATGTCTGCTGTTGTTTCACTGGTGGTCACCCCACCACCACCCATTCGTTTCCATGAGATGCCAGTCTTCTAAAGAAAAATTTTAAAGCAAAGGTTTTGCACAATACTGGTTTTCTCCACGGGAGAATCTCTCCCCTGATGGTGGGAGCGGTGGATCACTTCGATCAGACAGGGCTGGTATTAGACGGCCACACCCCACCCTGCGCTCCCCTGAGAGCCCCCCTCCTGGCCCCTGCAGCACCCGCTGCTCATGCTGGTGGGACTAGGGAACCCGATGCTCAGAGCTGGTGGGACTAGGGAACCCGATGCTCGGAGCTGGTGGGACTAGGGAACCCGATGCTCGGAGCTGGTGGGACTAGGGAACCCGATGCTCGGAGCTGGTGGGACTAGGGAACCCGATGCTCGGAGCTGGTGGGACTAGGGAACCCGATGCTCGGAGCTGGTGGATTAGGGAACCCGATGCTCGGAGCTGGTGGGACTAGGGAACCCGATGCTCGGAGCTGGTGGATTAGGGAACCCGATGCTTGGCGCTGGTGGGACTAGGGAACCCGATGCTCAGAGCTGGTGGATTAGGGAACCCGATGCTTGGAGCTGGTGGGACTAGGGAACCTGATGCTCGGAGCTGGGGGATTAGGGAACCCGATGCTCGGAGCTGGTGGGACTAGGGAACCCGATGCTCAGAGCTGGTGGACTAGGGAACCCGATGCTCAGAGCTGGTGGACTATGGAACCCGATGCTCAGAGCTGGTGGACTAGGGAAGAGGCTGCACTTTGGGCTCATTTCTCTGCAGTGCCCTCCTCCCCAGACCAGCCCCTCCGTCCTGGCTTCTTGGGTTGCCACGACCCCTGCTGCCTTCTGCTCGGGCTCCACCTCCCACGGTGAATGGACAGATCTCAGGGAGGGGTCTCGGGAAGGCGGGCCCCCCCCCCAAAGCCTCGGACCCCCAGCGGCTTTCCTCAGACGTCATCCGTGGTCAGGGGAGTGACCAGGTGGACGGTTCCTGTGTGCTGTGGTCCTGACCTGCCCCCAGTGCCATACTCTCCGTTCCCGGATGGCACCTGCTCGTTCCAGATGCGGACAGGGTCTCCCGCGACGTGACTTCTGCTCACCGGCCTGGGCGGCGCGTCTCTCACCCTCTTCTGTGTGCCAGCAGGTGTCCACCTTCACAGACCTCCCGCCGTACATGAGACAGTTTGTGGAGCGTCTGCAAGAGACAAGCTCGCTGAGGGACTCCGTGGTCATCGAGCAGGTGGGGGGGTCAGGCACGTGGCTCACCGCCGGGGAGGGGCGAGCATGCAGGTGGCGGTCACCGTCTGGCTGGAGGGGCCCAGGTGCAGCCTCTTCGCGAACCACACCGCCAGATTCCCTGCTGCAGTCCGGCTGCGTCCTCGTGATTTGATAGAGACGTCCTCTCCCTCGGCTTTGATTGCAAGGCCAAAAGAAAACGCGCCCCCTCCCTTTAGGAGGACAAGTTGGATTTGCCCTGTAGCCCCAGCTGGGACGACCATCTAGTGGGAAACCCATTTTTCTTGGATGTAAGTGGGGGCTGTTCCTGAGTGCAGGGCCCTCGGTGATGGATCAGTCCCCCACGGCTCTGTGGCCTCTTGCAGACCCAGTTCTAGGGACAAGCCGGTCCACCCACGGAGGCTCTGAGACGTGCAGACCCGTCTTCTCCAGCTGCCGGGTTCCCACCAGCTGCTGCGGGACACACTGGCACGTGCCGTCTGGGCCAGCGTCCACAGGCTCGAGCCCGGCCAGAGCCGTGGACCGCCCAGCATGGCATCCAGCATGGCTCCCCTGCCCGCCCACACCTCCGTTTGCTCTTCCAGAGCTCCTCTCTGAATGAAACCAGCAGCGGCCTTTTCCACCTCTTCCTACGCCTGGTGCACAACCATGTCATAAGGATCGGGGGCAAGTGAGTCGGGGTCCTCGGCACCTTCCTGTCGTCACCTCCAGACTCTGCAGGCCCTGCGACCACTCGGCTCCCAGGGTTCAGGAAGTCCTTTGGCATTTAAATGCCGGCAGATGATTTTTTTATTTATACACACAAAACCGGACTTCTCTGGGTGAGCCCCTGCATGAGGACCCCAGTGTGTGTCTGATGAGAGCGGTGGTCCTGGGGGTTCAGGCTCACAGCCAAGGTCGTTAGAGGTCAGCTTGGAATGTGGGTACCTTCCCTGGGATCATTCCCTATGCTCTAGGAATCAGAAGCTTTTTAATTAAAGGATGTATTGTTATTATTGTGTTATAAAGAATTATAGCACTCATTAAATGTAATTATATTCCAAATATAACGTCTGCATCCTGAAAAACGCTCCTGATGAGTGCGCAGTGGGTGAGTCTTCACAAAGGCAGCATGCCTCTCAGTTGCACGCATGTCAAAAGAGAACTTTCTCCATGGAAAAGGCCATACCTGTGACCCCACGCCTCCCCCAGAGAGGCACCGCCCACTTCTCTGCCCACTGTGACCTTTATAAAAATGGGTCAGGCCCATGTGGACAGTCGCATGTATAAACTGACACCTGGCAGGGCTTCATGGGAGCACAAGACAAACCTTGATTCACACGCCCTCTGGTGTGTGTGCACCTGTACGTGGTCTGTGGTGTGCGTGTGTGGTCTTTGGTGTGTCTCTGTGCTTGTGTGATCTGCATACGTGGTCTGTGTGTGTCTGTGGTCCGTGTGCAGTGTGTCTCCATGCATGCTTGGTCTGCGTGCGGTGTGTCTCCATGTGTGCGTGGTCTGCACGTGGTGTATCTCCATG
>NW_027397065.1:92631611-92646296 GCF_003265705.2 Callorhinus ursinus
GTGCGTGGTCTGCGCGCGGTGTATCTCCATGCATGTGTGTGGTCTGCGTGCATGGTCTGCATGCGGTGTGTCTCCATGCATGCGTGGTCTGCGTGCGGTGTGTCTCCATGCGTGCGTGGTCTGCACGCACGTGTGTCTGTGATGCGAGGTCTGTTGGGGCCTGCTTCTACCCGTGTCCTCTCCCCTAGGTCGTACGTCCAGTGTCAGGGGATCCCTCAGGGCTCCATCCTGTCCACTCTGCTGTGCAGTCTGTGCTACGGGGACATGGAGAGCAGGTTGTTTCCTGGAATCCAGCAGGATGGGTATGGATCCCTCGTGGTGTGTGTGTGGACAGGGCCATACTCGTGGCTTTGTGTCAGGTCATGTGGGAGGTAGTGAGCAGGTCTTGAATGGAGGCTTAGAAGTGGCATCTAGTATGGCCAGGGCCTGAGCGCGTTTCCACGGGCTTCTGACCCACGGCTGCACCCCCGCCCGTGCGTCCCCGGCTGCAGCCACGTCCCACGAGGAGTGTAAGCCTTTGTCTAGATTCTTCGCAGGAGGTTACTTTATCCTTGTCCTTGTGAACTAGGGTATTTAAGTTTCTTGGACGTCCGGGCCCTTGCTGCAGCACCCAGCGCATCTGTCCCCTTGTAGGGTGCTCCTGCGCCTGGTGGATGACTTCCTGCTGGTCACGCCTCACCTGACACAGGCGCAGGCCTTTCTCAGGTAGGCCCCCCACGCGCGCGTCTCCACAGCACTCCTGATGCCCATGAGCAGCTGACCTGGCTCGCTGCGGGGCAACAGCTCCCCCCTTACGAGATGGATTTACATCTGTAGGGTGTCCTGTGCAGGCTGCTGTGTGGACGGTGGCCCTCGGGCATGCCTGCAGGACTCTCGGTCCCTCTGAGCCCTGGGACTCCCCTGCGGGCAGGCTCAGGGTGACGGGTTTGTCCAAGGACAGCCGGCAACTAGAGCCAACACCCTGCAGTTTACGACTTTCTCCTTCCCTGGAAAAGACTCCTGGGGCCTGAGAAGGACGGCGCTGAGGACCGCACATGCCCGATTTAATTCTGGCAAAATAACCCACCCCCCTGTGGCCCCCAGGCCTCGAAGCACCACCGTTCAGCAAGCCCAGGCGGACGTTCCTCCCACATGGCCTGCAGGGAGGAAGGGGAGCCACAAGAGCTCACTCGCGGCCTCACTTCTGTTCCCGCGTGTGCAGCGCGGCCCCGTCCGCTGTCCGCCCACTGCAGCACACGCCCCAACTTCCAAGGGGCCTCCGGGGAGGCAGCCCTGTCCCCAGGGCAGCACCCACGCCTGGCACTGTGCCCGTGGCTCTGGCTCGGTGCCCATGGCCCTGGCACTGAATGAGCCCCGGCGGTGTGCCCCTCTCTTCCGGTGGCTGACCTGTCTCTCTGCAGGACGCTGGTCAGGGGGGTCCCCGAGTACGGCTGCATGGCCAACTTGCAGAAGACTGTGGTGAACTTCCCTGTGGAGGACGTTGCCCCGGGCCGCACGGCCCCCCTGCAGCTGCCGGCCCACTCCCTGTTCCCGTGGTGCGGCCTGCTGCTGGACACCCGGACCCTAGAGGTGTCCTGCGACTACTCCAGGTGAGCGTGCCCACACGCAGACGCCCCCGTCTCTGCGAGCAACGGATGGGTCACAGGTCAGGTGCCCAGCGTCCGTCCAGACGGGGTGGCAACGTACCCTCCTTGGGGTCGGGCGCACTTGCTACGCGAGCAGTTTTCTGGGCTTTTGTTGGAATTTGTGCCGGAGACTTGGGGCTCACTGGTGTGTTCTGCAGGGATGCTGTGTAGATCTGAGGTCAGGGGTTTGGGGACCTGCTGGACACAAGCTCCTTAGGACGGGGCCACCCCATAACGCACACCGTGGCCTCCCTGGGGAGCAGGGCTATGGTGCACGGGGCCTGCCGTATACGCGGTACATGGGACCCTGTGCTGGCGAGCTTGGGCCGCTGTGAACAAGACCGCCGACCAACAGCTCCTCCGGACTTTCTGCTTTCACGTCATGGAGGCTGTGAGTCCGAGATCTGCCTGCGGGCAGGGTTGGTTCCCCTTGTGTTCTCCACCGTCTCCCTGTGTCCTCACGTCCTTCTGCGTTCAGGCACGTCTGGCATTTCTCTTCCTCCAAGCACATCAGTGCTGTTGGGTCAGGGCCCACCTATGACCTTAGTCTTAATTGCTTCTTACAGACCCGGTCCCCACACACAGTCGTGTGGGTTAGGGCTGTAAGATGTGGACTTGGGGACCCAGTACAGCCCCTCACGGCCAGTTTCCCCTGAGCCTGAGAGGCCCCAGCCCAACCTCGGGCTTGCCCCAGACACAGACTCAGGACAGACGTGGATGCAGGAACCTGCTCTTGTATGAACATGAAATACTGATTCCACAGCCATGCTGGAGGGCGGGCCTTCCCTTTGCTAGTCGGGGACTCTGCTGTCCTGGCTTGAACGCACCCGGTTTGTTTCCACGGTGCACTTTCTGCTCTCCCAGCCCACTCTGCTGCCCCCACCTCCACACATGGACCCACATTTGTGCTTCTGCATGCAAAGCCCAGGCCCCTTTCCTGCCCCCGCCGCCCACCACCCCCATCTTTGGTTGGTCTCATCCTTGGGACTAGGCTCAGACTCCCCAGCTTCCAGCCCTCCCTCGCCATCTGACCCCAACCACACCAGTTGGTCATGAACGGCCCACCACCGTTTGCTCCCCAAAAAGCTATGGCCCTTTGGGGGACAGGCACCACCATTCCGGGGGACTCTCACCGGATGATGACAGTGCCCGAGAGTGCGTGTGCAGCCGTGCTTCCACAAGACCTCTCAGCATGAGCCTGTTCACGGGTGCAGCCCTAGGGCTGGGCTCTGGAGGCAGAGGCGCCTGGAACCCCGCAAGGTGTCCTGCCCAGGGGGAGGAGACACGAGGGGGAGGGGAACCGTCCTGGAAAGGACAGTGACAAGGCGGGCTTGTCTCGCGGACTTCCGAGTCTTCCCCAAACCCCAGCTCAGGCGAGGCGGCCAGAGTGCCGGGGCCACCCTCGCGAGCATGAGAGTTTGCCGTGCTGCGCAGGTGGAAGCAAAGGGAGGACTGGCCTGGTTGTCTGAGAAAACCAACTAGGAGCAGCCAGCGTGCCTCAGCTTTGCGTCACGGTGCACCCAGGAGCAAGTTCTGGGTGTGCACAGGAACAGAACAGCAGGGACAGAGTAGGAGGACTCAAAACAGCTGGATGAAGGTCCTCTGACCTGGCGCAGGGGATGAGTAAGCAGGACTGGCAGACCGGAAAGGAAGCAGCGAGCGGCTCTGAGCACCTAGGAGCCCGAAGCCTGCGGGCAGACGGTAGCCGCGCCTCTGAGCACGAGTGGCCTCGCTGAGCCCGGTTAGGTGGGGCCCACTGCTACTTCTCAGATGCATCCTTTCGGCTCAGACGAGGGACCTGCCCCCGGTCACCCAGCTGCACGGGACTCAGGATTCGAACCCGGGCCTGGCTCCAGGGCCTCCCTTCCTTCTCCGCAGAGGTTGGACATGGAGGCTTGTAGCGAGGCCACGGTGGATGCCACAGGGAGGAGAGGGGGCGGCGTGTGGAGGGGCTCCCGCCAAGCTCTGTCCACCCTCCAGAGAAGCCCCTATCCCAGGCGCCCACGCTCCCATCAGGCCCGGGCACGTGGGCACGTTTCTGAGGGCTGGGCAAACTGCACCGACTTCTCTGGAAAGCAGCAAATTTGTATTAAAGTCCTTGAAACATTCATATATTTTCCCAGTAACTGCACTTCCAAAAATCTGTCCTCAAGGAACAAAAATCATGGACATCATCAGAGATTTTGCTTGACTGTTTGATTGGGCAGCAAATGAAACCCACCTCAATGGCCAGGTGGATGTCACGCCTCACCCAGAAGAAACTTTATCCTGCCCTTGAAATTGCTGTCAAAAAATATTCAATAAGATGAAAAGTTGATTTTGAGGTTAGCGTGTTCGAAGCTGGTGCTGAGGAATACCTCCCCGGGCACAGAATACACGGGTCACGGGGGCATTTCAGGTGCGTAGGTGCAGGGATGTGGCGTGGTTGGGGCACCCACCGGTGTTGCTGGTGCTGAGCGGGCGACTTTCCTCCCATTTCCTGCGTCTTACGTGTTTCCCACCTTGAGACGGCGTCAGTCTCGTCCACAGGGTCAGGCTGTGGTGGGTGGGGCGGCCTCCTCCTGCGAGGAGCCCTCCGGGCTGTGGCCTCAAGGTCCCGTGTGGCCAGAGCTGCCCCGCCGAGCCTGAAGAGACCCCACCCAGCTCGGACCCTCTCCCAGGAAGGCACTCAGTCAGGAGTGTGTTTGCTGTGTGATTAACGCATTTGGTTGAATCCCGTAGATTTTATTGGTGCTCTGTGCTGTTTGTCACTAACAAATGAACGTGTACATGACCCAGACTGTGGCCCGGATGTGTGTGGTGTGTGAGGGACCCACCCTGTCTGAGTCCCCCGTGCTCTCTGCTCCCACCGCCTGTGGCCTGGGCATGGGCGGACACACGCATGTGAGGTGTGATCAGGGTGCAAATTTGACAGCATAGGCGGGTGGGCAGGCTGGGTGCTGCGAGGAGGACTCGCCACTCAGGGCCTCCTGCTCGGTCCCACAGCTACGCCCAGACCTCCATCCGCTCGAGCCTCACCTTCAGCCAGGGCGCCAAGCCCGGGAGGAACATGCGGCGCAAGCTCTTTGCGGTCTTGCGGCTAAAGTGCTGTGCTTTGTTTCTGGATCTGCAGGTGAGCGCATGGCCGGCAGGTGCCCACGGGCCAACTCCTACCCGCGCGGCCTGTGTGGTTGACAGCACGCATGCGCCAAGCATACAGGTGTTTGTGTGAGTGCATGTGTGTGCATGCATGTGTAAGCACGTACATGATGCGAATGCCCTCACCCCTGCCTGAGCCCATCGTTCCGGGCGCTGGGGCGCCTCCCCATGGTGAGGTCCGAGGCGTGGGGGCTCAGGCTCTAGAGCTGCTTGGCGCTCACCTCCTTGCCCCTCCCTGCCTGTCCTTCCCACCAGCAGCCCCTGCCACCACCACCCAGCGCCGCTGCCTTCTGCCTCCCTTTGACCTGGTGATGAAGTAAGACAGAAATCTAAATTCTAGATGTATCTGCAGCATTTCTCTTTCTTTGTGACCCAGGTGAACAGCGTCCACACAGTTTATACAAACATTTACAAGATATTCCTGCTGCAGGCCTACAGGTGGGTTCCCCGGCCGCATGGCCACAGGCGGCAGGCCCACCGTGGCCCCAGCCCTCCCTCGGCCGGGAGAGCATCCTGCCCTCCTGTGTCCCAGCTTATAAGGATGAGGTATTTGCCAAGTTTTCAGCCGCAGACGCTGCAGCTTCGTGAGTGTGCGTACGTACATCTCGCGTGGGGGAGGCATCCGTCCTGTCACCAGGCAGCGGTGGGTGGTCAGCGTGGCCTGGGGTGTCCCCACTCCTGAGCACTGACCCGGGACCTCGCAGGGGCTGGGGACATGAAGCAGGTGCGGGCGGTCCACATGTGGGGGTGGAAGGCAGACACCACAGGGCTTGGGTCCCAGAGAGTGGAGGATCAGGTGGGTACCGGTGAGGGTCGCGGCCCTCTGATGTCCCCCAGAAAGGGGTGGTGGGATGTGGCCCCCAAACAGCCCAGAGGCCATTCCTGCCCCACTAATGGAACGTCTGAGGCCCCGTGTGCTTTTGGAACGTTCTTGGCCCCTGGATGGCTCCAGGTCACCCTGCTGAGGACTGGGGTGTGGCTGGGCAGCTGGGGGGCCCTGGGTGCTTGTGCTTTCCTACAGCTCTTGGGGGAGGGGTCACTTCCACCTCAGACCATGTTGACCATGGGGTCACGGTGGCCGCCCTGGCCTCGGGGACACAAAGCCAGGCTTTGCTCTGGTTTACAAGGGAGACCTGTCCCTGGCCACTCAGGGGAGCCGCTAACTTGCAGCCGCAGTCAGGACAGATGGACATGTGAGCCGCGGGGCGGACAAGGGGCCAGGCATCCGTGTAGAGCCTGGGCGAATGTGTGTGACCTGCAGTTGTGCGTGTGCTGTTTCCAAACCTGGCTTTGGTCTCCACAGGTGGGAAAGTACTTCCCACCTCAGTAGGGTTATCATGCATGTGAAGTCAGATAGCTGGCAGAGCGACACGCGGGCACATTACTCCAGAAGTGGCGCGGGTGGTCGGTGAGGCCGGGAGCACGAGGTACCTGGGGAGGGGCTTCTCGTGCAGTCCCGTGCACATGCGGTCACATAGGGACACGTGCACACACGCTCACACATGCATGCACACACACGGGGATACATGCACACACAGACACACATGCATTCACACACACACGCGTGCACACGTCCCAGCCAGGGGACTCTCCTCTGACAAAGCATCCCTTCGCCAGGTTCCACGCGTGTGTGCTCCAGTTCCCGTTCAACCAGCCAGTGAGGAAGAACCCCTCCTTCTTCCTCCGTGTCATCTCGGACACCGCGTCGCACTGCTACTCCCTCCTGAAAGCCAAGAACACAGGTGTGCACGGGTGGGAAACTGGGCACGGCAGGCGGGTTTTGAGGGGTCCCCCGTAGTGCGGCAATGCACGGGATGCTCCCCTGCACGCTTCCAACACAGCGCGGCCGTGCGCTCAGGGACCTCCCCCGTCAGGCTTGGGCGTGTTGGCGCCCCTTCCCTCGGGGCCCTCGGCCTCGTGCGCAAATACAGGCCAGTGGTGGGGAGGAGGCCACGCCCCACGCCTGTCCGCAGCCCGGCCTTCCCCCCGGGCGTCCCCGTCCCCGTTCCCCACAGCTCCATCCAGCAAGCACCTGGCCGGTCTGCAGCTCGGGCTGGGCTGTGTCCCTATGATCCTGGTTACTTCCGTTTTGTGGGAGTTGCTTCTGAGAAGGGGGACAAAGCACCAGCTGTCAGGGATCCCCAAGCCTGTGTTGGGGCTGAACTTGAAACAAAATTGTCCGTCTGCCCGCCGGCCTCTGCCCCTGCTCCCCCGCTCGTGGGGGGCGGGACAGAGACCCCAGGCAGCATCGGGCACATCGGAGCATGTGGTCTTCTGGGCGGGGCCTTAGCCTGTGTCCTTGGGTCCCCCCAGGGATGTCCCTGGGCGCCAAGGGCGCCTCCGGCCCGTTTCCTTCTGAGGCTGCACGGTGGCTGTGCCTCCATGCCTTCCTGCTCAAGCTGGCCCGTCACGGTGGCACCTACAGGTGTCTTCTCGGGGCTCTCCGGGCAGGTAAGTGTGAGGCACCCCTTCGTGCAGGTGCAGGGCCCTGTCCTGCCGTGTGCATACCTGAGCCGTGTCTGGGCTCCCCCGTGTCTGGATGGCGGTGGGTGGGTCCAGGAGCCCCCAAGGGGTGGGATGCAGGTGCCCTGGGGTCGTGGGCTCTCTCAGCCCAGAGTCTGGCACGCCCGCCCGGTCACTCCACCTTTGCACACCTCACCTCCTGTCTGTGGGGAGAGGCCAAGGCCCCACTCCCTCCGGCCCTGCTAGCCTGGGTGTCCTCTACACCCCCGACCCAAGTCCCCAGGCCTCTGCCCTGGCCGCCCCTACACGGGCAGAGGGATCCCCAGCGGCAAGTCCCGCCCGCCCCACCTGGCACCCGGAGCCTGGCCTGCACGGGGCAGGCACTCAGCACACAGACCTTGCCTGCCTGGCCTGCAGCGGAATCCCGAGGCCATGGTGAAGGTCGGCTTCTTCCGGGGCATTCTGATGTCACTCGTCCTCTTACAGCCAAAGCACACCTGTGCCGGCAGCTCCCGAGGGTGACGCTGGCTGCCCTGGAGGCAGCAGCTGACCCCAGCCTGACCGCAGACTTCAAGACCATTTTGGACTGACGACGGGTCCTCCCAGCCCAGAGTGGCCTCCAGGGCCCCTGAGCCCCAGTCCGTGTGCCTTCACGCGGTGGGACGGGCCGGCTCACCTTCAGGTCTCGGCCCTTTCTCCCCTGAGACTCTGAGACTTGAGCTGCTGGTTGGCACCCCCAGGAGAGGTTGGCCCCCGTGTCATCGGGGAGGAGAACACACCCAGCACCCTCTTGTGATCAGGGTTGTTCTTCAGCCACTGGCTGCCAGGAGGGGGCAGGCAGGAGCACCGGGCTGGCGTGTCCGGTCTGTCTGGACCTTTGTCACCCCCACGGGGGACTGCCCCAGTCTGCACACGTGTCCCGAGGGCGCTCGGCAGTGGGTGTGCTCTTTCCCGCTACCTGCACAGGCCTGGACTGTCCCCGCCCGCCCCTGGCCGTCCCCTGTGCCGCGTCCAAAGTCTGTGTCCCGTGGAGCTTTCCCCAGAAGCTAATGTCCAGTCAGCTGTTCCAGACCCATCCCCGCCCATCCTTGGGACCTCGCCCTGCGCCCCCCACACCCTGCTCTGGCCTCCTGGAGCCTGAGTGTCTGGCCCACCCCACGTGCCGCCAACCCCACTTCTGACTCTTCCCTGCCGGTCCCTGCTCTGCACACAGTGGCCCTGGGTCTTCCTGGTGGCGCTCCTCTGCATGGCCTCCGCCCCTGGACCTGCCACCTCCGGTAACTCCTGGGGAGCCACAGAAGGAACATGCCGAGCCTTTGCTCTTAGAGGCTTCCATTTACCCGTGTTTGTATTAAAACGCATCCTGCGTGAGGCATGCATACCATTTTTCATAATTACATCCGCGCCTGTGTCCACACGTGATGTGCAGGGTCCTTGGCCTGGGGGGGGGGGTCCCAGGGGTCTTCCTGGGGCAGGGATGTGAGGGCGGGAGGGGGGATTG
The DNA here is from genome assembly GCF_003265705.2 of Callorhinus ursinus. Taxonomy (NCBI): domain Eukaryota; kingdom Metazoa; phylum Chordata; class Mammalia; order Carnivora; family Otariidae; genus Callorhinus; species Callorhinus ursinus. The sequence continues at coordinate 92,640,339 of NW_027397065.1, forward strand.
GGAAAGGGCACCCCCCCGGGGCAGGTGTGGCAGGGCAGTGGGCCAGAAGGCCCCGCCCAGCACTTAGCCCGTCTACAGCTGGCTCTGGCCCTACTGTGGACCCTGGAAGGGGGTGGGCAGCAAGGGCCTGATGCCCAGAACACTGGATTCCCTTCTAAGCACATTTCTCTGGCTTCACAGTATCCAGGTGATCTCCTTCTGGAGGGTTCCTTGGAGTGAGCGGTGGGGGCGTGATACAGGGGTTTGGGAGGTAGGTGGTAGCCCACTACCCCACATCCAGCCCTGCCCCACCCCCGGGCTGCTGGTCTCCTGCTTCTCTGTCCTGGACCTGGGCAGGTGGATGTGCCTGCCCACCTGCCCCCATGTGTCCCCTCCATCACCTGGGGACTCCCGGGGATGGCCCTGCCCCTCCCCCATGCTGCATCCTGACCACGGTAGGGTTGCTTCATTCCTGTTTAGCTGAACTCCGGGGCCGTGCTCATGGCGAGCAGATGCCTCGGCAGCAGCACTTGGGCCTGGAGCAGGTGTGGGGATGTGCTGTGCAGGTGGAGCTGCTTGAGCGGGGCAGCCGGCTTCTCTGCTCTCGCACCTGGGAGCCCCCCAGGCTGGGGGACAGCAGAGGCCACAGGAAGGGCCAGGTTTGGGTGTGGTACTCAGGGTCACAGGTCGCGGCTCTGGCGGGGGCTAAATTGAGGATCTCAGGGGGACTGAGGCCCCACAGGCTGTGGCAAGAAGGGGTCAGCCTGACTGGGCAGCAGCAGGGTGGCCCTGACAACTTTTTGGGAGAGGCAGGGAGCTCACGGGTGACCTGGAAGATGAGGTGGTGGATGTCAGCCTGAGCTGTCCTGGGGGCTTGAACTGCACAGGTGCCCCCCCCAACAGACTTATGCTTCAGCAAATCTGGGAAGGGCCTGGGATTTGCACTTCTAGGGAGTTCCAGGTGCTGCTGGTGGGGTGGGGGACCCCACGTTGAGAACCCTCCCCCCGCGGGGAGGATGGGCTGCCCTGAGCAGCGGCCCCAGGGACGCAGCAGACAGCGGTGGCTCCAAGGTCAGGGTTAGGAGCTTGGAGGTGGGTAGAGGACAAGCTTGTGGGGGAAGTGGCTGGGGCCACCAGGGAAGTGGCCAAAGGTCGTGGAGGGTCAGGAGACTCGCCCAGGGCCCTTGGCCTCCTGGCCAAAGCCTCACCTAATAGCCCCTGTGAGGTGCCCTGGACAAAATGTGTTGTGCATGCAGCTGCAGGCTTTCTCAGGATGACAGGCTGAGCTCTGCCCTGGCTTGATCATGGTTGAGGACGAGCCCATGTGCGGGGGACACTCGCATACCCATCCAGAGCACCAGGCAGGGGCTGCAGTGTGCATGGGGGGAGCCATGCAGGGTGCTGGACGGATGTCCTTGAGCAGATGGGAAGATCTGGAAGGACTGCACAAAGAGCAGGAGGGGAGCAGCCCAGGGGCATGTAGCCTGTGAAGAAAGGGCCCCGTCAGGGAGCTGGCTGTCTGCCCTGTCCCCTATGATAGCGGGAAGGCTTCCTTCCGGGATGTCTCTGATGGGGCCACATGATGTGTGGCAGGATGCCATCCAGTGTGCCTTGGATGGGGGTGGTGCTAACGCAGCCCAAATTTTCAGGGCACAAGTGCATCTCATGTCAGGGTTTATGGATATTGCCTTGTTACTGTTGCTGTGCAAAATGTCCAAGAGACTGAGCTGACACATTTATGGCAGACCCAAGTCCACGGAGCGGGCCATAAAGGCACCTGAGCTGAGCAGTGCAGAACTGGGCCCTGCCCAACCCACATGCCAACCCTGCCGCGGTGGTGCCCGCACTGCCATAAACAGGGAGGACTGACCTGCCCTGCTGGGGCAGACAGAACCCGCGGGGACACCGCCAGGACCCCACACCAGGCACCTGAGCTGACCCGCCACTGGTCCCCACCTGCTCACATGCCCCACAGGCCTGTTCCTGGCATTTGCATCACAGACCAGACCCTAGAGGTCAGCCGCTCAGCCATCTGTCCTCCAAGAGCTCCAGAGTCTTCTCTGGTAAAGGCATTCTGTTGGCGTTTTACTCAGGATTATGTATTCTTACTGAAGTGTTAAACCATTGAAAAGACGGGTGCTTGGTCAGGGTCAGCTCACTGAAAACTCTTTCTGGTTCATCTCCTTAAAACCAGTATGTGCACGGCCAAACCTCCTCCCGGTGAAACATGAAAATAAGATTTTTAAAGCAAAGGAAAAAACCTAGTTTTCTGGTCTTCCCTTGATCTAAGCTGCACATTAGAAAGCTCACTTACTGATGTGTTCTGCGGAAGTGTAGGCAGCGGGTGGAGCTCAAGATGAGTGGTTTAAGAGGAGGCACAGATGGTGCCTCCTGGACCTCCCAAAGTGCTGAGCGATTATGCCCCGCCCCCAGCCCCAGTTCCCGCCCCTCCCCCACCTGCCATCCCCCAGGCGTGTGCTTGCACCTGGACACACGGGTGCTCACCTGTGAGGACACTAAAGGACTTGCCAAACCTGGGTGGGCTCAGAATCACCAGGGCTCTGTGAGAGGTGGAATAATGACCCCCCCCCAAGGCACCCACGTCCTAATCCCAGAACCTGGGAGTATTACCTGACATGGCCAAGGGGAATTATAGGTGCGGGTGGGATTAGGTAGCTAGTCAGTTGACCTCGAGATGGGGAGGTCATCCTGAATTATCCAGGTGCACCAGGGTAATCCCAGGGTGAAGAGAGGGTGTCAGAGAGACGTGGGTGAGAAGGACTCACTGGCCTTGCTGGCCTCTCGATGGAGGAAGGAGCCACGAGCCAAGGGTGTCAGAGCATGGGGGCCGAAGTGCAGAACTCACCCTTCCCAGGGGGCTTGGGGCACACTTCAGGGGGCGCTCTTGGGCTAACTCCATTTTAATACTCAGCTCCTCTTAGGGCACAGTAGTGCAGGCGCTTCTGTTTCCTGGGGTCTGGGCTGCCTGTGACAAGGACAGCCCCAACAGGCGCGCCTGGACGGGCTCATCTGGGGATTTGTTCAGCACCCTGGACAGCGTCTGTCCCGCTGGGGATTAGTGGGTTCTGGGTCTTCACAGGGTTTGATCCCAGCAGCATGAAGGGCATACACGGGCTCCAGTGGCAAGTCAGAAGCAAGCCTGTGTGTCGGGGCCCACACCTTAGACCTGACCCCTGGTTTATGGAGGAGGGAGAGAGGATGGAGGGGGGCAGGGAGGAGATGGTGGATGGATAGATGGATGGATGGGGAGGGAGGGGTGTGCAGGAGGGCAGGTGGAGCTGGGCGAGGAGGCACCCCTCCACTGAGGCTGCAGGAGAGCTTGGTGTGGAGTGAGCGATAGCCCTCCTTTGGAGACGGTAGGAATCTGAGAATCAGCCTTTTTGTACCTTCTTGACACACATTTGAGTCTCTGAGAAAATTTTTAAAGAACAAAGAGTGGTGTTTCTCAGCAGTGAGGTCGGAGCGGCCAGCGCTTGGTGATGCTGGCTGTGGCTATAGCCACACCCCAGCCCCTGCCTGTGTTCACGCAGAGGGGACCCGTCCTGGGGCAGGAGTGGCCAGGCTGCAGGTGCAATGAGGATTCCCCGCACACGAGGTTGCCCAGGCCTGGGCCTGGACACAGACCGGGGCTCCTGCTGCCTGAGAGGGTCAGTACAGGTCCCAACAGAGCCTGCCGATGCCTGAGTGCTCTCGGCACCAAAAGGGGCTTCCCTTTCTGCTCTCCAAGGGGACAGCCTCCACTTTCCCTTGGAGATCACCCTTCAGAGTCCCTCAACTCTGGTGATGCCAGCCCCCAGCTGCAGAGGGCGTGGATGTGAGCCTCCTCGGAGGCCACTCTGCCAGCTGCTGGGCCTCTGCGCCTGCCTGCCCTTCTGCCCACAGATGGACTCGCTGGGCACAGCGTCCGGGCCCCAGACAGCTCTGTGCCATGCCACAGAGGGCAGGGCCCTGGGGGCTGGACCCCAGGCTCTCTCCCATCTGGAGGGACAGCATGCCCCCTGCTGATGGAGCTGGGCTGTGCCGGGGGCAGGGTCTGCGGAGTGCAGTGGTGTTAGGAAGCAGCAACTACAGGTCAGGGTCTGGGCCAAGTGTGTAATGGGGTCCAGTGGCACACAGGCTGGTCCTCCCTGTACCGCCCCCCACCTCCGGCCCGGCCCTCAGCTGGCCCCTCTGTCCTGCAGCTTCGGGCACCTGTCCTGCCAGGCGTCCTGCTTCTGTCTGCGCTTGGCAAGCCTCTGGACCAGTGCCACAGCCGGGACCCACAGCGAGGGCAGGAAGCACAGGAGGACGCACATGGCCTGCACCCAGCCCGGGTAGGACTTCTCCTGCCGTGAAGGGAACTGTGCCTGTAAGGACATGAAGTCACAGGTGAGCCTTGGGAGGGGCAGGTGAGGCTGACCCTTGGCTGCAGGGACTGAGCGGCATGGGCCAGCCTCACCCTGCCTCTTCCCAAAATGAAGCAGCAGGCTTCTCTAAGTCCACGGTGGGTGCTGGCAGCGAGGACACGGGGCCCCAAAGGTTCGGGTTTGGGGCTGAGCCTCTCTTGGGGATTGGGGCTCTGAGACACAGGCCTGGGATCCGGGGCATTCTACAGAATGCCTCCCACCACCGTGAGGGGCCACACAGCCTCGGGGGCTGCCTTGGCTTGACCTGCGGGGCAGGTTGGGCCCTGTGCCCCACCCCCGTTTCTGTAAGAGGGGGTGACACCACCCACCCGACTTGAGGCACCTCTTTTGAGGTCAACGTGAGGCGCTAGTGTGTGAATCTGATAGGACAGTGTTCATGAAAATTCTTGAGAAGTATGGCGCCATTCCTCCTTCACCTACCCATGGCAATGGGGGCCAGGCCCCTTTCTAAGAAGAACTGGGAACAGAATTACTTCCATGCTCCCGAGAAGGGGCAGTGGCACAGGTGAAGTTTTGAGGGGCCCACTGGGTAGCAGGTCGGTGGGGCCCCCGCAGCTCAGAGCACAGCCCAGTGGACAAGGCCAGCAGCAGAGACTGACCTGCACTCCCTTTCTTCTGACCACGCTCAGCGGCAGCCTGGTGACGTGCACCCTACACAACTTCCCTCGACTCAGACCAGGAGTGGGCATTTGCAGGCCAGCCCCACAGCACGTGGGAAGTGTGGATCGAAGCCATGTCCCTGGGTGAGCTGCTCCCGGGACCTGGAAACTGCTCCAGTCCTCCTGCCACTGAGGCCTTGCCCAAGGTCCCTGCCAGGGTTGGCTTTGCTGCCCCCAGGGGACCCTGGAGGTCTGGTGGCCCACAAGGTCACTTAGGATGTCATCTGGGCCATGGATGGCACCAGGGAAGGACCAGACCAGGCCCGAGGTGGCTCCCAGCAACCCCTGGAGGACGTACGTATTGGGTGTTCCAGGCCCTGTAGCTCAGCGGTGTCCAGGCCAGGACAGCTGTGTAGGCCACAAAGATGGTCAGCAGCAGCAGCGGGCTGACAACCTTCCAGGTCAGCCTCCAGTAGAGACCAGGCTGCCTCCCGGTCATGCAGGCTATGTCATCACTGAACCTGTCACAGAGACACTGGGCTCGAGCTGGCCCAAGTGTGACAGGTGTGAGCACAGGTGTGACAGTGTGAATGCAGGTGTGAGCACGGGTGTGACAAGCATGAGTGACAGGTGTGAGCACAGGTGTGAGCGTGGTGTGACAGGCATGAGCACAGGTGTGAGGACAGGTGGGACAGGTATGTGTGACAGGTGTGAGCACGGGTGTGACAGGCATAGTGACAGGTGTGAGCACAGGTGTGAGGATAGTTGTGAGCACAGGTGTGAGCGTGGTATGACAGGCATGAGTGACAGGTGTGAGCACAGGTGAGTGTGGTGTGACAGGCATGAGTGACAGGTATGAGCACAGGTCTGAGCTTGGTGTGACAGGCATGAGTGACAGGTGTGAGGACAGGTGTGAGCGTGGTATGACAGGCATGAGTGACAGGTGTGAGCAC
>NW_027397065.1:92646306-92683811 GCF_003265705.2 Callorhinus ursinus
ACAGGTGTGAGCGTGGTATGACAGGCATGAGTGACAGGTGTGAGCACAGGTGTGAGCGTGGTATGACAGGCATGAGTGACAGGTGTGAGCGCAGTTGTGAGCTCAGGTGTGTGCACAGGTGTGAGTGTGGTGTGACAGGCATGAGTGACAGGTGTGAGCGCAGGTGTGAATGCAGATGTGAGCACAGGTGTGACACGTGAGTGACAGAGTTGGCAGGTGTGGAGTAGTGTTGAGTCCAGGTGTGTGGTGGGCCAGAATCAGGGGGGATGGGCAGGACCCGTGCTGGGCTTCCTCAGAGGCCTCCAGGACGGGGTCAGGGCAGGAGGGCCCCCAGTGGCCTAGTGTCCACCTGTCCTTGGCTTGAAGACTGCCCTGCGCGGCTGGACACAGGCCACCTTGCCGCCCACCCCCACAGGCTGGAGGCCGGTGCAGCCAGGTGGGGCCAGGTCCTGGACCACAGGGAGCCGCCCCGAGGCTGTTTGGGGAGGGGCTCAGACGGTCTTCCCGCATCCTTGCGGGCCTGGAACAGCCACTGCAACCGACACTCCGGGTGCAGGGAGCAGGAGGGCGGGGCCCTGAGGAGACGCACACTCACCGGCGCATCCCATACACATAGGTGACCCCGACCACCTCGAAGAAGGCGAAGATGATGAGGTTCAGCGGGGCAGCGTAGTTATCAAACACCTCCAGCCAGTAGTTGCCCGACTGGAATGTGAAGCAGATCGCCGAAAGGAAGCAGAGCAGGCAGACCAGGCCTGGAGGGACGGTGGCGCCCCCTCGTCGGAGCCTGTCACCCTGCTCCTCCGGCCCTCCCAGCACCGTGTCCGGGGGCAGGAGGATGCACGATGGGGGCTTGCTGTCCGTGGGCTCTGCCCCTGCCTGACCCCAAGGTCTCCTACCATGGCCCTCATGGGATGCCAAGTTATGGCAGAGCTGCTGGGACCGGCACTGGGGGTGATGAGACCAGACTCAGGCTCCCGCTGGGACGCGCATGGAGGAAGGACAGCAGTGGACAGATGCCAGGAGGTGGGCGGACCAAGGGAAGACAGGCCTACAGGGTGGGCTGGGCGTCCACTCACCAGTCAGGACCTCCTTGGGGACGGATCTGCTCATGACCCCCATATCCAGGAGTGGCGTGATGATGCTTTCCATGTTCCCGAACATGGATGACAGGCCCAAGGTGAACAGCATCCCGAAAAACAGCACGGCCCACCCGGAGGCCCCCGGCATGTGGAGGATGGCCTCCGTGAAGACGATGAAGGCCAGACCCGTGCCGGAGGCACTCTGCAACATAAGTGCATGGGGACCTCTCAGTGTGACACACGCCTGACACCCTCCCCACCACTGGCACCAGGGCAAGGTGGTGGCTCTGCCCCCTCTGGCTACACCACAGGCCACAGGTGTGCCTCCGGGGGAACAGAACCTTTCCCCTAACACCCTGCAGCTAGCAGGTGACCACAGGCCCAGGGGTGTTGGGCTCAGGTGAATCACCCTCATAGCCAGGGGTCCGCAGCTGCCCCTCGCCCCTGGGTAGCTGCCCGACTCCGGCCACAGCCCAGCTCTGTGACCCATACTCTGCCCCCACCCCCAGCTCTGTGCACCAGCAACACCCGGTCTCCTGGGTCAGCCTGGCCTCCAACCCCCTGGGCAGGGCCCTGTCGGACACATTGCATTTTCTGGAAGCTCAGCCCTGCAGAGGCACAGGGCCAGCCTAGAGTCCTTTGTTCACAGCACCAGGCCAGCTTGGGCCAGGTCATGGAGAAGATTTGCAGCCGTCTGGAGCAAGGCCAGGCCCCTTGGGTACCTTATCCAGAAAGTCGTCCAGGTGGCAAACCTCCAGGGGTAGCCTGGCCACCCTCTCGGGCTGGGTGGTATTCAGGTTCATGAGGACGGCAGCATAGTCGTCCCTGGAGATGCTCTGCTCAGGGAAGTCAAACGCATTGATGAGGTGGAGGATGTTTCTGCAGAGACACAGAAAGTGCACACTAGCTGGGCACGCCGCACCTTGAAACACCCAGAAGGACACCAGCACCCTCAGGAGGGCTGGACAGCACTCACTGCAGGGACAGAGAGGAGCCTGGCCTGGAGGGGACGCTGCCCTCAGGGCACCGTGGGGCAGTGGCAGCCCCTGGCCCCCCGGGAGGGTTCAGGAAGAAGAGCGGCCCTGGTCACCCCTCTGCCGGCCACCACCAGCAGGTGTTCACTGGCCTCAAGGCTCACGGCTCAGACACAGGCCCGTGGGTATTCCCAGATCTCTTACTTTGCCTACTTGCTGAAATCTCTTTGTAACCTCGTAATTAGTACTCACGGCGCATCTGGGGTTATTAGTGGCCATGTGCAGAGCTGCCTGGGGTCACAAGCCTCCTTACAGTCAGCTTAGGGCCACGGAGTTCACAGTTTTATGCTATTTGCTGGTGGTTCTGCTGTTTAAAATGTCCTCCGAGTGCAGCGTGGCACTGCTGCGTGGTGGCCAGGTGGTGGGTCGCAGAGAAACCACGGCAGGGGAGCCTCGTGCAGGCACACGTCACGGCTGTAACCGTGAGCACGGACTTGTCCACAGCGCTCGGTGGAAACAGCCGGAAATGCTGCCCCTGTTGTTCCCCAGTGGGGGCCACACCGTTCACCACGTGGGCACTGCAGCCTCTCCGGCACATCCCAGTGGGTGCACACAGCCCGCAGTGCCCAAGCTCAGGCTGTGAAGCTGCTCCGTCTCCCCCTGTGCCATCTGTGGGCCGTGGCCTGAGCGTGGCCTGAGCATGGCTAGCATGGGTGTCACGGTTGATAGGGGCTGCCCTGGGCACTGGATGCCTGGCAGCATGCAGAGGCCGAGCCTGCACCCGTCCACGGGTCTGCCTGGCAGACTGCCTCTGGAGGGCTCTTGGTGAGTAAGAGTTGGTGGCCTTCGAAACACCGTGCCACTAATGCAGCGGTTCCAAACGTGTGGGGCATCCTACAGCCTCCGTGGCCCCTGCCATCGTGGCAGGTGGCCACACACCGAAAGCCTTCAAGCAAACAGACATGTATTCTCCCAGGTCTGAGGCCAGAAGTCCACAGGAGGGATGTCAGCCGGGCCACACGCTCCCCCCCCACTGCAGCTCCAGGGCGGGTCCCTCCCGCCTCGTCCAGCTCCTGGACTGTGGCCGTGTCCCCCCAACCTCTGCCTCCTCACACGGCCTCCCCCACGTGTCTACGTGTCCCTGCCTGTCTCTCATCAGGACGCAGTCATTGGATTGGCATGACCTCATCCTCACCAGAATCTGCCAGAGACCCCACCTCCACGTCAGGCCATGCTCTAGGCTGTGCGTGGACGCGAACCTCTGGAGACTCTCCCCCCACCCCCCTAAGGAAAGAAGAGGTGGTTGTGTGGGTCCAGAGCATCAGGTAGCGTCTGAAAGCCGAGCTCTGTGCACACCCCACCCTCAGCCAAGGGCACCATGCTCACCTGTCCAGGCAACGCCCATGGTCGTTGGCTGCCTTGAATCCCAAAACGGAGAACACAGCGATGGACGCATAGAGGGAAGTCATGCTGTTGACCAGAGCAATGGTCACCGCGTCCTTCTCACAGTGGTTCCTGGCAGACAGGCGCGCTTAGGGCCATCTCCACACACCCCCGGCACACCCCCTGCCCGTGGAGCCGGCATGCCCATGACCCCCAGCGCCGGCGCTATCCCCGCTAGTCTCAGGACGGTCTCGGACCCCCTTCCATGGTCCCCTCCCCCGACCACACCTCCCTGCTGAGCCCCTCCTCTCTGAGCACCCCTCTCTGCTGACCCTCTCCCCAAAGACCCCCTCCCTGATGACCCCTTCCCCTCTGACCCCTCCCTGACCACCCCTCCCTGCTGACCCCCTCCCCACCTCCCCTTCCCCCAAAGACCCCCTCTCTGATGACCCCCTCCCCACCAGGCCCCTCCCCGCCCACCCCAGCTCAAGACTGTGGGTGGTCTGAAGCCCTCAGCCTCCACCCCTGCCCCCAAGGCCTGGACACAGGGAGCTGAGGACAAGGTGGAGTGGGTGAGGTAGTCACCTGTCAGGTGCAGTCATGTGAAGCACCCACTCCCCCCCACCTCCTCATCCCCTGCACTTCGGAGGGGGAGAAGTTCTGGCCACCATATAGAACCATGTTTGTTCAGATGGTCCCAATGGCTTGTGGCTGCCTGGTTTATGATGTGGCGGGTGACGCTTTAGTGCCTGAGCCCCTGGGGCTCTCACAGCAGGTGCGTGGTTCCCGCAGCGAGGTGGGAGCGCCGTGTCCATCTTAAGTGACCAGGGAGCTGACACACACTGCATATCTGCTTTTATGGCCTCATGCTTGACACGTGCTTCCTGTTGGTCGGGGTCAGCCCCCAGTTATGGCCTTGTTCCTGGGATTGAGTGTTCGGGCTCTCTTCCTCCAGAACACGCTAGAAGCTGCCATAGGGGCCCTACCCCCAGCTCTCTGTGTGTGACTGGGTAACCAGTAGACTCCCCCTGAGTCTATTCCTATCACAAGTTCATACCAGGCCACACAGGATGTTACTTTGGAGGTGCTCCGGGACAGGAGGCCCAGCCCCTCCGTTGGAAGGAACCCACCCCCGAGCCTGGTCCCTACCCGGGAGGGTTATAACTTGCAAAAGCAATGTGTCCTCCAAAGGCCAGGGACAGGGAGAAGAATATCTGCGTGGCTGCATCCAGCCACACCCGCGGGTTCTGGAGAATCTGCACCTGGAAAGACACAGAATCCTGTTGTGCTGCAGACGAACCACACTGGCTGGGGAGCCCACGGCCCTAGAACATTCCCAAAGCTTCCTCTGGGATGACTCTCATGAAGGGGTGTGAACAGCTTAGGGTCAACAAGAGAGCAGGACTAGAATGGCAATTCACACGGCAAGCGTGGCCTTGCTGTTCTGTGACGGCTTAAGTAAGCCCACGTGGGGTTCTGAGACCTTGGCTGACAGACTGCTCAGGGCTAAGAAATGGGTCTGAGCGACTTGACTTGGGTGTGTTTCTTCTGCTCCTCTCAGACATGGTGGTTCTGAGGGACTTGAAGGGTCCCACGGTGGCTGGGACATGGTGCCCACGGCAGACCCACGTCCACACCCAGTGCCCCCTCCCCTTCTGCTGTGCAGCCCCTGGAAACTCCCAAGGAATGCTGGGGTCCTAGAGAGTGTGCAAGGGCCTAGGAGGGCTGTGGGCCCTTGGGTCCTGTGATTCCTTGCCTGGTTGGGTGCATGCAGCTAGCAAGGCCCTCAGGGGCATGGGGTGCAGGGAACCGGGGGGCATCAGGGGTGGGGCTCTAGCTGGCTTCTCCCCTAAACCCCACCAGCAGCATCCCTCAGGCTACATGTCACAAACCAAGTCCTCCCCCTGCTCTCTTCCTCTGACCCTTCCTCCCTCCTCCCCGAGACCCCATAACCCCCTCCTCCTTGCCCTCACCCACACACGGCCCTGGGCAGCCTGGCCTCTGGCTAATGGCCATTCACATGGCCAGGGGATCGAGGGAGCTGGGCTGGGCTCTGCCTCTGACTCATGTCTTTCCTGAGCCTGGAGCCTGGACTTCAAACCAACTTACATCCGGAGTGAACAGGTAGATTAACCCTTTCACCGCCCCGGGCAGGGTGAGTCCTCTGATAAGGAAGATCGTCAGGACCAGGTAAGGGAACAGGGCTGTGAAATAAATTGCCTTTAAAAAAGACCAAATTGTTAAACTTTTCAGTGGTATCTGTCCCATACAAAACCTTTAAGAGGTAGTGCCATAAAGGCCTCCTGTCACTCATCTGGGATTCCAGCCGAGCAGGGGCAGAGGGCACCGTGGGACGTGTGGGCCCCTGTCAGGCTCCCGGGGTCTGGCACTCACGGTCACAAGCGGATTCACGTATACACTTGTGTCTGGGGGGCGTCCAGGTGGGCGGGCCTCCCTCTTACCCAGCCGTACCTCTCCCAGGCGCCAGCCCTCCCCCTCACCCCAGTGCCCACAACCAGCCACTTCACAGGGGCCTTGGGGCCACACACCTGCCCTCACCCGTCTCCCCAGCATAGGACCAGCGCCCCCTCCTCAGTCGGATGTGGTCAGGGGTCTGCACACATGGTGTCTACACAGAATAAATCCGCAGACGATGCTCTTCCCTCACCGCCACCCCCAAGTGCCTGAGTACAGACTGACGGGGGAGTCGCCCCAGTCCCCTGTAGGGACTTTCATCTCAGGGTTATTTGGAATTTCTGGTGGCTTGTTGGGCCTAACGTTTGCTTTGGTGTAATTCAGTAATTCCGGTCCTCTCAAGTGCAAAGACCTTCATGAGACAATAACCATAACATGACAGCCGAGAAATTGAGCAGGCACACGCCTGGATCTGTGCAAAAGGGCCACAAACGCATGTTGGGAGCTACGGCAAGGAAAGGCAAGGAGCCGTGTCACAGGCGTTGAAAGGGAGGATGGGTGTAGAACAGGGCCTGTCTTTGCCCCCGGAGGAGAGAGGGCACTTGGCACAGAAACCACATGAGTAAGAGCTGACATATTTCTCCCCATCACTGAAATCTCTTCAGAAGGTAGTAAGCTGTTAAAACGAACATGTCAGGACATGTTCACGGCTCACAGACCATCATAGTGAAGTGTGACCAGCAGCGGGAAAGCGGAGGAAGGCAGCACAGCGTGAGTGAGGGTGTCCTGCCTCATCCCATGGGCAACATTGCTCCCAGACGGACCGATAGCCAAGCCCGCATCCAACCCCTAGGGTAGAACAGTTACCGCTGACGAGCCAACAGGCGGATATGGGGGGTCACAGGAAACACCCAGGAAACGGGAGAACAGAGGTAGGAAACAAACAGGAACCCAGATTAATCATCACACTAAACATAAACGGTGTAAACAACCAAACAAGGGCAGGGACTGGCAGCCTGGATAGAAACACAAGATCCAGCCATGTGCGTCTACAAGAAACACACTTTAAACACAGAGACCCAAAAAGGGTGAAAAGAAAAGGACAGAGAAAACCTCCCGGTGGCGTCTGGGCAGAGCGTTGCCACGTAAATGCGCCCTTCTCCAGGGAGCGCGCTGGTCCTCGCGCCTGCACCCTCCCAGCCCAGCCTCTGAGCCCGTGTGCGAACACGGAGCTGGAGGCAGCCGGGTGGTGGGGTCTATCCGAGGGGCCTCACCTTCCCCGTGCTTTCGATGCCTCTGATGACACACAGGTACACGACTGCCCAGGACGCGGCCAAGCAGGCTAGCAGCGGCAGCTGGATGGAGCCATTGTCGCTGATGTCCGCCGTGATGTTCAGCGTCTGCCGGTACCAGAAGTAGTTCACGGGGCCACTGGCCTGGCACTCGGCTTCCAACCCTGGAGCCAGGAGGGTCCTGTCAGGGGCTGGCACAGGGCTCGGGCCTGCATGTGGGCTCGCAGGCCTCCACCCTGGACTGCAGTCTGAGGATAGCCCGGGCTGCCGGAGCACCAGGCACACCCAGCGGGACCCAGCCCCCCGTGGCCCAGGAGGTGCAGCTGGGGCTAGTGGGCGGATGCGGGGAGCCTCCAGGCCCAGACTTGCCCCTGGGCTGCCTTGTTCAGAATGGGCCAAGCTCAAGTTAGTCTCAGCAGAGGCAGGAAGGGAAGGAGGGTTAACACAGCTTCATGAGCCGGTGCAGAAGAGCGACTATTTCCTGGGCTGCGAGGATCTCCTCTGCTGGAGCGCAGGGCTGAGGGCTGCACTGAAGCCAGCAGAAGCCGCCGTCCCGCCCACTCAGCCTCTCATCGCTGTGCATGCCCGCTCGTGGCTGAGCTGTGAATGCACGGACTCTCTGGGGGTCCATCGGTGGTCAGATATGATGGGGTAAGGAGAACGGGACCACAGACGCGCTGCTTAGGGGAGCCTCCCGCCCCCCAGCACTACCTGTGCGGTTGAGGTCCAGTGGGCAGGAGCTCCAGGGGAGCGGGTACTGGAAGGAGTTGAGCAAATACCACAGCACCCACGTCAGGACGGTGTTGTAGTACAGGCTGACCAGGAAGGACACGGTGAGGCACCCCAGCCCTGCGGGGGGCGGCGGTCAGCACCTTCCAGCCCTGCAGGGGGCGGTGGTCAGCGCCTTCCCCACCTCCCTGGCCACAGGGCTCCAGACACAAGCACCCAACTCCTGCTCCCTATGGTCCTGCGGCCTCTCCCGCAGCCCCCCGCGCCTGCCCCACAGCTGGCCCACATCTGGCCGCATGCACCCGAAGGCGGTGCGTCATCTTCATGGCCATGTGGCACCATCCTCAGCTGGGCTAGGGTCTGCCTCTCCACTGGCTTCCCGGTGGGCCTTGCAGACAGTGCTGTAGCCACCTTGTGGGACATGTCACACCACCAGAGGGGCCGCCCGCACCCCCTCCCTGCAGCACCCACCTCACGGGCCCTCCAAGTGTCAGGCCTGCCCTCCGTCCAGGCCTCCCTGGACACTCTCAAGCTCCCAGGATGGGTGGGCTCAGCGCCCAAAGGGACATAGTCCCCGGGTGATCTGGGACAGCTGCTCCAAGGGCCTGGGCCTGCCGCCACCTCCTGCACCCTGAGCTCACCCCACGCTGCACCCTGCACCCAGGTCCCTCCTTGGGCTTTGGGGGAACCAAACAGGGCCTCCTGGAAGACGAGTACTCAGAGCATGAGCAGACTTAGCTCCCGCAGGGACGCTGCCCCACGCATCTCCCTGAACTGTTAGGTCCAGACCCCTCTCCTGCAGGGTCAAAGCCACTGAATGTGCGCTGGAGTGACAAGCTGACCCACGGCACGCACGGGACCTGCAGCCCCCACCCTCCCAACAGCTCCGGGCAGGGGTCAGAGGCAGGCAGCCTACCCACTCCGCCCAGGTAGGGCGAGATGGCCGTCCACACCCCGATGCTGCCTCTCCGTAGGCGCTGGCCGATGGCCAGCTCGATGTAAAAGATAGGGATTCCCTCAAGGACCAGGGCGATGAGGTAGGGGATGAGGAAGGCCCCTGCAAAGACACAGCAGTCATCGGAGGGTCAACAGCTGCCTGGTGGGGACTTGAGCCGAGGGAGATGGGCCTGCACGCCGGGCACCTGGTCTGCTGCTCTTTCAAATCACTCGGGAGCATCCCACCTTGTGCAGCTTTGGGGGCAGGTTTCACGCAACAATGAGCAGTGGTGTTCCTACGGGGACACCCCTCATCCCGTTACGGGCCCTCCTGTGACGTGGGGCTGGTCTGTGCTCCTGGCAGAATGTTCGAGAAGGTGGACTTTGAAATGGTCTCTCGAGCTTTGTGCCTGAGTGGGGGCTGGGACCTGTCTCTCTGTGCCTGGGCATGAGCATCACCCCTGCACCGGCGTCCGAATGCTGGGAGGTGGGTGCCCGTAGCCACGGTGGGGTGAGGCTCTGTGGTCCGCCAGGGGAGCACCCACTGACCACCTCCATGGGATCGACGGGAGGGGCACACCTTTCTTCACTGGGAGCCAGCAGCGGCGGCATCAGGAGGAAAGGCAACGGGTGTGAGGAGTGAGGGGCCCACAGCCCCGAGGGGCCCCGCCACATTGCCTGGGGGCGCCTGTGGGCAGACGTCGGCTCCTGCATCCCGCGGACTGTGGGTGTGCTCATACTGTTGGGGGAAGGGAGTCCCAGTGCAGTCGGGAACTGCATTTTCTTCCTGTTAACCACAGTGTGTGGGCCTGCTGGCCCTTAGATGCTCCAGGACCGATAGCCACTGCCCTACCTGCATGCACAGGGCTGGCCACGTCAGGGAACATGCTCCTGCGTGTCCCTGGCTCGGCTGGCCCGGCACGGGCCTGGCCTCCATGAGGGCTAGCCTCTCACTGGGATTCTGCATCACAGTCAGAGGTGTTGACACTGAGCCGGGGCCCTGGAGAGGGCTGGTAGCCACTGCACCACATCAGCTTCTGCACAGGACACGAGTGTTTGGGGCAAAACAGTGCCTGCTGGTGTCATCCACGTAGCGGCAAAACCGCAAAGAAGTGTGAAATAACAACGTGGAATCCTGGGAGACTCAGCCTTGAGGGATGCGCCGGACGCCCCAGGGATGACCAGGCACCTGTGGGCAGGGGCTTGGAGCTGGGGGTGTGAATACAGCCTGACCACTTCAGGGAGCTCCTAGCAGGGAGAGGGGCCAATCACAGGCCAGGGGCCCAGGGTCCAGATGGAGGAGACCTCCCCAGCCTGCCCTTCCCCCTGTCCCACCCCACACGCACACGCACTATGGGGTCTCATGCAGGTGTGTGTGCCTCCCAACCACCCTTGGGCCTCGAGCACACACCTTCGGCATGGTAAGGACACATGGGGCCAGCTGCCCAGTCCCGGAAGTGGGTGCCTGGCCGTCAGGCAGGGGCTCTGGGTCCCAGGTGTTTGACCCACTGTCTGGAAAGGGCCTGCAGGCTCCAGGCCGGCCAGGACCCACGGACCCACTGCTCTGCGGGAGGGTCCCAGCCAGCAGGCCCAGAGCAGGGACCACCGGGAGGAGCAGTCCAGGGGAAGGGAGGGGCTTTTCTTCTTATAGCTGACCTGGTGCAGCCGAATCAGCCACACTTCGGAGAGAAGAGAGGGAGGAGCTCCGTGATCACAGATGGAGCCCACACAGGAGCACCGCTGCGTGTTAGGTGCATTTTAGCCCAAACTGCGTGTGGACAGTGACTTGGATAAAACCCAAGCCAGTTTGGAGGAGGGCCGCCGGTCGCGGGACAACCCAGCTGTGTGATTAGAGAGGTGGGACTTTGAGCCCCACTTCGACATCCAGGTTGGGGAGAGGGGGCCTGGAGACTGCTCATCACCCAGGCTGATGATTCTGTCAACGGTGCCTGCAGAACAGAACCTCCATGAAAACCATTAGCCACGGGGTTTGGAGAGCTTCTAGGCTGGAGAACACGGGAGGTGCCGGAGGGCACGGTGCCCAGAGAGGCAGGGGGCTTCGACACCCCCACCCTGCGCATCCCTGCCACGTGGCGCTTCGGAGCTGTATTCTTTATAAAAGCCTGGTCCTGGCGAGCACACTGTTTCCTGGGTCTGAGAGCCCTTCTAGCAAATTTTGGACTGAGGAAGGGGTTATTGGTGCTCCTGACTTGTAGCACAATCAGCTGGAAATTGTGGGCAATGCAGGGACCCGCTGCTTGAGCCTGGGTTCTGCAGTGCAGGCAGCACTGTGGACTGAGCCCCGTGGGGTCTGCGTTCACTCCAGATAGATGGGCAGAAACGGGTTAAATTATGATGCCGGGATTGGGAGAATTGGTTGGTGTGGGCAAAACCCTCACATGTGTGGCATCGATGAGAGGAGTTTTTTCTGGTCGGGAGGGCGGGATGGTGATATCGTGGTGCACATGCCCTCGCGGTGGGTCGGCGAGAGCCCTCGGCTCACCACCGGCCCGAGGGGTGCTGGAGGCGAGGCACACTGGTCCCGTCCGCTGAGGAAATGTCACGGAGAAAAGAGTCTGTCTGACCGGGACGGCTGCAGAGCCCAGCACTGCTGGGAATCTACAGAACGAGACACCCCGAGGTTGTCCCGGAGAGAAAACGAAGGACAGAGAAGACCAGGGCAGGTGCCTCATAAGCTGTCTCTGTGGATGGGAGGACTTGGTGTTGCCAAGTGGACATTGGTCCCCAGACAATCTAGAAATGCTACGCGATGCCCGTGAAACCCTGAGAGTCCTCTGTAGAATTGACAGCCTGGCTGTGAGGTCTGCAGGGGATGGCGACAGCCGACACAGAACCGGGCCAGGAGAGGAGTGAGCGGACTCGCCCCGCGGGAGGGACATCTGCACTGTCAGACTAGGGTCATCACGTCCGTGCACGGCTCTGCCGTCTCCACGGAGCCCACGGGTGCCGAGGTCGCAACACGGCTGTGTGGAGATCGCGGGCCGCTCACTAGATGCCCCACGTGTGTTGCCATGGACATGGTTGTGGATGATTCCTGGGCCGGAACCGTAGATCCCAGCAGGTGCCTGGAGGGTCCCTGGGTGCCCCGTGCCAGCCGCTGGTGGGGTCCACGCCCTGACCGCAGGCGCGGACACTCACCCAGAAGCCGCGTACAGGTGACAGAACGCCCTGCAGGTGCACCTGAGTGTTCCCCCCAATTCTGTTACAATGTTGCCTTTAAGTCTTATCCTTAGAGAGAAGCCCACAGACCTGAGTAATCACTAAGGACAGAGAGAATATTCACCCTCAGGGCTCATGAGTTTGTGCAGAATAAAAATGCAATTGGTTATCTGCTCATCTTATTATCGAATAATCAGGGGTGGTCGACGTGAGACAAAAAGGTTGTTCTCACACGGGAGGGGTGCTTGTTTAGGAAAAGTGGGACTTTTGAAATTTGAATATTTCATGACATTTCATGAAGGGCTTCACACCTGGAAACAGGGCCTAAAAGAAGTATTTAAACAGCAGGGGTGCCCCCAGCCCATGAGCACAGGTGTGACGGGCTGGTCCAGAGGCCCTCAGGCCAGGCAGCGCTGGCACATGGCTTCTGGAAGTGACGTTCCCGGGACAGTCCCCGCGTGTTGCAGAGAGGAACGATGGCCAACCGATTCTGGTCAGAGCAGCATTTCCTGACTTGGAGTGACCACCAGCACGTGGGTCACCGCTTGGCGCCCGCACCTGCCTCTCCTGATGCACAGGGCAGGCCCACGTGCCCACCCAACCCCAACCCCGTGGAGGCTCTGACGCCTCTGGGGCAGTGGTTCCTGGAAAGATGTCTCCTCCAGCTGCTCATAATCATGAAAAAACAACAAACTTCCAGGAGGCAGGTTCCTCATGAACAGGGACGCCACCCTGGCACTGCCCTCGCCTGGTCTGCTCTGCAGCAGGTCCTGCAGACCCCCAGCCCGCATTCCCCCAACGCGGCCTGACCGCTGTCCACCCAGCACGGCCAGGAGGGAAAGGGGCCAGGACGACGCCCCATCAGCCGCACACAGACCTTCCTTTCTGCCCTGTTCCTGGTGGGGGCCAGAGGAATTGCCCCCACATTTCCAGCCAGGGGCCCGGTGGATGCAGGAGGATTGCCCTGGAGGGCTTCTGGGGGCCTCAGGTCTTACGTGTGCAGAGGTGGGGCTTGACGGCAAGCTGACCTGACACTGAGATCCAACGGGCCCCAAGGTCGCACCCCAGAAAATGACCGGCCTAGCCTGGGCGACATTCGGTGTCTGCTCCCCAGGGTCGTGGGAGACAGGCAGGGCTGGCTTGCCTGGCATCACCATGGACTCTTGTGAAGGGAGGGGGTGCCCTGGCCGGGCACAGACGGGAGGTAGGCGGCCTGGCCTGGGCGCACCCCCCACACTACAGTGAGCTACGTGAAGAGCTCCCCTGAGCCCCAGAAAGCTGGATGGCAGTGGGCTGGACCTCCACTACACAGGCTCCCCGGGTCGCGGAGATCGATAACGTGCGGGGCCGTGAGGGCAGCTCACCTCCACCGTAGGTCTGACACAGGTACGGGAACCTCCAGATGTTGCCCAGGCCCACGGCGAAGCCGATGCAGCTCAGCAGGTACTGCGCCTTGTTGCCCCACGCCAGCCTCCCGTCCGCACAGGCATCCCCACACGGCTCCGCTCCCCCGGCGCGCACCGTGCCCACCGCTGGCTCCTGCCCGGGCTCCATGGAACCCCCCGGACCTCCGTGTGGGAGCCCCGAGTAGTCCCCTCCGTGTACCTTCTCATTATTTAAAGGAAATCCAGTGGAGCCAGTTAATTGGTAACTCGGGCCAGGCTCTCCCCCGGGCGGTCCCTTCCTGACCCCACGCCCTCCGCCCGCGCCTCATTCCGTGCCCGAGGCAGATGCCCGAGGGCTTCCTGTTCCCCGTGGGGGCTGCGCCAGGACCCCCGAGACAGCAGCTCCTTTAGCCCTTTTATAAAAACCGTCGATCTTCCAATCAGCCTTCTGATTCTGGAACGATTGTAGACTGCCTTGTCGCTGTGAGGAGTGACGCAGAGCCAAGCATCCTCGCCCGTTTCCCCAGCGGCGGCGTCTTGCAAATATCTCGTCCATGTCACAGCGGGGACGCCGGTGTGATAGGCCAGTTCGGCACACGTCCATCACAGGGGGGGCCCTCCCGTCCCCTTCACGGCCACACCTGCGCCCTCAGCTCCTGCCCCGCTTCCCAGCTGTTCTCTGTCACTACCGTCCCGTCCTTTCTAGAACGTTCCATAAGCAGAGTCCCCGTGTGTGACCTCGGGGTGGGCCTGCTCCTCTCAGCCGTGCTCTCCAGTGACCCAGCCGTGGAGGCGCACAGTGTGTTCACCCCACAAAGGAGGACAGCTAGTGCCCGGGGAGGGGTCCAGGTGCTGTGGTGTGTGGTCTTCGCGTCTCAGCCACGTCTGGTCTTCAGAGATTGAGTGTAACCCTCTGGCCGGCGGCACTCTCTTCCAGGGAGATCCCCCCTCACCCTTGCGTCCCACAGCACCTGCGGTGGCTGCACCCAGCCCAGGCCCCCACCAGCACCCACCACGTGCGGGGTGGGGGCCTGTGTCCCCGAGGGGCTCCCCTGGTGGGGCAGGGCAGGGGCAGGAGTGGGAGGTTTGCTTCTCTTCCCCCCCGGTGGCCACTGACGCCCTGAGGCAGCGGGCAGGGCAGCGTGACACCCAGGGCCACGGGGTGGCGGGGGGAACGGGCTCAGCCAGGCTTAGGGACGTCCGAATAGTCCCCAACACGTGGGGTCCTCCTGCGGTGGGATGGAGCGTGATGGGCTGACTCGGTGGACTCAGCCTGGGTCTCCTGTGGGAGCTCCTGGACCCGTGGACGCCCGGTGGATGCTTCCAGGACAGGCTGGGACTCCAGATGTGAAATTCCCACTTCCCGGGACACTGGTCTCACACAGGCCCAGATATGTGGGTCGCAGAGGCGTGGGTCCCAGTGGACACGCTCCCACTGACTCTATTGGGTGGGAGGGAAGGTGACAAAGGGGGAGGGAGGGCCTGGAGGGCAGGAGTGTGGCCCCCGGCCCAGCCAACCTGACCTCACCAGGGCACCACGGTCCCGAGCCCAAGGCCTGCCCACCACCTGCCCTTCGCAGGGACACACGCCATGCCCAGGGCTCTGCGGACACAGCCACTTGGCATCATGACTTCTCCAAAGAAAATCACCCCCGCACCAGAACCACAGTCCCTGAGAGGCCCTGAGCGACTGGGGCCCCACTGTTGGCTCATCCTTCTGCATTTAGACAACATTTATGCCAAGATTATGAAAGAGTGATTTATTTAGACAGGTACATGTTATGCCCACAAATCACGCATTTCCAACAACTTGCAAATATGCCAAGTCTGTGAAACCAGGTGCCCGTCAGGGAACAGAAAGACTCTGGATGTGCCCCCCTGGGCCACACCCGCCAGTCTCCTCCCCACGTGCCCGGGACGGTGTGGCGTATCCATGGGGGGCTGCTCAGTGTTCTCTTAGTGGGGCTGGGAAAGCTTTCAGAGGAGGGTGGAGGCTGGAGTGGGGTGGGACGGGGGGCCCGGGCAGGTGCATGTCATCATGGCCCTGCATGGTGGGCTGTGAGCCTCCTGCTGTTTCTGTAGGTCATGGCATCCATGACTGGCGGCATATGCGGACTGGACGTGCCAGTGTTTGAAAGTTCATCGTGGGGTTGCAGGGCTGAACTCTGTGTCACTGCAGGCCAGGAGGCAGTGAGTTGGGGCATCCGAATAGGGGGAACAGGGCTCCAGGATCCACCCTACACCCAGCTCCCCACCCCTGCCCCGCAGATGCTCAGAAAGTCCAGTTTAACGTAAACTTCCAGATTTTTCCATGGAGAGTGGACATGGACTCATTAAAATAACCACCCCATGTGCCAAGTGACTTTGGCCAAGATTGACTGTCAAATCCCAGTAAACAACCCTTCATCAGGGGGCGCTGAGTGGATGGGCTTCCGGATCCCTGCCATGCTCGGCACGCACGGATTGTCCTCGACCTTGGTGGATGTGGCCGAGTTACCCTATAACCCGCCTTTTCCAACACCTAGCTAAAAATTCATGCAGTGAATATGCCCTCTTAAGAAAACTCAAAGGGTGCTTTCTGCCTTAACTTAGGCTGAGCTGAGTTTTGTCTAACTGCTCATCTGCAGCAGCCAGAAGCAATGATTAATCGGGTTGGCTCTCACTGAGCTGGCACGCTGCCAAGGCCAGCAGGCAGGCAGCCAGGCCTCAGAGGGACTCCGCTGAGTCTTCCAGAGCTCACGGCCTAGGGGCTTGAGAAGGCCAGTCCTCCTCGGGGGCACCAGGGCCCCGACCTTACTGTGAGCTCCTGAGTCAAGGGTCGACAGCAAGGCGAAGGGCGAGTGGCCATCAGACTGGACTGAGGGGCCAAGGGAGCATCACGCTCCTGTCTCCCGCGGGCCAGGCTCCCCACTACGCGGCACCTGCAACTCGCCCTCTGCGCGTGCGGGCGGGGTGGGACCCAGGCCGCGGTGGCGACGTCCGTGACAAGGGCAAGCACCAGGGCGCTGGGGCTGCGTGGCCGACGTGTGTGCACAAATACACAGGCGCCCAACATGTCTATACAACACACACACACAGTACGGTCATGCACACACACATGTATGCACATGCCCACCGTGCATTCATGCACACATACACACACACTCAGACATGAGCACACACTCATGCCTCCATATGCTCACACACATACACACTCGCACATGTACACACACACACGTACACCGTTACGCACATGCACACACTCACGCATACACACGCACACACGCACACACTTGTGCGTGTGCGTGCACTCACATGCACACACGCACATACACACTTGTGCGCACGCACACTCACACATGTATACACACGTGTGCACTCAATGCACGCGCGCACACGTGCGTTCATGTATGTGCACACTCGCACGCGTACACTCACATGCACACACGCACAGGACACTTGTGCACGCACACACACTACACACATGCGTTCACGTATTTACACACTCGCACACATTCACATGCACCCTCACACGCACAAACACTTGTGCATGCGCACACTGCACACGCACACACATGCGTTCACGAATGTGCACACTCGCACACACTCACGTGTGCACACCCTGCACATGTATATACACATACACATGCCTGTGCTCACACAATATACACCACGCATGCACACACGCACACACTCACACGTATGGCCCAGATCCTCCCTGACACGCGCTGGGCCGGGCCGCTCAGGACTTCAGGTCCCCGTTGATGGAGGCCATGGACGGCCCGCTGACCAGCCCCTGGCGGTCCCCTGGCCTCTGGCAGCGGTCCCTGAGGAGCTTGTAGATGGCAAAGCCGGGGATGGCCAGGCAGGGCACCCCGGCCACAATGACGACCACAGCGTACACCCAGCCTGGGTAGGTGACCTTCTGGGATTTGGGAAATTCCTCCTGGGGAGAGAGCGGTGGTGAGCAGCTGTGTACGCAGCCTGCAGGGTCTCCCTTGGGCAGATGCCCCTCCCCTATGGGTCACCGCCTGGCCCTTGTGGGGGAGGGGAAGGGCACCCCAGGGTCCCCAGCCCCACAGGGAGCACAATGACCCACTGCCCCTCCGCTGCAGCCCCATGGCTCACATAGGCAGGGTCCCAGACGCTGTATATCAGCTCCTCATTGACCTTGACCACGAAGAAAAACAGGAAGATGACCAGCATGATCAGCGGGCTGATCACTCTCCACGTGACTTGCCAGAAGATGTTGGGCTTGTGGCCAATCATGAACTCGATGTCCCTGTTGAACCTGGACACAGGGCAGGAAGGAGGCCGTCACTGGGGGCGTCGATAGGCTTGTGATCCCGTCAAGGCAAAGGGTAGCTAGCCGTCCAACCCAGACAGACATCACCATCCACGGTGCCACAGCCCGGTCTCTCTCTGACCAGAGACCTGCCACCTCCAGAAGAGCCTGGTTTGCATCGGAAGCCGGCTTGGGACCCTCTGCCGCCCCATGGTGCCACCACCTGTGCTCTAGCCTGTCAACTCACCCCCGGGGACTCATGCAGAGCCAGGGTCCATGCTGCTGGGGGTGGAGGGCAGCCCAACCGGCAGCCCCATCCCAGCCTCCCTGGCAGATCTCCCCTCCCCCAAGGCTGGTGACCTCCCCAGGGCCCCACGGGGCAGCCTTGATCCCCTCAGCAGGAACCCCTGCCCTGTCCACACCCGGCCCTCACATCCGCTGCCTGCAACCCAGCCCTTAGGACTGCTCTGCCCCTCCTGGTCTGATGTTCCCATGGCTCGGGCCGCCCGCGTGGGATGCAATAGTTCTTCACCTCCTCGTCTTGGGTGACGACTTTTTTAAATCCCATGGTCAGACCAAGGGTCTGTACTTTCCTTCACGGTTGCTGTTTGCTCTCCTCCCACCCCTAAGACTGCACGGCCTGTGAGTGCTCATGTCTGCTGGGTCTGGAAGCTTCGGGAAGCTGGAGGGACCACCGCTCGGACAGCTCTGGTGGGCCCTGGTCCAGGACCCATCTCCTCTGCCCTCAGCCACGCAGGAGCCAGGCCCAGTGCGCGCTCGGCCCCAGGTCACAGCGTGCCTGTCCTGCCTGCCCTGAATGCCACCTGCTTACCCGTCAGGAGCCTCCTGCCGCAGCAGCCTCCTCCCTACCTGTCCACGCCATACACGTAGACGACCGCAAACATTTCACAGAAGGCGATGATGAGCAGCGGGATGGAGCCGGCATAGCTGTCCAGCAGGGAGAGCCAGTACTGGCCGGAGTTCAGGGTGAAGATGAAGGCGAGCAGGTACGTCCCCAGGCAGATGAGGCCTGCGGGACAGAGAGCACCGCCACTGCGGCTCGAGGCCCTGCACCTGCACCGTGGCCGCCCCCTGGGGGCTGTCCCTCACGGCCCCGGCCCCGCGTACCTGTGAGCAGCTCTTTGGGCCACTTTTTAGGGATGATGTTGAGGTCCTGCAGTGGCACGACCACGCCCTCCATGTTCCCAAACATGGACGACAGGCCGAGGCAGAAGAGCATGATGAAGAAGAGCACGGACCACAGCGGGGACACGGGCATCTTGGTGATGGCCTCCGTGAAGACGATGAAGGCCAGCCCGGTGCCCTCCACACCCTGCAGGGGTGGGGGCAGGGGCGTCACGGAGGCACGCTCCCTGAGGACCCCTCCCCATCCCTGTCCCTCCCCGGACAGCTCCCCACCCGCTGAGCCCCCTCATGCAAGCAGAAGTCTGATCTGAGCCATTTGAGGAGATAACCAGAACTCGTCCTTCAGGCCCAACTGTATTTTTTAAAAGCTGAACGGGTTTGATGACCAGGAAGTGGCTCCCACTGTCCAGCAGCAGTCAGGGCCCCGTGCAGACACCGTCTGCTCCCTGATGCTTCCTGAGTCGCTCGCCACACACTCGGCTTGGAATGTGGGGTGACCTCCACGAGGCCTGAGCGAGTGCCCTTGAGAGGATGCCAGAGCTGCGGCCAGTGGGCCCGGCGGGAGCGGCCACAGCAGGATGCGTGCTCCAACGGCTGGGCAGGTGCAGAAGCACAAGGGCTCCACGCGGGGCCCTAGCTGAGCCTGTAGCCCTGCGTCTGGCCTCACACGGGTCCGCGAGACCCCTGCTGCTGCCCCTCCCTCCTGGGTGTTTCCTGTAGGGCTGAGGGGCTACGTTAGGGGCCCTGGGCCCAGCGCTCCCTGCAAGACATCCGCCATTGTCCCCAGGACTCGCTCCCAAGTCAGGGGCCCCAAAGCCACCTCACAGCATTTGCACGAGTTCGGGGGAAAATGGGCTGCTGCCTTCCACACCCGAACTCCTCCCTGGGGGGCCAAGCGAGGAATTGGGGAGATTGTAGTGAACGGCGTCTGAGCACCCGCACAGAGGTGCGTCACGCGCCCGTGTGGACGGAGGGGGAGGGAGAGGTGAGCCGCAAGGTGACCAGGCGAGGCCAGCCAGCCTGGTGGCCTGGGCCAGGGCCGGTGTGGGGGGTCAGGACTCAGCGCCCCGGTGATGCTCGGCACCTGCACTGAGCACTGACTCCTCCATTAGCTCGCTTCCAGAAGAGAAGGAATTCAGAGTCTCTGCTGCCCTGGGACCACCCTGCCTCTCGTCCTGCACGTGTCGGGGGACAGAATGGGCGAGGGGGCCCTCTGGTCTGCTGGCTGTGCTCGGCCTCCACACACCTCGCCCCTGTAGGGCCTGTCACCACTGGGACACAGTGCCAGGCCCTGAAAATGTGGGACATGTCCCCGAATATTGCGTGCCTCCAAAGAAGAAAATTGCAAAATTAAAATTAGTAAATGTTGGCCCATAAATCACAACAGTGTGCAAACATCGCTCCTCATTACACTTGGCATTTAGAGACGTTCGTGCATCAGAGGACGGTTTGCAGCTATGTTGTCTTCTGCACTGTGACCGCCAAGAAATGTCAGCCAGCCCGGACAACGAGCCAGCAGAGTGCAGCGAGGTGGGGAGCCCGGTTAGGGTGACTCTGCATGTTTGTGGGAGGCATTCTAGTCCTCGTGGACATGGGGTGTTGGCCTGTTTCACAGCAGGCACTGCAGGAGGCCAGGCCCACCGTGGCCCTGGGTCCCTGCCTTGGCACCAGGCCCTGGACGCAGGCTCTGTGACTCCCAGGACCCCTGGCTCGCAGGGGAAGCTCGGCGCCCTCCTTCGACCCCACTCCCAGCTCCCGAATCACAGGAGCACCACCCAGAGGCCGGACCTCCGAGAGGAAGGTGTTCATGTCGCAGGTCTGGAAGTGCAGCTTTGCGAAGGCCTCAGGGCTGGTGGTGCTGAACCAAAGCTTCATCTCCTCGAAGTTCTCCTGCGTCACGTTGCCCTCGGGCAGGTCAAACCCGTTCATGAGCGTCAGGATGTTCCTGGAAAGACAGTGGGGCTGGCTGCAGGCCCGGTGGGCTCCCTGGAGGCGATGTGCAAGCTCCCAGGGCAGGCGGGCCACCTACATGTTCAAACAGTCATCAAAGCGCTCGGTGGCACGGAAACCGATGATGGAGTAGACCACGGTGGCCGCATACACGGACGTGAAGCCGTTGATGACAGACACGGTCACCGAGTCCTTCTCACAGTTGTTGCTGCCGTGAGAGGGCGTCGGGTCACCGCCTGCCGGGCACGCCCACCTGGCCCGAGTCAGCACCCAGCGAGGACAGCACGGGGCTCCCGAGGCTGAGCCACTGGCCCAGCGAGGAGGGTGCAGCCACGACGGGGGACAGCCGGCCCGTGGCCCACCCCTCTCTGCCCTTCCTGCCACCTCCCCAGGCCCCTGCAGCGCTGGCCCTGGAGACCCTCCCCGGGTCGTGAGGCATCTAGGAGGTGGCCGGGCGGCCAGGGCCCCCCATCCCCACCTGGACGCCTACAGCCCCCCAGCTCGGCGTGTCGAGAACACCGCCCCCGACCGCCCCACCCCCATCCGAGGCCAACATCCTTCTTCTGGATGCTTCCGGCGGCCGGCGGCAGAGTCAGATGACAAGCGTTGGTGAGGGTGAGCAAGGATCGGGCACTGCTGCCCGGCTGGGGGGACCTGAAATGGGGTGACCTCCCTGGAAAACACCCCCTCGAGCCCTTCACCCGGAGCAGCCCCGCCCCTGCGTGCACCGCGGGCAGTGAAGGCTCGTCTGCGCCGAAGCTCAGACACAAATGTTCGCAGTCGCCGGAGGGTGGAAACAGCTCATGTGTCCGTCGTGGGGCAGGCGGGCAAACACAGTGCGGCCCGTCCACGCCTGGGTATTGCTCGGCCGTGAAAGGCAGGATGTCCGACACAGGCTGCGGCAGGGGTGGCCATGAGGACCTCGTGCTCAGGGACAGGAGCCAGATGCAGAGGACGGCCCCCGGCCGTCCAGAGGAGGCGAGTCCGCCCAGAGAGGGAGCGGACGGGGGGCAGGGTGGGGCAGGGCCCGTGGGTGCGGGGCCCCTGGGGCGAGGGCGCGCTCTGGGCCTGGTGTCCGTGCTGCCACCACACAGGGAGCGTGGTTGCACCAGCCTCTGGTGTGCGCTGAGCGGGCCAACGGCCCCCGTGGGGAGCACCTGCTGTCAGGCCATCCTCGGCTGCCCCCTATCCTGCCCGGCACCATGGCCGGCGGGCGAGCCCAGCCTGGCCCCACGCCCTCCATGTCAGCTCATGCGGTTTGTCGTCTCTCTGCTGGACCATGGGTTCTAGCAACACGGTCCCGGCGCACCAGCTGGGGCACAAGCAGGTGCCCCATTATCGCTTGTGGAGATGAAGTGACACCAGCTATGTCTGTGGAGGCCCTGGGGGCCCTCGTGGTTTGGGCCCCTTTCACGTGGGTGCCCGTCCAGGGGCGGGCGCTCCTGGGGTCCTGGGTGCGCAGGCGTAATGGGGAGTGTGTGGGGGCATGAACACCAGGGCTCGCGATCGCTGGGGCGGAGGCGCCCAGGGGAGGCCAGGTCGTAAATGGGTCTCCCTGGGGGTCCCTCGCTCATGAAAGCCCACCCAAGGCATCAGCCCACCTCTTTGCACCCTGTGGCCACAGCCCCGCAGAGACCCCGGGTCAGTGGGGTCACCTGCACGCCTTCCTGCGTTCACCCACCCCTTGTGGTAGGGAGGCCGAGGCACAGGGCAGGCGTGGCGAAGGTCCCCCCACACTCACTGCACAGAGTTGTAGCTGGAGAAGGAGATGAGGCCCCCGAAGGCCAGCGAGAAGGAGTAGAAGACCTGAGCCCCGGCGTCCAGCCAGGTGACTGGGTTGGCCAGCTCCGTGACCTGCAGCCAGACAGGGACCCTCAGCTCTGCTCAAAAGGACTGGGGACTGGGACGCATGGCCCCTGGAGGTGGCAGCTGATGCGCAGCCCAGTGGTGGCCTCCCTCAGTCCACACGGCCACCGTCGAGCAGACAGGCCCTGCCTGCACGCCACAGGGGCCCAGGGGGGCCGTCCCCCAGCCTGGCCTCCCCTGTGCCATCTGGGCCCTGGGCCAACCTCCGGAGACTCACGTTGGGCGTGAAGAGGAACACGATGCCTTTGGTGGCTCCCTTCAGCGTCAGGCCGCGGATGAGGAAGATGGTTAGGACCACATAGGGCAGCGTTGAGGTGATGTACACGGCCTGTGGACAAGTGTGGGGCAAAGGGGCAGGTGGTGCCAGGCGGACAGGGAGACCCAGGCTCCCAAGGAGAAGGGGCAATAGTATAAGGCCCTGCCCCGCCCTCCCCACGAGCCCCCGGCCCCCGGGCTGCCGGCGGGGAGATGGGCCCCCGCTCTCCGCACCCGCCCTTCAGCCTGTAAACTGCGGTATCTTGCTCCTCCCAGTTAGAGATCACGCGTGCCCCTTGCCCGGGGCTTTTTGAGCTCGTGCGTAAGAGCGTCTGGGCAGCAGAGGCCCCTCCCAGACAGCGGGCCTGCGGGACCAGGCCCCTCACAGCTGCCGAGGGTGTGGCGGCTTGGGCACCCCCACCCCTGTGAGCACCTTCCCGGTGGTCTCGATGCCGCGGATGGTGCACACGTAGAGGACGCTCCAGGCACAGGTCAGGCAGAGCAGGATCCACCACTGGATAGAGCCAGAGTCACTGATCGAGGTGGAGATGTTGAGGGTCTCCCGGTACCAGAAATAGTCCACAGAGGAGCTGCGGGCACACTCCTCCACATAGCCTGGGGGCGGGCATTTGCACACACCAGAGCGCGTCACAGAGTGTGAGCCCCGGGCCCAAGCTGTGCTTTGGGATAGTGACAACAGGGGTGTCCATGCACACAAGCCTGCCTGTGCACACCTGCACACACACACATGCACACAAACATGCCCACACATGGTGTGCATTCACACACACATGTGCACATGCACGCAGACCCATGTGCACATGCACACACACGTACATGAACATGCTCACACACGGTGTGGATTCACACACGCACACACATGTGCACATGCACGCAGACCCATGGGCACATGCACACACACACGTACATGAACATGCCACACATGCGTGCATGCGCACAAACACATGCACATGCGTGTGCACACACCTGCACACATGACTTGCACATGTGTGTGTGCAGGCACACCCTCATGCACGTGCGATGTGGTGTGCACCCCAGGCCTCCACTGCCTGCCTTCTCCCTCTTGCCCCTGCTGCAGGCACACAAGAGACCCACAGGTGTAGCTGGGAGTCTGCTCTGCGCCAGGTGCTCTGCCATGCACCAGTCACAGGTCTCTATGTTTCCCTGGCTGGGGCCCACCCCGGGCAATGGTGTTCAAACTCACACGTTCTCATCCCTGTGGGTCCCAGGGTCCTGGGTGCCCTTCTAGACCAGCCTGACATCCTGCCATGGGGAAGCAGTCTAGTCCTGGAAGGCCCCCACCCCATCCCCAGAGACAGGGACCATGCCCCTGAATGGTCCCCAGGGCAGTGAGGGAGGCCATGGGGGTGGGCCCCTTCCTTTCCTGACCCTGAGGTACCCATCTTGCCAGCGCCAGCCCCAGCACATCTGGTGTGATCTGTGCAGCAAACCACACTGGCCACTGTCTGCTTGGTGGACCCACACTCACAACACAGGCCATTCACGTCCTGATGGGGCTGCACGCCCAGCGGCCCAGCCTAGCACTCAGCTCCATGCCCCCATGGGCCACAGCCCAGGGCCTGCTCTCCCCTTCCCTGGGGGCACCCCAGAAGGAGCAGATGGTGCAAGGCAGGAGCTCTCTGCAGACAGAGCCTCCGGGGGCTGAGTGGGAAGGGCCAGTGGGGAACAGGATGCTGGCCTGGAAATGTCAGGGAGCAGCTCTCAGGGAAGCCCCATACACACCCTGCTGGCGACCTGGAGCCCTGCTTCTGCTGCCTGCACCACGAGGCCAGGTGGGCGGGTCTCCCCCTTTCCTCCACAACAGCGGCCCCTCCTGAGAGGGAAGCCAGCATTTTTAAGGGCTCTTCTATTGCAATATGACTTTTTTTTTAATGCCCTGTGGGCTTAAATGTGCTCTGGTTTTTGCCAAAGCTGAGCTACAGCCCTCCGGAATTTGGAAAATCAGAGGGTGGCTCTTCGTGGACGGTCAGCCCGCATGGTCGAAGGCGAGCTCTCCCCAGAGCCGGTGGCGGTGCCCCCCACCGCACAACGGCGTCCCCAGGGCCTCACCTGTCTGGTTGGCATTGAGCGGGCACTCACTCCAGGGCAGAGGGTCCTGGAAGGAGTTGAAGAAGTACCACATGACCCAGGCGATGATGGTGTTGTAGTAGAGACCCACCATGAAGGACACGAACATGGACGCAATACCTGGGGGACCAGACCGTCACTGCTCAGGAGTGGGTGTCAGCGCTGGGGGAGGGGTCGGTGCTGGGGGAGGGGTCAATGCTGGAAGGAGGGGTCAGCGCTGGGGGAGGGGTCGGCGCTGGGGGAGGGGTCAGCGCTTGGAGGAGGGGTCTGTGCTGGGGGAGGGGTCAGCACTGGGGGGAGGGTCAGCGCTGGGGGGAGGGGTCGGCGCTGGGGGGAGGGGTCGGTGCTGGGAAGGAACCTCAAGCGTCAGCGCCCCTGTGGGTCAGTCTGGCCATTGCTGAGCCCTGATCTGGGCAGGGAGTAGGGACTCTACTCTCTCTGTGTGTCTATACCCTCCCATCCCCTGGGCGCCTGGGACTCAGGACGGCCTCTGCTGCCCGGCTGGTCCCTGGTGGCCGGGAGTGATGGGGTCTGGATGGGGTCTGCGGCCCACGGTTTCTGAGACCCTAAGGAAGGGTTTGCACAGGCCTGGGTGCCGAGTCCTGGGCCCCTCCCCTCCCTGAAATCAGGCGGAGAGAGCAGAGGGGGAAGGAGGGGTGTTTGCTGCGGAGCCTCGCTCTGGGCAGGGCTCCAGACGCTCACCTACGCCCTTCAGGGCTGGGTGGATGGAGCTCCAGACGCCCACGCTCCCCTTCCGCAGCCTCTGCCCAATGGCGAACTCCAGGTGCAGCAGGGGGATGCCCTCCAGGACCAGCAGGATGAGGAATGGAATCATAAACGCCCCTGCGTGGGGAGAAGGCAGCGATGAGGGCAGGGGACGGCTCACGGGGACTCCTTTGGGGACACAGGTGTTTGTGGAAAGCACCTGCAGAATGGTGGCACAAACACAAGCCTGGGACCTCACGGCCACAGGCGCCATTTCACACGGAGCCGCCTCGCACCGCCTCCCAGTGGTGGCGTCTGTCCACCGCACACCACAGCTCCTGGGAATGAGTAGAGGTGTCCCTGTGCTGGGCCGAGTGCGGGGAGGCAGGGCAGCCTCCACTCGAGGTGTGGAAGGGTCAGAGGGGATAGGTCCCGGGAGCCCAGGGTTCGGAGGCTGACCAGGAGGTCACGCACCAGGAGGGTCAGTCTGAGCCTTGGGAGGGCGCCCTGGACACGCGCGAGCACCAACCACACGCGCGGAAGCAGGGGCCGCCCCCGCGGCCGGGGGAGCCAGGCTTCACCGCCAGCGCGGGGTCACCAGGAACCCCTGGCGTCTCTCAAGCCCCCCTGGCTTCGGTGCAGGAGAGCAGGTCCAGAAGGGAACTTGTAAAGGCAACCAGTCGGGGCTCTGGGCCGCTCCTCGCCGGTGTGGGCACCAGGAAACCGGGGAGGCTCTCCGGGCACAGCCACAGCGTAGGCCAGCGCCCAGCGTGACCTAGCAGAGATCAGCATAGCCGCGGTCCCCACAGGCTGGAAGTCAGAGCCAGGACGCAGCTCTGCGCTGAGACCGGACACTTCCTGCTTCAGGACTGATGAGGGCCTCTGGGTCCCTGCCTGTAGCCCCGGGCGCTGGGCTCCCTGGACCCCCATGGGCCGAGCCCACTGACCGGGGATGTTTTCTTGCCGGGATGCCCCTCGGTCCCTGCTGACTGGGGCCCGGCGGGGGTGACGGTAGCTTCCCTTCCGCCCGGCCCGGGGTCCTGCCCCACGAGGGCCACGCAGCGCAGCCAAGCGGCAGGAGCATTTTGGCGCGGCCCCGGCCCCCTCGTCCTTTCTCCCCGTACTGTCCAGCCCCTGGCCCAGAGCCGCACCACCCCTCCCCCTCCGCTCCCGCCGCGCTCCCTCTGTTTGTCCTTCTGTCTGTGGGGTCCTCCTGTTGGGAGGGACAGGCCTCCGGCTGTGGGTCATCCTCGGTCTGCACGCGGGACTGCCCGAGTGGCCTCTCTCCCCACGCGGGGCTCCAGGGCCAGGCTCCTTCGGCTGCTGGGACTGCATCAGCGCTGAGGTCCAAGTTCCAGGAACTCAAGGGGTGTGGGCATGACAACCACAAAAAAGCAAATCCAAGGACGGGCACCAGGAGAGGAAAGGCCACCAGCCGGATCCCCCTGGGTGTGGGGGCACAACCTGGGGCCACTCAGAGCCCAGCAGGACCTGCTCACTGGGTCACTGTGTCCGTGAAGGTCAAGTTAAGATAAGGAAAGACTTGCCTCTCTAATGTCTCCTTAGGGGCTTGATTTGAAAATCTTTGAGCAAAATGACCAAGAAAACCAGTCTATTTGGCACAAGGTTTGTAAATGTCCTTCAATCCCATCCCCTTTCCTCATGATGCCACTCTCACCCACTGGTCTCCCTGCCCCTGCATCTCCAGCAGGAAACTCCTATTCATCCTCGGAGACCCCACTTGGAAAGCCCCTCCTCCAGGAAGCCTCTGCGGCCCCCTCTGCTCCCAGCACCCCTCCCTCACACGAGTTCCCCCGGGGCCAACAGGCCGGTGGATCCCTGTAAGTCAGGCTGGGCTTTCAGTGGGCACAGCCAGTGGGGGAGGGGGGTGGGAGACGAGGGGGGACACATGCCCACACCCCCCCCAAAGGGAGCCCTCTGTGTGCCCACGGTGTGGGGCCCGCCCACCCAGCACCCCCAGCCCAGGGCGGCGGGACCTCGGCCCCTCGTTCTTTCCAGGGATGAGCACGTTCTCAAGCAACACCAGGTGCTCTTTCCAGATGAAGCGCGGGGAATTCAGGGCTTTACTTCCTCCCGTGAGTAAAGGTGGAAGAAGCAGGGAAGGGCAGAGGAGGGAGGGCGGCCAGCAGGCACGGTGGTGCCTGGATGCGGTTCCAAAGGTCCCAGGAGACGGGCCTGGCTGTGCTGCCAGGGCGTGGGCACCGGTGGGCCGACAGGCGGGGGGCGGGGGGGCGGCCGG
The DNA here is from genome assembly GCF_003265705.2 of Callorhinus ursinus. NCBI lineage: Eukaryota > Metazoa > Chordata > Mammalia > Carnivora > Otariidae > Callorhinus > Callorhinus ursinus. The sequence continues at coordinate 92,674,238 of NW_027397065.1, forward strand.
CGCCCGCAGGAGACAGACACGCTGGTGCAGAAACCGGGCAGGGAAACAGGGCGGGGTGCGCAGGCTTGGTGGCCGGCGGATACCGTGAGACTGTGAAGACTCATGGGAGGCTCGAGGGGTAATCACAGGCCTTCACAGGCACCCAGGACGGCTGGGTTGATTTGGTTTGTACTGATCATCCGAACTGGTCCAGGAAATGGGGTGTCGTGTCTCTGGGCTTGCAGACGGGATGAGGAGCGGACATGCTGGGGGGCCCGACCTCCCAGGACACTGCCTGTCTCCCCCAGGGGCCCACGGACCGGCGCGGCCCCTCCCACGCGTGCCTCTCCCCGTGTCCCTAAAGGCAGAGGAGGATGGCGGCTCACCCCACCCCCCACCCCCGGGGCCTTCTGGGCCTTCCCGCCTTCTGCCCTCAGCCCAGACCAGACCGACCCCATCGTGAGACACGCGTGCCCACAGGCTGGACAGCCATCTTGTGTGGCAACAAGGCCGCAGCCGCCCGCTCCGCCCTCCCTGGGTCTGGCCCACCTGCTGGCCTCCCTTCTAGAGGGTTGTCTGGTCTGGGGGGGCCCCAGTCAGCGCATGGAGGACCGCACGGTGCTGCCCCGATCGCAGCCGCTGCCAGGGAGTGCTAGGGCCAGAGAGGGCAGCCAGGGGCAGGAGCACCTTGGCCAGGGCCTAGAGGTCATGACCCCAGAAGGGGAGCCACCCTGTCCCACACTTCCGAGGGCCCTCCTCACCTGGGGCCTGCACCCTAGAGCCCATGTGCAGGCCCTCCAAGCCCAGGTGCGCCCCGAGTCGGCCCGGGAGGCAGAGCGGGCCCTGGACAGAGCGTGGGTGTGGAGGCTGGGGATCCCGCACCCAGGAGCACATCTCCCAGCAGCAAGGATGGGTCTGGGGGCCGGAAATGGAGACTCAAGCACGGTCCCCAGATCAAGGGCCTCCTGGTCAGAGTGGGGCTCATCGCCTGCGGGCTGGTGCGATCTAAGTGTGCAGGCCATGGCGGGCGGGCCCTCAGGAGCTTGCAAGGGGGGTGGCGGCGCAGGAAGGGCCTGGGAGGGGCAGCGCGGTCTCACCCAGGCCAAAGCCTGGAAGGACAGCGCTATTTGAGCTCACAGGGGAGGAATCCCCCGAAGCGAAGCCCACCCTGAGGTGTGCGTGAGGAGGGGAGCCCGTGCCCAGAGAGCCAGCGGCCATGGAGGTGCGGAGCATGGGAGAAGGGATGGAGAGACCCCGCAGAGGACTTCCAAAGGCCCTCTCTGCACCCCTCTAGCTCAGGATATGCCCCCGCCCGGCATCTCCTGCCTGGGACCACACCCAAGATTGCCTCCCAAAGCAGAACACTGGAAAGCTTTCCCTGTTCCCACCCTGTTCCCACCCCCACCCTATTTCCCATCCCGGAGCTGAGACCCCGTGCTTCGCTGCCAGCGTGGGAGCGGGGTGTGGGGACGTGGCTCCCAGGGGGTGATTCGGGGACAGTCCCCTCAGCCCACAGTGTCTGGGGGCAAGGTTGCCAGGCTGCCCCCATGGATTCAGAATGAGTGTGTGGCTGCACCCGAAAGCCCCCATTCCCCGGGGTGAATTCTCCGTGGGGGCCCCACAGCCCTCTGGGATTTACTTGGTAAACTGCTCTGGCCCGTTGCCTTGAAGACCTCCATGCCACTGTGAACACAGTTCTGGGCGTTCCCCTGGGGCCGGGGGCGTGCCACCCACCCTCCTCCCAGGGGACAAGCATCTGGCCTCCACCCACAAAGTGGGTGCATCCCTAGTGGCCCCTGGGCCCTGCACAGCCCTGGGGCGGCCCCTTTCCCCAGGCACCTGGCTTTGCCCACCCCGCAGTGGTGGGGGGGGAGTCCGCCCTGTGTTGAGCTCCCAGTTGGAACAGAGCAGGGGTAGATGCAGCAGGGAGATGCTAGGACCCTCCCCAAGGGCAGTCCCTGGGGGACATGTGACCAGGAACCCCCAGAAGGAAGGGGCGGCTGACATCAGGGACTCCATGTCTGGGGACCCTCCTCCCACTCCACTCCCCCCCAGCGCCATGGACCCAGCCTCCCAGAAGCGCAGGAGGGACCAGGGACTTGTAAGACACACCTTCCCAGACTCTGGGAAGCTCAAGCCCTGGGAAATTCAGGGCTGCTGAGGTTGACCCAGGAACAACCACTTCTGCTGTTCCTGACACTCTTATATCCTGAAGCCCAGGTGAGAGCCTGTAGGTCCTTCAGAGTTAGAATGAAAATAACCCCTACTAACTCACATCACCGGAGCACCTGCGTCCCCAGGGCAGCCAGCCAGCCAGCTCGCAGAGCCTGCCCCTGCCCCTGCCCCTGCCCCAGACCCATCCGCCTTTGCAAACCCAGCCCCAGTCTGCACACGGCTCCCAGGGCTGGGGGCCAAGACAGACAGAAGCCATGGACACAGGGGGGCCCCATCCCTGTAGCCCACAGGCACCGGGAGGGTGGGTGAGGGGGCAAGGCCATGAAGACACCGACCCAGAACCACTGGGGGGTCAGCAGGTGGAGGACAGGGGTGGCCTCGACCTGTGGAAGGAGACCCCTGGGCTCCCGGCAGGGCCCTCGGAGGCAGCATGACAGGTTGAGGCCAGGGTGCCCTTCTGCGGGTCACCTGCTCCTGCCCAGTGCCTTCCTCTGTCCATCCAGGAACGTGGTGCCCACCTCTGGGCTCAGGACACGGATGAAGCACAGGGAAGGCTGAGCGTGGGACCTCCATGGTGGACGTGAGGGTGGCTGGGCTCGCTGCCGCCATCCACACTCAGAGGAGGGGGCTCTGTCCGGAGGAGTGGCCGGCTCCTCTCGGACCCCCACACGCAGGTCGGGTGTGTTTTCCAAGAGCGGCGCAAGGCTCCCCACACTTGGACACTTGGACACGCCGGGTCAGGACCGTGGGCATCCCTCCCCGGCTGCCACGAGCCAGGAGCAGAGCACCACGTAGGGCCCTGGACCACTGGCCGCCCAGCCCCGGGTGCGAACGCAGAGGCTCATGGCGCTCCGAGCGAAGGCACGAGCGTGTGCCTGTCCGGCCCGCGGCCCTGGGGGCGCGGGGGCCCCGGGGGGTGGTGAGCTGCTCACAGCCAGGGCCCCGGCCTGCCGTCCGCCATCCCCTGTTCCCCAGCCCCGCGGCCTACCTCCGCCGTGGCTCTGGCACAGGTAGGGGAAGCGCCACACGTTGCCCAGGCCCACACAGAAGCCCACGCAGGTGAGCATGTATTGGGCCTTGTTGTCCCACTTGGGCCGGGAGCTGGCCTCCTGTGTCTCGATGGTCTCCAGCTGGCCCAGGGATGGGATCCGGTCCTCCAGGCCCGGGTTGGGCAGCACGAGCCTCACCATGGTGGTCGCTGGGCAGGTCCCTCCGGCAGAGGTAGGCCAGCAGCCAGAGGGTGAGTGGCCACGGGCCCAGAGCCCCAGCACTTTATAGGGAACCTTTGGCACCTTGCCCCAGGCACCTGGCGTCAGCAGATCTAGAGGTGAGTCCGCCCCAACTGTTAATGCCTTATCGGCAGAGGCGCCGCAGACCCTCTGAGGCAGCTCCACAGGCCCCGGCCAGCCCCTCCTGCTGCGCAAATGTGGATGTCTGCTGGCCCCCACCCCCAAGGGTGCTCCCAAGGCCGGACCCCCACCCCCGCTCTGATAGGCCTGCCTGGCTCTGCAGGACACTGCTCCTCCCCAGACCCTTGGAAACTCTGCTCGCTGCCACACCCCGTCCCCCCAGCCGCAGAAGATGGCCAGGAGCGGCCCTGTCTCCCCAGCTCTCTCTGCCAACGGGCTGGGTGCTGGGGCATCCCTGATCCCCGTCCCAGGCCAGGGACATGATCGGGAGCCTGGGCCCTGGGAGCAGCCCACTGCCCTGCTCACACCAAGTTTGGAGCTGCCTGGACCCCTCCTGGCCCTAAGCTCTAGGCTCTAAATCTCACCAGCATCTGGGTACCCAGAGCCACTGCAGACCTGGGGCCTCTAGACTGGGCCTAGGGGACCCAGACTGGCCTCCAGGGCACTCGAGCCCACAGGCTTCCCAGAGGCATCACCCGTCTGCCGCCCAGCCTCTCCCCAGGGCGGCAGGATTTCTGTTCTCGCACCCAGTGCCTTGCATGGGGCAGCCCCCCCAAGCTGGGTGGTGGGACCATGATGGGAAATGGGGTCCCCGCCCCCAGAACAGAGCGGTCAGGCAGGGAGATGCAGGGAAGCCAACGGCACACGCAGAGAGCAACGTGGCCTCCACCAGTGCCCTCAGGGCTGAGAAGGGCAGGGCATGGACGGGGGCCAGGATGGGGGCCCAGCCTCGCATCAAGGCTTAGGGGGGACGAGAAGAGAACCCCACCCGGGGCTTGACGTCTCAGCAGGGACTTTGGGGCAGAGACTGTGTGCAGGGAGCGGGGGGCTGCCCCTCCTTGCTCTGCCCCCGCGCCCCCACCGCATTCCTGAGACCGGCAATCCTGCTCAGCACCCCCCGCCCCCACCCCCAGCCGCTTTCCTCCGGCGACTGGGCCACACCCGCCCGCCCGCGGGACTTTCCCGGGCGACGCCCTTCACTGGGCTCCGCCAGCCCTCAGGGTCAGCGGTGCGCGAAGCCCTCGGGGCCACCTGGTCCGTCCCGGAGGGACGGCTCCGTCCTTGTGGTGACCTGCCCCGCCGGACAATAACGTCCCCAAGGCCGGGCGCTGTCTGCCCGACCCCGACCCCACCCCACGAGACCGGTTCACGCTGACATTTGAGGAACAATCCCGTGAGGATGGGTGAGGGCCACTCAGAGAGGGGTGAGTTCAGGAGCCCGACTTTGCCCCGAGGACAGGGGGACTGGGGAAGGGTGGAGGCCGGAAGGGAGGGGTCAGCTCAGAATTTAGGGGCATCTAGTTCCTGAGCTGAGAGTGCAGGGCAGGCGAGCAGAGGCCACTGCAGAGACAGAGACGGAGGAGGAGACACAGGAGAGAGGCGTCCCAGGCTGGCCCAGGCCCGGGGTGGGGACAGGGACAATCTGGAGACGGGGGGTGTCGCCTGGACCCGGGGGCCGGTGAGGGGGAGGAGTGAGGTGGGGCGCGGTCCCGGGCTCCGTCCTGGGTGTGTCCCGAGTGAGAGCCCCCCCCCAACGCAGGACGCAGACCCTCCATGTGGGGGAGGGTCCCTGCCCCGCTACAGGCCCTTCTGAGGGCTGTACCTGGGACTTCCTCTGGGTGGCTCTCTCTGGAAGCTTCCGCAGGAATCCAGACCTGGACTGCCTTCCCTGCAGCCCCCGAGCCCCCGAGCTGAGCCCAGCTCTTCGGGCTCTGAGGCCCAGCTTCCCTGTCTGTGAAACACCACCATGATCTGCAGCTCTGCGATTGCTTTCCGGGAAAGTACCCGGAAGGCCAAAAGGAGGCCGGGTGCCCAGGGCTGAGCCTGAGCAGACCAGGGTCTCGGCAATGGGGACAGGGGCTGCGGCAGGCCCCCAGGTTCCCTGGAGGCCCCAGACCTTGCTAGGGCCCCACAGCAAGGCAGTTCTTCCTCACAAGCCGGGGAGAGGGGTCCCAGCAGAGTGCTAACAAGGCTGGGTGCCCCTGTGATGTGCCGTGGTCTCTGAGGATGACCTCCAGGCCCTGCCTTCCTGGGGGGCAGATACGGGGTGCGGGGTGCGGGGCGCAGACATAGACAAGGCAGGAGGGCGGGCTCCACAGCCCCGTTGAGGTTGAGGGATCCTGTGCCCCTTCTCGCTCCGGCTCCTGCACATCAGCCCCTGCTTGTCTAGAGCAAAGGCCTTGGTGGCCGGGAGGTCCCACCTGACCCTGACCTTGTCCCCCCAACTCCAGCCCGAGGCCCCCCTGGTCACCCCTGAACCCCAGGCCCACATCTGCCCCAGGGCCTTTGCACTGCATGCGCCTCCTGCCTGTCTTCCGGCAGCACCCACCAGGCAGGTCCGCCACCTTCCAGTCGTGGCATGGACACCACATGGTGACCCCGGCCCTCCCAGCACCGCGGCTGGCCTCTCTGTCCACCTCTGATCCCCTAATTTCCTTTCCCTGTTTCATAGCATCATTTCCTTCTAACGTGCTGTGCAGTTTGTTATCTAATTGCTCATCTTCTGTCCTCGCACCACAGGTGAGATCCACAGGCAGGAATCTGTTTCTTGCTTACCAATCACGCCCAAGGCCCCAGAACTCTCAGCATCGACCCAGCGAAGGGTCCCCTCGGCGCCACCCCAAGATGGGCCTGTGCAGGGAGGCGGCCGGACACACACCTGGGGCTCCCCTCCCAGCTCCACTCGCCCAGGCAGCTCTCCAGGGACCATGCTCCAGGGTCTTCGTGACAGGTCACTTCCCTTCAGAAACGCCAGGTAGCTCAGGTGAAGAACAGATGAACGGACTCAATGAGCTTCTGCTTTTACTACAACTGTGATGGAAAATAGGACTGGGGCCACCGCCCCACCCCGTCCTGGGATCTGGGGCGGCACCAGGCCCGGATGCCTCCCTCCCAGCTGGACAGGCGATGGGGGCGCATCGTGAGCAGCTCCAGTTGTCCACCGCGGACGTGGGTCCTGGGGCCGGCGAGGACCCTGGAACGGAGTCCCCACCTGTGATGGTGGTGGCGCCCGGTCTCCCTCGCGACGGGCCTGGGGCCGGGGTCCACAGCCGCGTGCTCAGATCGCCCGTCTGCACCCACGATTGCCCGAGCAACAGTTCTTTAGAGAAATACGTGCTTAGTAAAGGAGAGTTTTCAGCTGTCGACTGCAGATAAGCGCTCACAGCTCTGATGGTTCCGCACGGTTTTACCGCTGACCCTGGGCAGCGCGGCCCTGACCTGCGCGGCTCCGCGGTGCGCGGAGTGTGTGATAGACGCGGGACTACGGGTGCACTTTCTCTTCCTTGTGATTGCCCCGGCATCTTCTTGCTGGCTGACTTTCTTGTAGGAATACCGTGTAGAATACAGCCCCATACAGCAGACGCCGTCATCGACTTCATGTCCTCAGTGCAGCTTCCGGTCAGCAGTGGGCGACTGTAGTTAAGTCAAAAGCTATAGGTGGGATTTCTACTGTGCGGGGACGGTGCCCCCAACCTCACGTTGTTCAAGGGTCACCTGAGTGTGCGTGTGTGTGCGAGTGACCCCTGCACACTCAGTCCCTGCTTGAAATTAAACTGTACATGATTTTTACTTAATACTGTATTTTGAGAATTTTCCTTTTACTAAATTTAAAATTTTAAACTACATTTGCCATTTTATTTATTTCATTTTTTATTACTTTTTATTAAATTTTTCTTTCAAATACCATTTTTGATGTGGAACATGAAAAGAAGTCAGTGTGTTGGGGATACCGTAATTTATTGTAGAAAATTTCCCTAATGCGGCTCATCTCTGCTGTTTTCCATCTTTCCTGTGACCAATGTATTTGTATGCACATCCGTTAGTGGTTTACAGGTTAATGAACTTCCATAAAGCAGGCACACAGAACATTCTAGAATCCCCCCGCGCCCCCTCCCAGGTGCTATCCGCCCTCCGCCAGAGGAACCACGTTGCAGATCTGAAACCATGCCGCACACGTCCGCACACAAGGGCCAGACGGTTGGCCCCTCTGCCCGCGTCCCAGGCTCAGTGGGGCTGGTCCCTCCCTTCCCACGGCGCGGCGTGGGGTGGGCTCCCAGCGGGCATGAAGTGCCCCCTGGCCTGCAGCCATTCTCTTGGGGGACGCGCCTGGTGTGTGCGGTTTTCATGAAAGTCAGTTCCTGCCTCCTGGCCGGCTCGCGTGCATGTCCCACCGGAGGGGATGCTCCTCTCCCTCCCCCTCGGCGTGTGGCCAGAGGGAGAGGCCTTGCTTTTCTTTGGCATTTCCCTGGCAGCCTGACGCGGAGCTCCGACCCTGCATTTACAGGCATCGGCTATCTTCCCTCAAAACACCCCTTCAAATGTCCCTCTCTACCAGATGCTGACCCTTCCTGTCAATCTGCAGGATGGCTTGGAAGATTCCGGAACACAGGCATCTTGCCCCACGCAGCTAGGCTGTCGCCGGCGTCGGCGACCAACAGCAGCTTCCTATCCTCACGCAGGCTCGGTCTGCCGCCAGGCCGCCAACATGCCCTCGCGTCTCCTTCTAGCAGCGTTAGACCACGAAGCTGCTCGCGTGTCGTCTGAGGACGCAGGACCGTTTGCTCCGAATGCTGCCTTCCCCACCGTCCTTGGGGCCGCTCTCCTCACGAAGCTGCTGTCCGTCCTTGGCCTCCCGTGCTGTTCCATCAGCCTCTTGAGGACGTGGGCTGCGGGCACGCGTCTCCCTTCTGTGGCTTCACGGCAGGTGTACCTGCTGGGGGTGTCCCTGCTTCGCTGTTCAGGCCCGCACACCCCCCACGGAGACGCGGGGGCTCTGCCTGCAGCGCCGGGAACCTGAGCGCCCAACCACACGGAGCTCCTCAGACAGCCAAGGGAGTAAACCCCTCCCTCCCAGGCCTTCTTTTCCTTGGGAGGTTCGAGAGTCGGGCTTTGGGTGGATCTAGTCCGATGCTGATTACTCTCGGCACCATCGTGATTGCAGTGGCTGTCATGGTCTCCCACATCGTGCCGCGCACCGGACGACAATTAGCTTTTGTGTCCTGGCCTTTTCTGTAACGTTTCACCCGAGATGTAACTATCACAATCTACGACGCGCCCTTTTTCTAGTGCATTCTTGGTGTTGAGCAGCCGACTTTAGAACATTTTCACCTCCCCAAAGAGTCCCTGCTCCTTTCAGGCGCGGACCCCGGCCCTGCCTTCAGGATCCTTCCTGTATTATCAATGAGTGTCAGCTTCATGAAATGCGTTTCTGCATTTTTGAGATGATTATAAACTGTTCTGATTACATAGCTTGACTTTTAAACGTGGAATGATCTCACATGCTTGAAGAATCCCAACTGTCCATCATGCACAATCGTTCCAACCCCTGGACTCGGTTCGGCACAGATTAATCTAGAGTTTTTACATCTCTTCCTTGACCATGTGAGTCAATCCACAGTCCGACTGCATCTAGGCCAGATGGCTGTGCGGGAATGAGGGGGCCGGGCGTGTGTCCCCAGCGCAGACATGGACCACAGGTTGCTCCATAGAAATGCTGAGCGTCGCGCCCACCAGCAGGAAGGAAAAGGCGCCCTCTCACGGCATGGTCACTGACAATGGACATTTTCACTTAAACATCTTTGCTAACTTCACAAGTTTAGACACATGTAGTTCACGTGAACCAGACAGCTTCTTGAAGCCTTTACAGAGTGGATTCGATCCTTAATCAGTGTTGGTGTTCTGTCTGTCAGGTTTTATTTCAACAGGGAACACAACCCCATTAAATTATTTTTTACACATTAGTCTTAGGAGAGGATGCCCCGCCTTTCAGATCAATGGAGAATGGGTGAGGTCTCTTCACGTGCTGGGCAGGGAGCCAAGATGAGGGGCCCTGCTCTGGGGATACCCCCTGGGGCACAGGACAACGCCCCGAAGCCTGGGGGCAACAGGCAGGGCATGGGGATTGGTTGTTAGTGACATACACCCAGATGCTGAAGTCCTCCCAGCCCACGAGCAGGTGAGGGTGGGCCCAGCGGGTGAGGGTGATCACAGGGGTGAGGGCGGGCCCAGCG
>NW_027397065.1:92683821-92697159 GCF_003265705.2 Callorhinus ursinus
GCGGGTGAGTAGGTAAGGGAGGGCACATCAGGTGAGGGCGGGCCCTGGGCTGTCCCGTGATCTCCAAAGTCGTTAACCTTTGTCTTAAACAGGGCTGTTTGTTTTCGTGAAGGAGCCGAGTTACTGAGTAGTCAGAAGTCTCCGGAAGGGATGTTTGATGCCTCCCGCCCCCCGCCCCCAAGCTGCATTCCTGGACTTCTGGGCCTGGAGCTAAGCTCCAAGGGTTGCCTCCCCCCACCCCCATCCCATCGGAGTGCACTCTGATCTTCCGTCTGTGCTTCCTCTGCCCCTGTCTTCCCAGGGGGAAGGGGGAGCCGAGCACTGTGGGCAGCGACAGGAGGCCACGGGGAGCTGGGGGCTGGGGGGAGAGACTGAGACACAGGCACAGAGTGTTGGCGCCCAGCTGTCCTGTCCGCCCGCACCTCTGCCGGCACTAGCAGGCACCCAGGGTGGCGGCCTCGGCATTGGCAGAAGCCTCTGTGCTCCCAGTGCCACGCTCGTGGGGAGCAGGGACGCCCAGGCCCCCCCCCCCCCCGGGGCAGCTCACCAGGGAGCTCCCGGGCACAGTCACCCACCTGGCCCAGTGGGAGGCCAGGGTCACTTGGAGTCCCATCCTGCCTGTTGGTTTGCTGCTGAGTTGTCACTGACCCGGGTCTTTGAGGAAATCACCATCATGGGGGATAGGCTGGGGGGAGGCAGGTCAGTCTGCCTGTTTGACAAGAGCAGCTCTGCAGCACCCCCCCCCCCGCCCCCGGGGGTGAGGGGGCAGTGGGCGGAGCCCAGAGCTGCCAGGACCTCCAGGAGGCCGGCGAAGTCCATCGCGCAGAGCCCTCCCCCTTTGTTCGGTGGGAAACAGCCGAGGAGGCACTAGGTTAAGGGTCTGAGGTGGTGTTCTCAGATAACAGTAGGCACCCCTGTAAACTTTGAGAACTATCTGATTACAAAAGTAACACATTTTTGTACCATAGTTGGAAGATGCAGAACAGGAGATGAGTAAGTCATTTTCTTCTGATACCTGTGTGTGCACACACAGACTGCAGATCTGTTCTGATTGCCACGCTCACAACGGGGGTCGGCGGGCACACTCCACTTCAGGTGTGAGCGCGTCCGGTCCCGTCAAACTCACAAGCCCTGCAGAGGGGATACATTCCAATCGTCACCCGTTTTTCTACAGTTGGCAGTTATGGCATTCCGGGTGTTACTGTTAATGTTGCTGCAATAAATATCTTTATTTAAATACCTTTCCCCATCTTTGAACTCCTGGACAGAGTTTTCTAGAAGGGACTTATTAGATGGAAGGCTATGAAAACTGCTTTCTGGAAAGATCTTCAAGCAGGAGCATCCGCTTCACTAACCCCCTTGGAACCACCAGGTATCATTTTAATTTTTGCCAATTTAATAAGTAGGAATTGGTATCTTATTGATATTGGTTTGTACGTCTGATTCCTGCCTGTATTAATATTTTCATAGATTTCTGTAGTTATTTGAGGGTTTTCATTGCACATTGCGATGCCCCTTTTTCCAGGGTGGAGGTCTCTGGGCAGTTTTCTGATCCTCAATCCCCTCCTCCCTGGGTGGTCAGATTCTGGGATGGGTCTCTCCCAACCTCTCAGTACATCAAGACGACCCCACAAGCCCTCTGTGGTGGGTATCCCTGAGCTTTGGTTCAGCTCACTGGGCCAGCCTCTTGGGGGAGACGTTGTCCCTCAGTCAGAAAGCACCCAAAGGCTGCAAGGGTGCGATTCCGAGCTATGGACATAGAAGTCCCAAGGGCACCCCAGCTGGAGTTCACCTTGATCAGGACAATGCCCAGAAGGAGAAGAGTCTGGGTCTGAGGACGGCAGGAGACACAGATGGAGGTGGAGGCCCAGCCGGATGGTGAGGACCCCTGGCCGGCAGCATGGCATGGGGACTCTGCGTGGAGCGAGGTGCTGAGAGCTGTTCAAGGGCCCAGGGCCCAGGGAGGGAGGAAAACAGCTAGACCATCAGGTAGCCTGGAGCAGCACCTGCACCTGGAGCCGGGACATGTGGACCCAGAGGCGGTGGGGAGCGGAGACCGGGACTTCAGAGAGGGCAGACCCTGGGGCTGCATGACCACCCTGCTCCCGCGTCTGCCCCGTGTGGCCGCTGGGCCCTGCAGCTGGGCTCGGGAAGACTGGACCCCGCCAGTGAAGGCGGTATCTGCCTGGGACACCTTCCGCGGGGAGGGCTGGGGCAGCCACGGACGGCGGAGCCCACATTTCAGGGAGGAACTTTACAGCAGCTCTGGGGGTTCCAGCCACGCTTTACATCTGTTTCCAGAACTTCACATGAGGCTCAGCGAGGACATTCAGTCTCCAAAGTGTGGGATGATGTGAGGAGATGGGGGGGTGGGGACGGTGGCCCCCAGCCCTGCACCTGCTGCTCCCCTCACACAGAGCCTCTGCAGGAGGGCAGCAGGGTGGGCCCCTCCCCTGCACTTGAAGAAACTGAGTCCTGGGGATGTGGGCCCACCCAGGCTGGAGACAGAGCGGGGACCAACCCCTGGTTTCTTCCCTCCCTGCTGCTGCCACGAGGCCCCGCGGACGGCTCCCCACCTGCCTGTCCCTGGCCCTCAACAAGGACTTCTAGTAGCCTCTCCCAAGGGCTATACCACCTCCCACCTGAGGGCCTGCAGGGAGCGGGGGTGCTGGTTGGTGAAAGAGCCCAGACCCCAGATCAGGAGCCCCACGCCTTCCCTCTGCAGCCCAGAGAAAGGCAGTGGACAGTGTGCACAGGGGCCCGGGGGCCCTGACAGTTGTGTGTGGGGGTGGTCCTCACCCGCCCCCAGGGGCCTGCAGCCCCCACCCACCCAGCAGCTGCCCCTAGCTCCTCCCCGCCTGGGGCATTACCAGAAACTGGTCAAATTGTTTTCAAGGGGACACACGCAATTAACCATCAACCTGAGAAAATGACTTCTCAGTGGACTCCTGGCCGGTACTTTTCCAACAGGCCTTGGACGCTGGTCCCCACCCAGTGTCCCTGAGGAAAGCCCTCGGTGTGGAGGCAGGAGCCAGGGTGCAGGGGACAGTCCAGGAGTCGCACCTGTGGCCCTTTGGGGGCCCCCACACAGCACCTCACAAGACACCCTCACTCCTCCCAGTTCAGACCCCTCCTCCCCAAACCTCCCGCGCCCTTCCCAGAGCAGTCTGGGTGCCTTTATGCCTTGCACCTTCCCCGCGCCCACAAGCCAGCCCCTCCCCGCACTCCAGCCCCTCAGTGGTGCCCCAAATCCCTCCTCAGGCCCTGAGGAAGGAGCTCAGGGACCCAGCCCGGGGCTGCCCCCCTGCTCCCCACTGGGGGCCCATAGGTGCACACAGATGACACAGGTCAGGGAGGGCTGCCCAGACAGAGCACACACTTCTGTGCGTTTGTGCTCATGTGCTCTGGGCTGAGCACAGAGGCTTCCGCGGCATCGTTGCTTGGGACTGCGTGGGGTCGGCCACTAAAAGGACATTGGCTAGAGGTTCCTTGTGGACCTTCAACAGGCCAGGTGGGCCAGTGGTGCAAATGTGCTTTCAGGAATGTAGTTCGGGGAACTAAATTCGCGGTTCACCATAGCCATCGTTGGGGAACTGTCTCTCCAGGGACCGCACTGGGAGCTGAGCCGTCCTCACACTGTCCCCATGTGCTAGGGGACAGACTCTGCTGGGACACCATGACAGTCATGCTCCTCTGTCTTTCTTTGATGAAGGGGCCACAGCCAAAGGGGGCTGTGTCTATACTGACATGCCTCATGGGTGGACCTCATAAGGCCTGCAGCACAACGGCCCCCGGGCAGCCGTCCCCGTCAGGTGCTGCCCAAGCACCTCCTGAGCACCTACTCCATGCAGGTCCCCTGTGCTCCTGACAGGACAGCAAATACCAACCGCGAACCCCACCTGAGCCTGCGGAAGTGCACAGGGGTGGAGAGGGGCCGGTGAGGAGCCCCAGGGCCCCCACATTCAAGGATGCCCAAAGGAGTCGGGTTTGGAGAGTGGGCCTGAGAAACAGGCAGCTGTCAGGCCAACAGGGTGGGAGTTCATCACCCTGAGGGAGGGAGTTATTCCAAGCTAGGAGACAGGGTGAGGAGACCCCTCAAAGGTGCTGGCTGCCCAGGGAGTATGAATGGAGAGGGCAGGGGGAGGCCTGGTCCAGGGAGGGAGCACTGCGGATGGGCTCACTTGGGGGCAGGGGGGTGATGGGACCTGAGACTGACAAAGGAATGGGCTAAGAAGACCTCCCAGCCCCTGAAGATGCAGCCGCCCCCTCCCTGCAGTGCACAGGTGTGGCAGGGGTCCCCCGCGGGTGCCCCACAGCTGCTGGAGGACACAGAGCGGGAGGCGGCTGGCCTGGGGGTCGGAGACCTGGGGCAGGATGCGGGGACTGGAAGCCAGAGTGGATCTTGGAAAGGTAAGTAGGTGAAGGTGGAGAAGGGGGGTGGCTCTGAGCAGAATGTCTTCTCCGTACATTAAGCGGCACCTGTCCCAAGAACGGAAGGGAAGGACACGCGAATAAACCAGGCTACAGGCAGGGGCGGGGTGGGGTCCTCTGCCCACCTGCCGCTCAGGCTGCTGGAGGGGGAGAGACCATGGAGGGGGTGGGCCTGAGGATCTGGAGCTCAACCCCCAAACGGCCCAGCAGGCTGTCAGGAGCTGCCCCCAGGTCAGGGGGTGTGGATGCCTTTGACTGAAAGGCTGAGGTGGAGGAGGGGAAGGAAATGAAGCAGGAGCTCCTGGGAACCCTCCTGTGAGACGGAGGGTCAGAGAGCACCTCTGGGGGACACATGGGGCCAGCCCAGCCGAATTCAGGAAGTTTGGAGGAAGGAGACAGGAAGGGTTCTCCCTGCCCCCACCACCCTTTTGCCAGGCTGGATCTAAGGTTAGTGCTTGGGAGAAGGTTCTAGAGCATGAGGACAGGGGAGGGCATTGGTGAGGGAGGTCGAAGGTGGAGAAGAGCCTGCGCGGGCTGTCAGGGCCTGAGGCAGGCTGGCCAGGGTCCAGCTGGGGACAGACCAAGGGCACTGAAGCACGGAGCAGGCCAGGCTGACAGCGCAGTCCTGGACTCGGGGCGGGACCTGGGGCTGGGGGTCAGATTGGACACTGGGAGCAGAGCCTAGGCTCAGGGAGTGACTGGCCTCAGGTGTGGTCTTGGGTGATGGCCAAGGTTCAGAGGGCAAGGTCACTGGCTGGGAGGCTCAGAGGGCCGGCAGGGTGGGCAACGCCTGAGTCAGCTCTCGAACATGGGCGGAGCTGAGAAAGTTGTCCTGTAGGCCAGAGTCTTCAGAGGAGCGACCCGACCCAGGGGTTGGAGGTCAGAGGTCAGAGGAAGGAAGAGGGGGAGCGTGGGCCATGGTTTGGGAAAGGCAGGGTCAGTGAGGGCTGGGGGAGCATGGCAGAGACCCTCCATCCTAAAGTCCACGGGGTGGGAGAGAAACAGCATCGGGGGACACAGCTTCCCATGTTGTCAGTGCGCTCCCCGAGCAGGCACGCGCCCCAGCTCTCTGTAGGGCCCGGAGCCCCGTCTGCGTCTCCAGGTACAACCATGAAGCTCCGCACTGGCCGCACGCAGGTGAGAGGAGTCGGGGTCCCATCCTGCCCCTCACCGTCCAGGAACAGGCGAGGCCTCTCCCCCTTCCCATGGCCGGGCCCTGCGGCTGCGTCTGGAGTCAGCCCTCAAAGCCCGTCCCTGCGTCCTTGCTGGTTCACCTTGGCCTCAGGGCAAGGCCTGACCCCACTGTGGAGCCTTAGTCACTTCAGCCCCAAACCAGCCCAAACCATAAAGCAACGGAACAGCTTTATTCGGGCCGTAGGCGTTGCCATTCAGGAAACACCGATTTGCTTGCCAAGGAAACAGCGCCTGGAGGGGGGGTAGGAAGCGTTCAAAAAGGCGAGAGCCACAGGCTTCCGGAAGTCGTTTTGAAAGAACCGGGGTTGGCGTGGGCAGAAATCATTCCTGTTGGTGTCCACGGCCCAGGTCCCTGTGCTGGGCTCTGGCTGGGAGCTTGGTGACACACTCGGACTGGCGGCGGGTTGTGACGGCTGGTGCGGTCCGAAAGCTCCCGCCCAGGTGTGGGCTGTGCGCCGGCTCCTGGCTGCTCCTGGACGTGGCGTTCCCATCAGCACAGCTCAGAGCCCAGGCCCGTGCCTCCATGCCCGGCCCAGGAGAGCA
This sequence comes from Callorhinus ursinus, assembly GCF_003265705.2. Taxonomy (NCBI): domain Eukaryota; kingdom Metazoa; phylum Chordata; class Mammalia; order Carnivora; family Otariidae; genus Callorhinus; species Callorhinus ursinus. The sequence goes on from NW_027397065.1 coordinate 92,689,990, forward strand.
GCAGGCCTGCCGCAGACAGGCCCCGGGAGGGCGTGTCACGATGCTGGAGCCAACGTGGGAAATCCAGAGCATGCAGTGACCACCTGCCCGTGAGGGGCACAAGCCCCCCCACAGGCGGCAGGTGGCTCCTTCAGCATCTGGGCTTCCCCGTGGGAAAGTGGAACCGGGGACCATGGTGATGGAGGGCACAGCTTCAATACACCCCCACCAAGGAGGTGCTCACAAGTTTATTACCTACAGATCCCAGCAACTTGGGGGGACGTGATGAGCCAGGGAAGGGGAGGGGTCCCAAGGAGGGGGAAGGGCCCCAGGAGGGGGAGAGTCCCACAGACCCCGGGGGAGGGAGACTCCAGGGGAGGCAGACCCTGAGGATGGTGCAGGGCTGAGGCCGGCCTGAATTCCTGACTGCTGAATCAGGAGGAGTAACAGCTGGGTGCTGTTTTCCTCGAGCTTTGGGTGGTTTGTTTGGCAGAGAGTGATAAGTGAAGGGAGGGTCTGGAGGTGGTCCCAGGAGAACAATTGGAACCAGAAGCACTGGGCGGGTGGGCAGCTGCCTGTGACCTCACCGCCCAGGCAGGTCAGGGAGGCTGGAGCGTCCTGGCCACCCTGGAGTCCCCGAGTAGCGGCAGTGGTCGGGAGGGAATACACAAACGGGGGTCCAAGCCTGAGCCGCAGGAGCGACAGTCTCAACCCAAGTGATGCTGCTGTCTTTCCAAGTTGCAGAGAAAGTTGGGGCATTGCTGGAAGGAGGGGGCCCGGGTCCTTTGGGTGGAGTCATGAGTCTGCAGATGCCCAGCCCCAGCTACCTCGGGGCGGGGGTGGGTGGGGGTTGGGGTCCGGTGTCAGCTGACAGCATCGGCCTCGATGGCTACATGGGGGAGAAAGTGCTTGCAGAGGTCCAGGGAGATCTGCCTTGGGTTCTGGGCCATGTCCCCAGTGAGAGGCAGTCACAGAGCTCTGGGGACAGGGAGGGGCTACGGCCTCCATGGCGGGGTGGAGAGGGCTCGCCGGGGAGACCCCATGGGGGCAGAAATCCCCCATCGCAGCCCAGCCACACCCAGAACAAGATGTGTGTGACCAGGTGACCAGATCCCAGGAATGGCGGGTCCTCTGCCTGGTGGAGACCCCTGGGAGGGAGGGGGGGCTTGCTTCCTCTCTCCCACCAGGAACCCCGGCTGCCCTGGGGTCACAAAAGAGATTTTTAAACTCTCACCTGAAGAAGGGAAACAGGCCCGGAGGGAGGTCCTTGCCCAAACCTGCGGCTTGCAGGGAGCGGGAGAAGCGCCCTGGACCCTGGGCCCCCAGCACCCATGCCGCACCCCTGTGGAAAGGCATGTGGGATGACTGGAGCTTCAGCAGCCACCCTGGGCCATAAGGACAAAGCTGCTGATGGTGGAGCAGTGAGCCGGCAGGACACGAGGGGCCTGTATCCCCGACACCGGAGCCCTGCGCCAGCCCTGGGCCCCTCCTGTGGGCTTCTCCAACGTGAGGGGAATACGCTCTGGGCGAGTTGAAAGCCCCGGGTGGGGGGCGGGGGGGGGTGTTGTGCGAGCTTCTGCTCCCAGCTGAACCAGGTCACTATCATCCCGGCAGCTGTGCTGAGGGCAGTGTCCCAGTAAACCAGCAGAGGGCGCAAACACTCAAAGAAAACGAGGTTACACACACACCCACCCCTGCAGGTGTCCCCACGTGCACACGCACACTCACACGGCCCCCACGACTCCCCCGAGATTCAGGTTCAGAGATGGGCTGATGAAGGCCTTTCGGATCCACCTCCGCCGAGAAGTCACGGGGCCGTGGGGGTACGGTGGTGACGGGGTGGGGGCTGGGGAAGAGCACTTGCATCCAGGGCCAGCAGGGCTGGTCCGCACACGCCACGCCCCCGGCACGGGCCCATAATCGAGGACGAGATCACAGGGGTCGCCTCCGGCTGTGGGTCACTTGTCACCTGTCACGTCAGGGGGACACCGCTGACCCGGCAGCTCCAGCGAATGCCACCAGCTCCATGTCTTCTGAGGAAACAGGGACTTGGATGAAAAAAGCCTGGACTCCTCCGGGTTTTATGTGTTTGTTTCTAACAGTTAGTACTTCCTCTAGTTCCAGTGTTTCTGAAGATGGCTGCGACACCACACTCAGCCTCTGTCTCTCTGTCTCTCTGTCTCGTCTCTGTCTCTCTATGTCTCTGTCTCTCTGTCTCTCTCTGTCTCTGTCTCTCTCTGTCTCTATATGTTCTGTCTCTTTGTCTCTGTCTCTCCACATCTCTGTCTCTGTCTCACTGTCTCTCCACGTCTCTGCCCTGTCTCTCTGTCTCCCTACATCTCTGTCTCTGTCTCACTGTCTCTCCACGTCTCTGCCCTGTCTCTCTGTCTCCCTACATCTCTGTCTCTGCTTCTCTCACACCCGGCTCCCGGGAAGGGACTGGGGGTGCTGCTGGGGACAGGGCAGTGTCACCACGGAGGGAAGGCTCAGGCACAGGACCCTGGCGAGACAGTGGGAAGGCAGGCGCCCCAGGGGCCCGAGGCAGGGGAGGGTGGGCTCCGGGAGCTCCTGGCAGGGGTGAAGGTCCTGCCCACCCAGCGCCACGTCAGCAGGGGGGCTCGGGCCCACTTGGGCCGGCGTGTATCAGCCTGGGGTCAGGGAGGCCGAGGCCCCTCACAGGCAGGGTGGGGACCGACCTGCCCACAGTTCTGCTCACACAGACAGACCCGTGCCCCCAAGCCGGACACCACACACCTAACTGCTTTTGGCACACTTCTGCTGGCTCCGTATTGTGGTTGTGGTTGTGCCTGCTGCCCAGGCAGGGGAGGCCGGGGGAGGGCAGGCTCGGGTTCCATAGCTACCCGGGTGCCCCCGAGACGCGGGCGCGGCTGTGCCACGCGTCAGGGTGGGGCCTGGCTGGTCCTGGATGTGCGCTGCCACACGGGGTCCCCCAGCAGGTGTCTGCGGCCCACGGGCTCTCTCTTGCCACACCCTCTGGCCCCTTCCCACCCCCGGCGCGCTCTGCAACGGGCCTGGCATCTGGGGAGGCTGCTGGGGAACCCCTCACCCTGGATTGTCTCAGGTGGCCCCTTTCTTTGTCCACGTGGGGGCTCAGAGGGCAGCTTTGGCCATTCGCTCCCCGGGTTGGGGCCGCGGCGGGTGCTGGAGGCAGGACGGGCCAGTGGGCCACGGCAAGGGATGCGTCACAGGCTCCCTGAAATGGGACAGGGAGAGGGGCCTCAAGCAGTGCCGTGGGCACAGCAGGTGGGGGCTGACGGCGTGCGGGAGCTGCCAGAGGGAGCTTGTGTTCACCGCCTCGTCCAGGAAGTCACAGAGACGGGGTCTGCCCGGGCGGGACCCGGCACGCAGACTTGAAAGGGCCTGGTTCAAGTTCTTCCCCAGAACCAGGGCGGTCCACGGCGTCCAGGGTCTGACCCCGCTCATCCTGAGGCAGCCCTCCCCCTCACACACACACCGTCCTGGAAGAGGGCACGGCCCCTGCGCTGGTTCTGCGTCTTCGGGAGACACCCACACCCTCCAGGGCCGGGTGGTCGCGGTGGAACTAGAAGCCCAGAGAGAGGCTGGTGTGGGAGGTCCGCAGACGCACGCGGAGCCTCCACCCCGGGGGATAATTCGGACGAATCTGGGGGCTCGTGGGTGACGGGTAATAAGGGGCTGTCTGGTCCAGGAGGCTGAGCTTGCGAGAGGGGAAAATGTCGGAGGGGGGTCGGAAGCAGTGGAAGGAGCTTCCCCGCATCTGAGGAGAGGCAAGAGCGATGCGCAGGCCGCGCTGCTACAGCTCAGTTTGTAAGGTGCTTCCAGCACACATCCGGCCTCCTCGGGCTCCCCTCCTTGCAGGCAGCGCGATGCACGATGCGTGAGCAGCGCCTCACGGAAGCCTCGCGGGCGCCAAGGCGCAGCCCTGCTGTCACTCCCAGGGCAAAGCGGCGGAGCGCCGACGCGGGGCCCATCAGTCTGCATGTCATCCTGGGTTCGGCCTGACAAGTGTGACCTGTCTGGCAGGGCCGCCCTCCGCGTGTGGCTCCCAGAGCCCCCGGGGTTTGGAGGAGAGTGCAGGCTGCTCATGAGGGCGAACTGGCAACGGGGAGGTGTCGCAGCTCCAAGCGGAGGTGCGGGGGGCACCGGAGTTGGGGGATAGACACAGGCCATCGGCGTGCAGATGGCGTCGCTACGGGTGGGCGCGTGCTGAGGGCAGAGAAGGGGTGAGGCGGGGGCCGTGAGGGCCCCACATCCAATGACTGTGTCCTTATGAGACGAGGGACAGCACAGAGACGCAGGGCCTGAAGGGGCAGGACGGGGCCTCCCCCGGAGCCTGTGCAGGGAGCCTGGCCCTGCCGCTCTGTGAGGTCAGACTTCCGGCTCCAGACCGAGGACAAGCGTCTGTGCTCAAGACCCCCGGGGCGGCCCCCGGACTCAGATACACAAGCAAGGAGATGAGATGTTCCCCGGGAGGGGCGCCTGTCCGTCAGGGACTGCAGAGAAGGTTCTGGAGGGCGACCCGTGCGGGTAGGGAGGGGTGCACACCGAGACTTGTCCTTCAGCCGTCCAAAGCCCCCGGAGACAGAGGAGGGGTGGTCAGTGGACAGGGAGGCCTGCAGCGGAGCGCACGCCTGGTGCCCTTCTTGGGAAGCTGGTCAGCCCGGGCGGCCGCTGGGGGCACGTGGGGAGGGTGGGACAGGGTCCAGGCACAAGTCGCTCTGGGGTGGCCGGCCCTCACCCTTTCCCCTCCTGCTTCAAACACGTGGCATCAACCACGTGCTCGAGGGCCAGAGGGTGGATTCCGAGGCGTGCTCACCAGCTGGATGCCACCTTCTTCGTACATGTGGTACTTGGCCATCAGGGACATTCCTGTGACGTCTACGTCTGCCTTCCGGGTGTTGTCCTGTGCCTGTCAGCTCGTCTTGGGGACCAGCCAGGCTTGTTGCAAGTGCCCTGGGGTAGGGGCCATCCTGGCCTCTCCAGACCCTGTGTGGGCCTTGCCGGGCACAGTGTCCACAGCCGGTCATGCACACAGGCTCCGGGCTTCCCATGCATGTCTGACCCCTCTGTCTGCCTTCTGCCCCCAGGAATCACGGCCCCTTCTGGGGGATCCTTGCATATTCCAGAACATTCCACCTTAAGGAGGGTGAACGGAGCTCCAGAGAGCATGCAAGGCCTCCGATGAAGTCTGAGAGCTTGAAGGGTACCAGTTCCCTTGGGACTGGTGGATAGGAGGGCACTGACGGGCTGGCGGGACACAGTGCGCGCCGTGGACGCAGGTGCATCAGTAGCAAATGTGCAGATGGTGAGGCCAGAGCACCAACCCAGCCCCGGGTCAGCCAGCAGCAGGGCTCCCTCGCCCCCAGGGCTGGTGGGACGAGGTGCAGGCCAACTGGTGCCCCTTAGCCTGGAAACCAGGGCACCAGGGCTGAGGCCTTGGATGGGGGACATTGAGCAAAGCCTAGGAGGAATGCAGGCTGGAAGCAGGGCCATCCAGGGGAAGGCCTGGTGCGGGGGGGGGGGGGGTTCGGATGAGGGCAAAGTCAGGGACCAGGAGCACGTGGGGTTTGGGGGGAAGGTCTGCGGAGGGCGAAGAGCATGTGTGCCCGAGCACCCAGTGGGCAGCCCTGCTGGTCTGGAGCCAGGCACCAGCAGGGTCCTGGGACGGGCGCGAAGGGGCCCCAGCCATGATGATGGGCTGACTGTCCCTGCCTCAAGGACCCCCACAAAGCCCCAGGAGGCCGGGACCCCTCAAGTGCAGCGACTCTCGAGAGGGCTCTGGGGACAGAGTGTACTGCGTGTCTGCCCCGCCTGCCCCGCAGGCGAATCGGTCCTCCCCAGACCCCTGCAGAGCAGGCTGGGCACAGGAGGGGCCCTGAGCCCCCGTCTCTCCATGTGCCCCCCCAACCCACTCTTCTTGCGCGTTTCCTGGTGCCGGTCTTGTCCCCATATGGCCTCTTGCGTGTTGGAGGAGGCCCACCCAAAGATGTCATTGTACCGTAATCACCTCTTTAAAGACCCATCTCCAAACACAGCACATGAATCTGGGAGAACACAGTTCAGCAGTAACAGTTCTGCCTGTAATGCCACGGGGGTGCCCAAATACACAGGAGCCTGGTGCCTCCCCCCAGGGTGAGGGCAGTGGCCACACCCCTGCACCCGCTGCTCCCGAGACCCACTCAGCAGCTGAAGGGACACCCAGGGCTCCGGATCCCGCCCACTGGCCAGACCCTTTGCTTAGGGCTGGAATGTCTTGAGCACTCAGGTCCTTGGATCCTGCTGGTTTCTACCACGTGGAGACCCCGCAGCACCCAGAACGTGACCGTTCCCACGGCTACAGCGCCGGTGTGGGACCTCTTCGTTGGGTGCACTTGGGCCAGCGCACATGTTCCGGTCTCCTGGGTGTCCTTCCAAGGCCCCAGGGGCCCCCTCACGCCTCAGTGCTGAGCCCTCCATCTCCTCCTGGGGACGTGAGTTCTCATGAGCGACCGGAAGCTGCCAGTCAAACCCGTGCCCGTCCTGGGATGGGGACCCCTGCCCCACTGACCGAGGGAACCATGCCAGCCCCAGGCCTGTGCTGTTGGGCCGGCCGCGCGGCATGGGGTCCAGCATGCTGGGCTCCTGCTCCACGGGGCGGCCAAGCCTGGGCTGAGGCAGATGGATGTGTAGGTACGTCCTCCTGGCCAGGCTGCTCCACTCATCCCTCGAGGGTCTGGCTTCACGGACGGCCTCTCTGTCACCTGCAGTTACCACTGAGCCCCACAGGACGTTCCCACCTGCGTGGCTTGCCACGCGGCCAAGCTCGTGGGACCCAGCGCCCGGGTGTCCCTCCCTCCCTGAGCCTTCTCTTAGCCCGGTCTCCAGTGAGAAATGGAAGCCTTCGCCTTCACTATGCACTTAATATGTGTCTGTGTCAGTATCCTGCAGGCCTCAGCAAAGATTTCCAACAGGGCTCCTCTGCCCAAGTGTCTTCTCAAGAGCTACCTGGCTGGGACCCCGAGTTTGCAGAGACCCCCGTGGTGGCCAGGCGGGCGGCTTGATCCACGCCGAGTGTGAGCATCGACCACCGCCACATCGAGTCTGCCAGGGGCCGGGGGCGGCCAGGGACTCTGGGACATGGTTGGGTGGCGTTTAGATCCCTCTCTATTCCCACATGGACTCGAGGTGACAGACAGATGTGCACGGGATGGA
>NW_027397065.1:92697259-92697543 GCF_003265705.2 Callorhinus ursinus
TCTTTCAAGTTGAAAAACTCCGCAAACGAGAAGCCACGTTCGCAAAATATCATCTATCTGCTTGCCACGTCCCACGAGCTCCATCTACAGTGAGTTAACCCACGAGCAGCCTCTCAGGCCCGGGCGCCGTGGGGCTCCGTGGCAGCTGTGACGCATCCCAGGGCTACCGTGCCACTTGCACCAGAGCAAGCCCATCCAGTGCTCCCAGGACGTCCGGGAAATGGGGCCGAGTCGGGACCTGAGTCGGCATTTGGCTCCACCACAGGCGTGGCTGCTTCCCCTTG